>NW_027480476.1:2400000-2720074 GCF_051401765.1 Calliopsis andreniformis
CCCTCAGTCCTCAACAATCTGTTGTCAATCCTCAATCCTCAATAGAATATTCTCATTCAAAGTTTTCAATACTCAATACTCAATCTGCAATCTTCAAACCTCTATCCACAAACATAAATTCTCATCACTCAACCCTCAACACTCAGTCCTCAACGTTCAATCCTCAATCCTCAATCCCCAATCCTCAATCGTCAATCTTCAATCCTCAATACTCAATCTTCAATACTCAATCCTCAATCCTCAATGCTCAATCCTCATTCTTCAATCGTCAGTACCCAAACCTGAATCTTCAATCCTCAGTCCTCAATCCTCAATCCTCAATCCTCAACCCTCATTCTTCAATCCTCAATACCCAATCCTCAATCTTCAATCCTCAATCCTCAATCCCCAATTCTCAATCCTCAATCCTCAGTCCTCAGTCCTCAAACCTCAATCCTCAACCCTCAGCCCTCATCGTCAATCCTCAATCCTCAATCCTCAATCCTTAACCTTCAATCCTCAATACTCAACCTTCAATCCTCAATCATCAATTCTCAACCCTCAATCCTCAATCTTCAATCCTCAATCCTCAATCCTCAATCTTCAATCCTCAATACTCAACCTGCAATCCTCAATCCTCAAACCTCAATCCTCAATCCTCATTCTTCAATCCTCAATACCCAATCCTCAATCTTCAAACCTCAATCCTCAATCCTCAATTCTCAATCCTCAATCCTTAACCCTCAGACCTCAATCATCAATATTCAACCCTCAGTCCTCGTCCTCAATACACAAACCTCAATCCTCAGTCCTCAATATTCAATCATCAATATTCAATCTTCAATACTCAATCCTCAATCCTCAATTCTCAATCCTCAATCCTCAATCCTCAATCTTCAATCCTTAATAATCAATTTTCAATCCTCAATCCTCAATACTCAGCCATCAATCCTCAATCTTCAATACTCCATCCTCAAACCTCAATCCTCTATCCTCAATCCTCAACCCTCAGACCTCATTATCAACTCTCAATTCCCAATCCTCAATCCTCAGTCCTCAATCCTCAGTCCTCAATGATCAATCCTCAATCCTCAATCTTCAATCCTCAATACTCAATCTTCAATCCTCAATCCTCAATCCTCAATCGTCAATCCTCAATCTTCAATCCTCAATACTCAATCCTCAATCTTCAATCCTCAATCCTCAATCCTCAATCCTCAGTCCTCAACCCTCATTCTTCAATCCTCAATACCCAATCCTCAATCTTCAATCCTCAATCCTCAATCCCCAATTCTCAATCCTCAATCCTCAGTCCTCAACCCTCATTCTTCAATCCTCAATACCCAATCCTCAATCTTCAATCCTCAATCCTCAATCCCCAATTCTCAATCCTCAATCCTCAGTCCTCAGTCCTCAAACCTCAATCCTCAACCCTCAGCCCTCATCGTCAATCCTCAATCCTCAATCCTCAATCCTTAACCTTCAATCCTCAATACTCAATCTTCAATCCTCAATCATCAATTCTCAACCCTCAATCCTCAATCTTCAATCCTCAATCCTCAATCCTCAATACTCAATCTGCAATCCTCAATCCTCAATCCTCAATCCTCAATCCTCATTCTTCAATCCTCAATACCCAATCCTCAATCCTCAATCCTCAATCCTCATTCTTCAATCCTCACTACCCAATCCTCAATCTTCAATCCTCAATCCTCAATCCTCAATTCTCAATCCTCTATCTTCAATCCTAAATACTAAATCTTCAATCCTCAATCCTCAATCCTCAATCCTCAATCCTCAATCCTCATTCTACAATCCTCAATACTCAATCTTGAATCATCAATCGTCAACTCTCAATCCTCAATCCTCAATCCTCAATCGTCACTCCTCAATCACCAATCCTCAATCTTCAATCCTCAATCCTCAATCCTCAATCCTCAATCCTCAATCCTCAATCCTCAATCCTCAATCATCAATCCTCAATCTTCAATACTCAATACTCAATCCTCAATCCCCAATCCTCGATCCTCAATCATCAATCCTCAACCTTCAATACTGATTCCTCAATCCTCAATCCTCAATCCTCAATACTCAACCATCAATCCTCAGTTCTCAACACTCAATGGAATATCCTGAATTCTCAGGATTCAATACTCAAACCTCAATCCTCAACCCTCTGCCCTCATCCTCCGTCCTCAATACTCAATCCTCAATCCTCATTCTTGAGTCCCCGATACTCAATTTTCAATCCTCAATCCTCAATCCTCAATCCTCAATCCTCAATCCTCAGTCATCAATATTCAATCTTCAATACTCAATCCTCAATCCTCAATCCTCAATCCTCAATACTCAGTCATCAATCCTCAATCTTCAATACTCAATCCTCAATCCTCAATCCTCTATCCTCAACCCTCAACCCTCAGTCATCATTATCAGTTCTCAATTCTCAATCCTCAATCCTCAGTCCTCAATCCTCAGTCCTCAATGATCAATCCTCAATCCTCAATCTTCAATCCTCAATACTCAATCTTCAATCCTCAATCCTCAATCCTCATTTCTCAATGCTCTATCCTCAGTCCTCAGTCCTCAAACCTCAATCCTGAACCGTCAGCCCCCATCCTCAATCGTCAATACTTAATCTTCAATCCTCAATACTCAATCCTCAATACTCAATTTTCAATCCTCAATCCTTAGTCCTCAAACCTCAATTCTGAATCCTCAATCCTGAATCCTCAATCTTCGGCCCTCAGTCCTCAACAATCAATTGTCAATCCTCAATCCTCAATAGAATATCCTCAATTCACAGCTTTCAATACTCAATACTCAAACTGCAATCTTCAAACCTCTATCCACAAACATCAATACTCATCACTCAACCCTCAACACTCAGTCCTCAACGTTCAATCCTCAATCCTCAATCCTCAATCCTGAATCGTCAATCTTCAATCCTCAATACTCAATCTTCAATCCTCAATCCTCAATCCTCAATCCTCAATCCTCATTCTTCAATCCTCAGTACCCAAACCTGAATCTTCAATCCTCAATCCTCAATCCTCAATCCTCAATCCTCAACACTCATTCTTCAATCCTCAATACCCAATCCTCAATCTTCAATCCTCAATCCTCAATCCCCAATTATCAATTCTCAATCCTCAGTCCTCAGTCCTCAAACCTCAATCCTCAATACTCAGCCCTCATCGTCAATCCTCAATCCTCAATCCTCAATCCTTAACCTTCAATCCTCAATACTCAATCTTCAATCCTCAATCATCAATCCTCAATCCTCAATCGTCACTCCTCAATCCCCAATCCTCAATCTTCAATCCTCAATCCTCAATCCTCAATCCTCAATCCTCAATCCTCAATCCTCAATCCTCAATCATCAATCCTCAACCTTCAATACTCAATACTCAATCCTCAATCCCCAATCCTCGATCCTCAATCATCAATCCTCAACCTTCAATACTGATTCCTCAATCCTCAATCCTCAATCCTCAATCCTCAATACTCAACCATCAATCCTCAGTTCTCAACACTCAATGGAATATCCTGAATTCTCAGGATTCAATACTCAAACCTCAATCCTCAACCCTCAGCCCTCATCCTCCGTCCTCAATCCTCAATCCTCAATCCTCATTCTTGAGTCCCCGATACTCAATTTTCAATCCTCAATCCTCAATCCTCAATCCTCAATCCTCAATCCTCAGTCATCAATACTCAATCTTCAATACTCAATCCTCAATCCTCAATCCTCAATCCTCAATACTCAGTCATCAATCCTCAATCTTCAATACTCAATCCTCAATCCTCAATCCTCTATCCTCAATCCTCAACCCTCAGTCATCATTATCAGTTCTCAATTCTCAATCCTCAATCCTCAATCCTCAGTCCTCAATCCTCAGTCCTCAATGATCAATCCTCAATCCTCAATCTTCAATCCTCAATACTCAATCTTCAATCCTCAATCCTCAATCCTCAATCGTCAATCTTCAGTCCTCAATCCTCAATCTTCAATCCTTAATAATCAATTTTCAATCCTCAATCCTCAATACTCAGTCATCAATCCTCAATCTTCAATAATCAATCATCAATCCTCAATCCTCTATCCTCAATCCTCAACCCTCAGTCCTCATTATCAGTTCTCAATTCTCAATCCTCAATCCTCAGTCCTCAATCCTCAGTCCTCAATGATCAATCCGCAATCCTCAATCCTCAATCCTCAATCTTCAATCCTCAATCCTCAATCCTCAATCGTCAATCTTCAGTCCTCAATACTCAATCCTCAATCCTCAATCTTCAATCGTCAATACTCATTCTTCAATCCTCAATCCTTAACCCTCGACCCTCAATTTTCATTCCTCAATCCTCAATCCTCAATCCTCAATCCTCATTCTTCAATCCTCAACACCCAATCCTCAATCTTCAATCCTCAATACTCAATCCTCAATCCTCAATCCTCAGTCATCAATACCCAATCTTCAATACTCAATCCTCAATCCTCAATCCTCAATCCTCAATACTCAATCCTCAATCCGCAATCCTCATTCCTCAAACCTCAATCCACAACCCTCAGTCCTCATCCTCAATTCTCAATCCTCAATCCTCAATCCTCAATCCTCAATCTTCAATCCTTAATAATCAATTTTCAATCCTCAATCCTCAATACTCAGTCATCAATCCTCAATCTTCAATAATCAATCCTCAATCCTCAATCCTCTATCCTCAATCCTCAACCCTCAGTCCTCATTATCAGTTCTCAATTCTCAATCCTCAACCCTCAGTCCTCAATCCTCAGTCCTCAATGATCAATCCTCAATCCTCAATCTTCAATCCTCAATACTCAATCTTCAATCCTCAATCCTCAATCCTCAATCGTCAATCTTCAGTCCTCAATACTCAATCCTCAATCCTCAATCTTCAATCGTCAATACTCATTCTTCAATCCTCAATCCTTAACCCTCAACCCTCAACTTTCATTCCTCAATCCTCAATCCTCAATCCTCAATCCTCATTCTTCAATCCTCAACACCCAATCCTCAATCTTCAATCCTCAATCCCCAATCCTCAATTCTCAATCCTCAATCCTCAGTCCTCAGTCCTCAAACCTCAATCCTCAACCCTCAGCACTCACCGTCTATCCCCAATCCTCAATCCTCAATCCTCAATCTTCAATCCTCAATACTCAATCCTCAATCTTCAATCCTCAATCCTCAATCCTCAATCCTCAGTCCTCAATCCTCAATCTTCAATCCTCAATACTCAATCCTCAAACTTCAATCCTCAATCCTCAATCCTCAATCCTCAGTCCTCAATCCTCATTCGTCAGTCTTCAATCCTCAATACTCAATCTTCAATCCTCAATCCTCAGTCCTCAAACCTCAATTCTGAATCCTCAATCCTGAATCCTCAATCTTCGGCCCTCAGTCCTCAACAACCTGCTGTCAATCCTCAATCCTCAATAGAATATCCTCAATTCAAAGTTTTCAATACTCAATACTCAATCTGCAATCTTCAAACCTCTATCCACAAACATCAATTCTCATCACTCAACACTCAACACTCAGTCCTCAATGTTCAATCCTCAATCCTCAATCTTCAATCCTCAATCCTCAATCCTCAATACTCAATCTTCAATCCTCAATCCTTAGTCCTCAAACTTCAATTCTGAATCCTCAATCCTGAATCCTCAATCTTCAGACCTCAGTCCTCAACAATCTGTTGTCAATCCTCAATCCTCAATAGAATATCCTCAATTCAAAGTTTTCAATACTCAATACTCAATCTGCAATCTTCAAACCTCTATCCACAAACATCAATTCTCATCACTCAACACTCAACACTCAGTCCACAATTTTCAATCCTCAATCCTCAATTCCCAATCTTCAATCCTCAATACTGAATCTTCAATCCTCAATCCTCAATCCACAATCCTCAATCATCAATCCTCAATATTCAATTCTCAATTCTCAATCCTCAATCGTCAGTCTTCTATCCTCAATACTCAACCTTCAATCCTCAACACTCAATCCTCAATCCTCAATCCTCAATCCTCATTCTTCAATCCCCAATACCCAATCCTTAGTCTTCAATCCTCAATCCTCAGTCCTCAATTCTCAATCCTCTATCTTCAATCCTCAATACTAAATCTTCAATCCTCGATCCTCAATCCTCAATTCTCAATCCTCAATCCTCATTCCTCAATCATCAATCCTCAATCTTCAATACTCAATCCTCAATCCTCAATCGTCAGTCTTCTATCCTCAATACTCAACATTCAATCCTGAATACTCAATTATCAATCCTCAATCCTCAATCCTCATTCCTCAATCCACAATACCCAATCCTCAATCTTCAATCCTCAATCCTCAATCCTCAATTCTCAATACTCTACCTTCAATCCTCAATACTAAATCTTCAATCCTCAATCCTCAATCCTCAATTCTCAATCCTCAATCCTCAGTCCTCAGTCCTCAAACCTGAAACCTCAACCCTCAGCCCTCATCCTCAATACTGAATCCTCAATTCTCAATCCTCAATCTTCAATCCTCAATACTCAATCTTCAATCCTCAATCCTCAGTCCTCAAACCTCAATTCCGAATCCTCAATACTGAATCCTCAATTTTCAGACCTCAGTCCTCAACAATCTGTGGTCAATCCTCAATCCTCAATAGAATATCCTCAATTCAAAGTTTTCAATAGTCAATACTCAATCTGCAATCTTCAAACCTCTATCCACAAACATCAATTCTCATCACTCAACACTCAATCCTCAGTCCTCAATCATCAATCCTCAATCTTCAATACTCAATCCTCAATCCTCAATCCTCAATCCTCATTCCTCAATCATCAGTCCTCAATCTTCAACACTCAATCCTCAATCCTCAATCGTCAGTCTTCTATCCTCAATACTCAATCTTCAATCCTCAACACTCAATCATCTATCCTCAATCCTCAATCCTCATTCTTCAATCCTCAATACCCAATCCTCAATCTTCAATCCTCAATCCTCAATCCTCAGTCCTCAATCCTCAATCCTCAATCGTCAGTCTTCAATCCTCAATACTCAATCTTCAATCCTCAATCCTCAAACCTCAATCCTCAATCCTCATTCTTCGATCCTCAATACCCAATACTCAATCTTCAATCCTCAATCCTCAATCCTCATTTCTCAATGCTCTATCCTCAGTCCTCAGTCCTCAAACCTCAATCCTGAACCGTCAGCCCCCATCCTCAATCGTCAATACTTAATCTTCAATCCTCAATCCTCAATCCTCAATACTCAATTTTCAATCCTCAATCCTTAGTCCTCAAACCTCAATTCTGAATCCTCAATCCTAAATCCTCAATCTTCAGACCTCAGTCCTCAACAATCTGTTGTCAATCCTCAATCCTCAATAGAATATACTCAATTCAAAGTTTTCAATACTCAATACTCAATCTGCAATCTTCAAACCTCTATCCACAAACATCAATTCTCATCACTCAACACTCAAACCTCAGTCCTCAATCATCAATCCTCAATATTCAATACTCAATCCTCAATCCTCAATCCTCAATCCTCAGTCCTCAGTCCTCAGTCCTCAAACCTCAATCCTCAACACGCAGCCCTCATCGTCAATCCTCAATCCTCAATCCTCAATCCTTAACCTTCAATCCTCAATACTCAATCTTCAATCCTCAATCATCAATTCTCAACCCTCAATCCTCAATCCTCAATCCTCAGTCCTCAATCCTCGTTCTACAATCCTCAATACTCAATCTTGAATCATCAATCGTCAACTCTCAATCCTCAATCCTCAATCCTCAATCGTCACTCCTCAATCACCAATCCTCAATCTTCAATCCTCAATCCGCAATCCTCAATCTTCAATCCTCAAGCCTCAATACTCAATCCTGAATCATCAATCCTCAATCTTCAATACTCAATACTCAATCCTCAATGCCCAATCCTCAATCCTCAATCATCAATCCTCAACCTTCAATACTCATTCCTCAATCCTCAATCCTCAATCCTCAATACCCAACCATCAATCCTCAGTTCTCAACACTCAATGGAATATCCTGAATTCTCAGGGTTCAATACTCAAACCTCAATCCTCAACCCTCAGCCCTCATCCTCCGTCCTCAATCCTCAATCCTCAATCCTCATTCTTGAGTCCCCGATACTCAATTTTCAATCCTCAATCCTCAATCCTCAATCCTCAATCCTCAATCCTCAGTCATCAATACTCAATCTTCAATACTCAATCCTCAATCCTCAATCCTCAATCCTCAATACTCAGTCATCAATCCTCAATCTTCAATACTCAATCCTCAATCCTCAATCCTCTATCCTCAATCCTCAACCCTCAGTCATCATTATCAGTTCTCAATTCTCAATCCTCAATCCTCAGTCCTCAATCCTCAGTCCTCAATGATCAATCCTCAATACTCAATCTTCAATCGTCAATACTCAATATTCAATCCTCAATCCTCAATCCTCAATCGTCAATATTCAGTCCTCAATACTCAATCCTCAATCCTCAATCTTCAATCGTCAATACTCATTCTTCAATCCTCAATCCTTAACCCTCAACCCTCAATTTTCATTCCTCAATCCTCAATCCTCAATCCTCAATCCTCATTCTTCAATCCTCAACACCCAATCCTCAATCTTCAATCCTCGATCCTCAATCCTCAATCCTCAATCCTCAGTCATCAATACCCAATCTTCAATACTCAATCCTCAATCCTCAATCCTCAATCCTCAATACTCAATCCTCAATCCTCAATCCTCATTCCTCAAACCTCAATCCACAACCCTCAGTCCTCATCCTCAATTCTCAATCCTCAATCCTCAATCCTCAAACCTCAATCTTCAATCCTTAATAATCAATTTTCAATCCTCAATCCTCAATACTCAGTCATCAATCCTCAATCTTCAATAATCAATCCTCAATCCTCAATCCTCTATCCTCAATCCTCAACCCTCAGTCCTCATTATCAGTTCTCAATTCTCAATCCTCAATCCTCAGTCCTCAATCCTCAGTCCTCAATGATCAATCCTCAATCCTCAATCTTCAATCCTCAATACTCAATCTTCAATCCTCAATCCTCAATCCTCAATCGTCAATCTTCAGTCCTCAATACTCAATCCTCAATCCTCAATCTTCAATCGTCAATACTCATTCTTCAATCCTCAATCCTTATCCCTCAACCCTCAACTTTCATTCCTCAATCCTCAATCCTCAATCCTCAATCCTCATTCTTCAATCCTCAACACCCAATCCTCAATCTTCAATCCTCAATCCCCAATCCTCAATTCTCAATCCTCAATCCTCAGTCCTCAGTCCTCAAACCTCAATCCTCAACCCTCAGCACTCACCGTCAATCCCCAATCCTCAATCCTCAATCCTCAGTCTTCAATCCTCAATACTCAATCCTCAATCTTCAATCCTCAATCCTCAATCCTCAATACTCAATCTGCAATCCTCAATCCTCAATCCTCAATCCTCAATCCTCATTCTTCAATCCTCAATACCCAATCCTCAATCTTCAACCCCCAATCCTCAATCCTCAATTCTCAATCCTCAATCCTTAACCCTCAGACCTCAAACATCAATATTCAACCCTCAGTCCTCGTCCTCAATACACAAACCTCAATCCTCAGTCCTCAATATTCAATCATCAATATTCAATCTTCAATCCTCAATCCTCAATCCTCAATCATCAATCCTCAATCTTCAATACTCAATCCTCAATCCTCAATTCTCAATCCTCAATCCTCAAACCTTAATCTTCAATCCTTAATAATCAATTTTCAATCCCCAATCCTCAATACTCATTCATCAATCCTCAATCTTCAATACTCAATCCTCAAACCTCAGTCCTCAGTCCTCAGTCCTCAAACCTAAATCCTCAACCCTCAGCCCTCATCGTCAATCCTCAATCCTCAATCCTCAATCCTTAGCCTTCAATCCTCAATACTCAATCTTCAATCCTCAATCATAAATTCTCAACCCTCAATCCTCAATCCTCAATCCTCAGTCCTCAATTCTCAATACTCAATCGTCAGTCTTCAATCCTCAATCCTCAATCCTCAATCCTCAATCCTCAATCCTCAATCATCAATCCTCAATCTTCAATACTCAATACTCAATCGTCCGTTTTCTATCCTCAATACTCAATCTTCAATCCTCAACACTCAATCCTCAATCCTCAATCCTCAATCCTCATTCTTCAATCCTCACTACCCAATCCTCAATCTTCAATCCTCAATCCTCAATCCTCAATTCTCAATCCTCTATCTTCAATCCTAAATACTAAATCTTCAATCCTCAATCCTCAATCCTCAATCCTCAATCCTCAATCCTCATTCTACAATCCTCAATACTCAATCTTGAATCATCAATCGTCAACTCTCAATCCTCAATCCTCAATCCTCAATCGTCACTCCTCAATCACCAATCCTCAATCTTCAATCCTCAATCCTCAATCCTCAATCCTCAATCCTCAATCCTCAATCCTCAATCCTCAATCATCAATCCTCAATCTTCAATACTCAATACTCAATCCTCAATCCCCAATCCTCGATCCTCAATCATCAATCCTCAACCTTCAATACTGATTCCTCAATCCTCAATCCTCAATCCTCAATACTCAACCATCAATCCTCAGTTCTCAACACTCAATGGAATATCCTGAATTCTCAGGATTCAATACTCAAACCTCAATCCTCAACCCTCAGCCCTCATCCTCCGTCCTCAATACTCAATCCTCAATCCTCATTCTTGAGTCCCCGATACTCAATTTTCAATCCTCAATCCTCAATCCTCAATCCTCAATCCTCAATCCTCAGTCATCAATATTCAATCTTCAATACCCAATCCTCAATCCTCAATCCTCAATCCTCAATACTCAGTCATCAATCCTCAATCTTCAATACTCAATCCTCAATCCTCAATCCTCTATCCTCAATCCTCAACCCTCAGTCATCATTATCAGTTCTCAATTCTCAATCCTCAATCCTCAGTCCTCAATCCTCAGTCCTCAATGATCAATCCTCAATCCTCAATCTTCAATCCTCAATACTCAATCTTCAATCCTCAATCCTCAATCCTCATTTCTCAATGCTCTATCCTCAGTCCTCAGTCCTCAAACCTCAATCCTGAACCGTCAGCCCCCATCCTCAATCGTCAATACTTAATCTTCAATCCTCAATACTCAATCCTCAATACTCAATTTTCAATCCTCAATCCTTAGTCCTCAAACCTCAATTCTGAATCCTCAATCCTGAATCCTCAATCTTCGGCCCTCAGTCCTCAACAATCAATTGTCAATCCTCAATCCTCAATAGAATATCCTCAATTCACAGCTTTCAATACTCAATACTCAAACTGCAATCTTCAAACCTCTATCCACAAACATCAATACTCATCACTCAACCCTCAACACTCAGTCCTCAACGTTCAATCCTCAATCCTCAATCCTCAATCCTGAATCGTCAATCTTCAATCCTCAATACTCAATCTTCAATCCTCAATCCTCAATCCTCAATCCTCAATCCTCATTCTTCAATCCTCAGTACCCAAACCTGAATCTTCAATCCTCAATCCTCAATCCTCAATCCTCAATCCTCAACACTCATTCTTCAATCCTCAATACCCAATCCTCAATCTTCAATCCTCAATCCTCAATCCCCAATTATCAATTCTCAATCCTCAGTCCTCAGTCCTCAAACCTCAATCCTCAATACTCAGCCCTCATCGTCAATCCTCAATCCTCAATCCTCAATCCTTAACCTTCAATCCTCAATACTCAATCTTCAATCCTCAATCATCAATCCTCAATCCTCAATCGTCACTCCTCAATCCCCAATCCTCAATCTTCAATCCTCAATCCTCAATCCTCAATCCTCAATCCTCAATCCTCAATCCTCAATCCTCAATCATCAATCCTCAACCTTCAATACTCAATACTCAATCCTCAATCCCCAATCCTCGATCCTCAATCATCAATCCTCAACCTTCAATACTGATTCCTCAATCCTCAATCCTCAATCCTCAATACTCAACCATCAATCCTCAGTTCTCAACACTCAATGGAATATCCTGAATTCTCAGGATTCAATACTCAAACCTCAATCCTCAACCCTCAGCCCTCATCCTCCGTCCTCAATCCTCAATCCTCAATCCTCATTCTTGAGTCCCCGATACTCAATTTTCAATCCTCAATCCTCAATCCTCAATCCTCAATCCTCAATCCTCAGTCATCAATACTCAATCTTCAATACTCAATCCTCAATCCTCAATCCTCAATCCTCAATACTCAGTCATCAATCCTCAATCTTCAATACTCAATCCTCAATCCTCAATCCTCTATCCTCAATCCTCAACCCTCAGTCATCATTATCAGTTCTCAATTCTCAATCCTCAATCCTCAATCCTCAGTCCTCAATCCTCAGTCCTCAATGATCAATCCTCAATCCTCAATCTTCAATCCTCAATACTCAATCTTCAATCCTCAATCCTCAATCCTCAATCGTCAATCTTCAGTCCTCAATCCTCAATCTTCAATCCTTAATAATCAATTTTCAATCCTCAATCCTCAATACTCAGTCATCAATCCTCAATCTTCAATAATCAATCATCAATCCTCAATCCTCTATCCTCAATCCTCAACCCTCAGTCCTCATTATCAGTTCTCAATTCTCAATCCTCAATCCTCAGTCCTCAATCCTCAGTCCTCAATGATCAATCCGCAATCCTCAATCCTCAATCCTCAATCTTCAATCCTCAATCCTCAATCCTCAATCGTCAATCTTCAGTCCTCAATACTCAATCCTCAATCCTCAATCTTCAATCGTCAATACTCATTCTTCAATCCTCAATCCTTAACCCTCGACCCTCAATTTTCATTCCTCAATCCTCAATCCTCAATCCTCAATCCTCATTCTTCAATCCTCAACACCCAATCCTCAATCTTCAATCCTCAATACTCAATCCTCAATCCTCAATCCTCAGTCATCAATACCCAATCTTCAATACTCAATCCTCAATCCTCAATCCTCAATCCTCAATACTCAATCCTCAATCCTCAATCCTCATTCCTCAAACCTCAATCCACAACCCTCAGTCCTCATCCTCAATTCTCAATCCTCAATCCTCAATCCTCAATCCTCAATCTTCAATCCTTAATAATCAATTTTCAATCCTCAATCCTCAATACTCAGTCATCAATCCTCAATCTTCAATAATCAATCCTCAATCCTCAATCCTCTATCCTCAATCCTCAACCCTCAGTCCTCATTATCAGTTCTCAATTCTCAATCCTCAACCCTCAGTCCTCAATCCTCAGTCCTCAATGATCAATCCTCAATCCTCAATCTTCAATCCTCAATACTCAATCTTCAATCCTCAATCCTCAATCCTCAATCGTCAATCTTCAGTCCTCAATACTCAATCCTCAATCCTCAATCTTCAATCGTCAATACTCATTCTTCAATCCTCAATCCTTAACCCTCAACCCTCAACTTTCATTCCTCAATCTTCAATCCTCAATCCCCAATCCTCAATTCTCAATCCTCAATCCTCAGTCCTCAGTCCTCAAACCTCAATCCTCAACCCTCAGCACTCACCGTCTATCCCCAATCCTCAATCCTCAATCCTCAATCTTCAATCCTCAATACTCAATCCTCAATCTTCAATCCTCAATCCTCAATCCTCAATCCTCAGTCCTCAATCCTCAATCTTCAATCCTCAATACTCAATCCTCAAACTTCAATCCTCAATCCTCAATCCTCAATCCTCAGTCCTCAATCCTCATTCGTCAGTCTTCAATCCTCAATACTCAATCTTCAATCCTCAATCCTCAGTCCTCAAACCTCAATTCTGAATCCTCAATCCTGAATCCTCAATCTTCGGCCCTCAGTCCTCAACAACCTGCTGTCAATCCTCAATCCTCAATAGAATATCCTCAATTCAAAGTTTTCAATACTCAATACTCAATCTGCAATCTTCAAACCTCTATCCACAAACATCAATTCTCATCACTCAACACTCAACACTCAGTCCTCAATGTTCAATCCTCAATCCTCAATCTTCAATCCTCAATCCTCAATCCTCAATACTCAATCTTCAATCCTCAATCCTTAGTCCTCAAACTTCAATTCTGAATCCTCAATCCTGAATCCTCAATCTTCAGACCTCAGTCCTCAACAATCTGTTGTCAATCCTCAATCCTCAATAGAATATCCTCAATTCAAAGTTTTCAATACTCAATACTCAATCTGCAATCTTCAAACCTCTATCCACAAACATCAATTCTCATCACTCAACACTCAACACTCAGTCCACAATTTTCAATCCTCAATCCTCAATTCCCAATCTTCAATCCTCAATACTGAATCTTCAATCCTCAATCCTCAATCCACAATCCTCAATCATCAATCCTCAATATTCAATTCTCAATTCTCAATCCTCAATCGTCAGTCTTCTATCCTCAATACTCAACCTTCAATCCTCAACACTCAATCCTCAATCCTCAATCCTCAATCCTCATACTTCAATCCCCAATACCCAATCCTTAGTCTTCAATCCTCAATCCTCAGTCCTCAATTCTCAATCCTCTATCTTCAATCCTCAATACTAAATCTTCAATCCTCGATCCTCAATCCTCAATTCTCAATCCTCAATCCTCATTCCTCAATCATCAATCCTCAATCTTCAATACTCAATCCTCAATCCTCAATCGTCAGTCTTCTATCCTCAATACTCAACATTCAATCCTCAATACTCAATTATCAATCCTCAATCCTCAATCCTCATTCCTCAATCCACAATACCCAATCCTCAATCTTCAATCCTCAATCCTCAATCCTCAATTCTCAATACTCTACCTTCAATCCTCAATACTAAATCTTCAATCCTCAATCCTCAATCCTCAATTCTCAATCCTCAATCCTCAGTCCTCAGTCCTCAAACCTGAAACCTCAACCCTCAGCCCTCATCCTCAATACTGAATCCTCAATTCTCAATCCTCAATCTTCAATCCTCAATACTCAATCTTCAATCCTCAATCCTCAGTCCTCAAACCTCAATTCCGAATCCTCAATACTGAATCCTCAATCTTCAGACCTCAGTCCTCAACAATCTGTGGTCAATCCTCAATCCTCAATAGAATATCCTCAATTCAAAGTTTTCAATAGTCAATACTCAATCTGCAATCTTCAAACCTCTATCCACAAACATCAATTCTCATCACTCAACACTCAATCCTCAGTCCTCAATCATCAATCCTCAATCTTCAATACTCAATCCTCAATCCTCAATCCTCAATCCTCATTCCTCAATCATCAGTCCTCAATCTTCAACACTCAATCCTCAATCCTCAATCGTCAGTCTTCTATCCTCAATACTCAATCTTCAATCCTCAACACTCAATCATCTATCCTCAATCCTCAATCCTCATTCTTCAATCCTCAATACCCAATCCTCAATCTTCAATCCTCAATCCTCAATCCTCAGTCCTCAATCCTCAATCCTCAATCGTCAGTCTTCAATCCTCAATACTCAATCTTCAATCCTCAATCCTCAAACCTCAATCCTCAATCCTCATTCTTCGATCCTCAATACCCAATACTCAATCTTCAATCCTCAATCCTCAATCCTCATTTCTCAATGCTCTATCCTCAGTCCTCAGTCCTCAAACCTCAATCCTGAACCGTCAGCCCCCATCCTCAATCGTCAATACTTAATCTTCAATCCTCAATCCTCAATCCTCAATACTCAATTTTCAATCCTCAATCCTTAGTCCTCAAACCTCAATTCTGAATCCTCAATCCTAAATCCTCAATCTTCAGACCTCAGTCCTCAACAATCTGTTGTCAATCCTCAATCCTCAATAGAATATACTCAATTCAAAGTTTTCAATACTCAATACTCAATCTGCAATCTTCAAACCTCTATCCACAAACATCAATTCTCATCACTCAACACTCAAACCTCAGTCCTCAATCATCAATCCTCAATATTCAATACTCAATCCTCAATCCTCAATCCTCAATCCTCAGTCCTCAGTCCTCAGTCCTCAAACCTCAATCCTCAACACGCAGCCCTCATCGTCAATCCTCAATCCTCAATCCTCAATCCTTAACCTTCAATCCTCAATACTCAATCTTCAATCCTCAATCATCAATTCTCAACCCTCAATCCTCAATCCTCAATCCTCAGTCCTCAATCCTCGTTCTACAATCCTCAATACTCAATCTTGAATCATCAATCGTCAACTCTCAATCCTCAATCCTCAATCCTCAATCGTCACTCCTCAATCACCAATCCTCAATCTTCAATCCTCAATCCGCAATCCTCAATCTTCAATCCTCAAGCCTCAATACTCAATCCTGAATCATCAATCCTCAATCTTCAATACTCAATACTCAATCCTCAATGCCCAATCCTCAATCCTCAATCATCAATCCTCAACCTTCAATACTCATTCCTCAATCCTCAATCCTCAATCCTCAATACCCAACCATCAATCCTCAGTTCTCAACACTCAATGGAATATCCTGAATTCTCAGGGTTCAATACTCAAACCTCAATCCTCAACCCTCAGCCCTCATCCTCCGTCCTCAATCCTCAATCCTCAATCCTCATTCTTGAGTCCCCGATACTCAATTTTCAATCCTCAATCCTCAATCCTCAATCCACAATCCTCAATCCTCAGTCATCAATACTCAATCTTCAATACTCAATCCTCAATCCTCAATCCTCAATCCTCAATACTCAGTCATCAATCCTCAATCTTCAATACTCAATCCTCAATCCTCAATCCTCTATCCTCAATCCTCAACCCTCAGTCATCATTATCAGTTCTCAATTCTCAATCCTCAATCCTCAGTCCTCAATCCTCAGTCCTCAATGATCAATCCTCAATACTCAATCTTCAATCGTCAATACTCAATATTCAATCCTCAATCCTCAATCCTCAATCGTCAATATTCAGTCCTCAATACTCAATCCTCAATCCTCAATCTTCAATCGTCAATACTCATTCTTCAATCCTCAATCCTTAACCCTCAACCCTCAATTTTCATTCCTCAATCCTCAATCCTCAATCCTCAATCCTCATTCTTCAATCCTCAACACCCAATCCTCAATCTTCAATCCTCGATCCTCAATCCTCAATCCTCAATCCTCAGTCATCAATACCCAATCTTCAATACTCAATCCTCAATCCTCAATCCTCAATCCTCAATACTCAATCCTCAATCCTCAATCCTCATTCCTCAAACCTCAATCCACAACCCTCAGTCCTCATCCTCAATTCTCAATCCTCAATCCTCAATCCTCAAACCTCAATCTTCAATCCTTAATAATCAATTTTCAATCCTCAATCCTCAATACTCAGTCATCAATCCTCAATCTTCAATAATCAATCCTCAATCCTCAATCCTCTATCCTCAATCCTCAACCCTCAGTCCTCATTATCAGTTCTCAATTCTCAATCCTCAATCCTCAGTCCTCAATCCTCAGTCCTCAATGATCAATCCTCAATCCTCAATCTTCAATCCTCAATACTCAATCTTCAATCCTCAATCCTCAATCCTCAATCGTCAATCTTCAGTCCTCAATACTCAATCCTCAATCCTCAATCTTCAATCGTCAATACTCATTCTTCAATCCTCAATCCTTATCCCTCAACCCTCAACTTTCATTCCTCAATCCTCAATCCTCAATCCTCAATCCTCATTCTTCAATCCTCAACACCCAATCCTCAATCTTCAATCCTCAATCCCCAATCCTCAATTCTCAATCCTCAATCCTCAGTCCTCAGTCCTCAAACCTCAATCCTCAACCCTCAGCACTCACCGTCAATCCCCAATCCTCAATCCTCAATCCTCAGTCTTCAATCCTCAATACTCAATCCTCAATCTTCAATCCTCAATCCTCAATCCGCAATCCTCAGTCCTCAATCCTCAATCTTCAATCCTCAATACTCAATCCTCAAACTTCAATCCTCAATCCTCAATCCTCAATCCTCAGTCCTCAATCCTCATTCGTCAGTCTTCAATCCTCAATACTCAATCTTCAATCCTCAATCCTCAGTCCTCAAACCTCAATTCTGAATCCTCAATCCTGAATCCTCAATCTTCGGCCCTCAGTCCTCAACAACCTGCTGTCAATCCTCAATCCTCAATAGAATATCCTCAATTCAAAGTTTTCAATACTCAATACTCAATCTGCAATCTTCAAACCTCTATCCACAAACATCAATTCTCATCACTCAACACTCAACACTCAGTCCTCAATGTTCAATCCTCAATCCTCAATCTTCAATCCTCAATCCTCAATCCTCAATACTCAATCTTCAATCCTCAATCCATAGTCCTCAAACCTCAATTCTGAATCCTCAATCCTGAATCCTCAATCTTCAGACCTCAGTCCTCAACAATCTGTTGTCAATCCTCAATCCTCAATAGAATATACTCAATTCAAAGTTTTCAATACTCAATACTCAATCTGCAATCTTCAAACCTCTATCCACAAACATCAATTCTCATCACTCAACACTCAAACCTCAGTCCTCAATCATCAATCCTCAATCTTCAATACTCAATCCTCAATCCTCACTCCTCAATCCTCATTCCTCAATCATCAATCCTCAATCTTCAACACTCAATCCTCAATCCTCAATCGTCAGTCTTCTATCCTCAATACTCAATCTTCAATCCTCAACACTCAATCCTCAATCCTCAATCCTCAATCCTCATCCTTCAATCCTCAATACCCAATCCTCAATCTTCAATCCTCAATCCTCAATCCTCAGTCCTCAATCCTCAATCCTCAATCGTCAGCCTTCAATCCTCAATACTCAATCTTCAATCCTCAATCCTCAAACCTCAATCCTCAATCCTCATTCTTCAATCCTCAATACACAATACTCAATCTTCAATCGTCAATCCTCAATCCTCATTTCTCAATGCTCTATCCTCAGTCATCAGTCCTCAAACCTCGATCCTGAACCGTCAGCCCCCATCCTCAATCCTCAATCCTCAATCTTCAATCCTCAATCCTCAATCCTCAATACTCAATCTTCAATCCTCAATCCTTAGTCCTCAAACTTCAATTCTGAATCCTCAATCCTGAATCCTCAATCTTCAGACCTCAGTCCTCAACAATCTGTTGTCAATCCTCAATCCTCAATAGAATATCCTCAATTCAAAGTTTTCAATACTCAATACTCAATCTGCAATCTTCAAACCTCTATCCACAAACATCAATTCTCATCACTCAACACTCAACACTCAGTCCACAATTTTCAATCCTCAATCCTCAATTCCCAATCTTCAATCCTCAATACTGAATCTTCAATCCTCAATCCTCAATCCACAATCCTCAATCATCAATCCTCAATATTCAATTCTCAATTCTCAATCCTCAATCGTCAGTCTTCTATCCTCAATACTCAACCTTCAATCCTCAACACTCAATCCTCAATCCTCAATCCTCAATCCTCATTCTTCAATCCCCAATACCCAATCCTTAGTCTTCAATCCTCAATCCTCAGTCCTCAATTCTCAATCCTCTATCTTCAATCCTCAATACTAAATCTTCAATCCTCGATCCTCAATCCTCAATTCTCAATCCTCAATCCTCAATCCTCAATCCTCAATCCTCATTCCTCAATCATCAATCCTCAATCTTCAATACTCAATCCTCAATCCTCAATCGTCAGTCTTCTATCCTCAATACTCAACATTCAATCCTCAATACTCAATTATCAATCCTCAATCCTCAATCCTCATTCCTCAATCCACAATACCCAATCCTCAATCTTCAATCCTCAATCCTCAATCCTCAATTCTCAATACTCTACCTTCAATCCTCAATACTAAATCTTCAATCCTCAATCCTCAATCCTCAATTCTCAATCCTCAATCCTCAGTCCTCAGTCCTCAAACCTGAAACCTCAACCCTCAGCCCTCATCCTCAATACTGAATCCTCAATTCTCAATCCTCAATCTTCAATCCTCAATACTCAATCTTCAATCCTCAATCCTCAGTCCTCAAACCTCAATTCCGAATCCTCAATACTGAATCCTCAATCTTCAGACCTCAGTCCTCAACAATCTGTGGTCAATCCTCAATCCTCAATAGAATATCCTCAATTCAAAGTTTTCAATAGTCAATACTCAATCTGCAATCTTCAAACCTCTATCCACAAACATCAATTCTCATCACTCAACACTCAATCCTCAGTCCTCAATCATCAATCCTCAACCTTCAATACTCAATCCTCAATCCTCAATCCTCAATCCTCATTCCTCAATCATCAGTCCTCAATCTTCAACACTCAATCCTCAATCCTCAATCGTCAGTCTTCTATCCTCAATACTCAATCTTCAATCCTCAACACTCAATCATCTATCCTCAATCCTCAATCCTCATTCTTCAATCCTCAATACCCAATCCTCAATCTTCAATCCTCAATCCTCAATCCTCAATCCTCAGTCCTCAATCCTCAATCCTCAATCGTCAGTCTTCAATCCTCAATACTCAATCTTAAATCCTCAATCCTCAAACCTCAATCCTCAATCCTCATTCTTCGATCCTCAATACCCAATACTCAATCTTCAATCCTCAATCCTCAATCCTCATTTCTCAATGCTCTATCCTCAGTCCTCAGTCCTCAAACCTCAATGCTGAACCGTCAGCCCCCATCCTCAATCGTCAATACTTAATCTTCAATCCTCAATCCTCAATCCTCAATACTCAATTTTCAATCCTCAATCCTTAGTCCTCAAACCTCAATTCTGAATCCTCAATCCTGAATCCTCAATCTTCGGCCCTCAGTCCTCAACAATCAATTGTCAATCCTCAATCCTCAATAGAATATCCTCAATTCACAGCTTTCAATACTCAATACTGAAACTGCAATCTTCAAACCTCTATCCACAAACATCAATACTCATCACTCAACCCTCAATACTCAGTCCTCAACGTTCAATCCTCAATCCTCAATCCTCAATCCTCAATCGTCAATCTTCAATCCTCAATACTCAATCTTCAATCCTCAATCCTCAATCCTCAATCCTCAATCCTCATTCTTCAATCCTCAGTACCCAAACCTGAATCTTCAATCCTCAATCCTCAATCCTCAATCCTCAATCCTCAACACTCATTCTTCAATCCTCAATACCCAATCCTCAATCTTCAATCCTCAATCCTCAATCCCCAATTCTCAATCCTCAATCCTCAGTCCTCAGTCCTCAAACCTCAATCCTCAATACTCAGCCCTCATGGTCAATCCTCAATCCTCAATCCTCAATCCTTAACCTTCAATCCTCAATACTCAATCTTCAATCCTCAATCATCAATCCTCATACCTCAATCGTCACTCCTCAATCCCCAATCCTCAATCTTCAATCCTCAATCCTCAATCCTCAATCCTCAATCCTCAATCCTCAATCCTCAATCCTCAATCATCAATCCTCAATCTTCAATACTCAATACTCAATCCTCAATCCCCAATCCTCGATCCTCAATCATCAATCCTCAACCTTTAATACTGATTCCTCAATCCTCAATCCTCAATCCTCAATACTCAACCATCAATCCTCAGTTCTCAACACTCAATGGAATATCCTGAATTCTCAGGATTCAATACTCAAACCTCAATCCTCAACCCTCAGCCCTCATCCTCCGTCCTCAATCCTCAATCCTCAATCCTCATTCTTGAGTCCCCGATACTCAATTTTCAATCCTCAATCCTCAATCCTCAATCCTCAATCCTCAATCCTCAGTCATCAATACTCAATCTTCAATACTCAATCCTCAATCCTCAATCCTCAATCCTCAATACTCAGTCATCAATCCTCAATCTTCAATACTCAATCCTCAATCCTCAATCCTCTATCCTCAATCCTCAACCCTCAGTCATCATTATCAGTTCTCAATTCTCAATCCTCAATCCTCAATCCTCAATCCTCAGTCCTCAATGATCAATCCTCAATCCTCAATCTTCAATCCTCAATACTCAATCTTCAATCCTCAATCCTCAATCCTCAATCGTCAATCTTCAGTCCTCAGTACTCAATCATCAATCCTCAATCTTCAATCGTCAATACTCATTCTTCAATCCTCAATCCTTAACCCTCGACCCTCAATTTTCATTCCTCAATCCTCAATCCTCAATCCTCAATCCTCATTCTTCAATCCTCAACACCCAATCCTCAATCTTCAATCCTCAATCCTCAATCCTCAATCCTCAATCCTCAGTCATCAATACCCAATCTTCAATACTCAATCCTCAATCCTCAATCCTCAATCCTCAATACTCAATCCTCAATCCTCAATCCTCATTCCTCAAACCTCAATCCACAACCCTCAGTCCTCATCCTCAATTCTCAATCCTCAATCCTCAATCCTCAATCCTCAATCTTCAATCCTTAATAATCAATTTTCAATTCTCAATCCTCAATACTCAGTCATCAATCCTCAATCTTCAATAATCAATCCTCAATCCTCAATCCTCTATCCTCAATCCTCAACCCTCAGTCCTCATTATCAGTTCTCAATTCTCAATCCTCAACCCTCAGTCCTCAATCCTCAGTCCTCAATGATCAATCCTCAATCCTCAATCTTCAATCCTCAATACTCAATCTTCAATCCTCAATCCTCAATCCTCAATCGTCAATCTTCAGTCCTCAATACTCAATCCTCAATCCTCAATCTTCAATCGTCAATACTCATTCTTCAATCCTCAATCCTTAACCCTCAACCCTCAACTTTCATTCCTCAATCCTCAATCCTCAATCCTCAATCCTCATTCTTCAATCCTCAACACCCAATCCTCAATCTTCAATCCTCAATCCCCAATCCTCAATTCTCAATCCTCAATCCTCAGTCCTCAGTCCTCAAACCTCAATCCTCAACCCTCAGCACTCACCGCCAATCCCCAATCCTCAATCCTCAATCCTCAGTCTTCAATCCTCAATACTCAATCCTCAATCTTCAATCCTCAATCCTCAATCCTCAATCCTCAGTCCTCAATCCTCAATCTTCAATCTTCAATCCTCAATCCTCAATCCTCAATCCTCAGCCCCCATCCTCAATCCTCAATCCTCAATCTTCAATCCTCAATACTCAATCCTCAATACTCAATCTTCAATCCTCAATCCTTAGTCCTCAAACTTCAATTCTGAATCCTCAATCTTGAATCCTCAATCTTCAGACCTCAGTCCTCAACAATCTGTTGTCAATCCTCAATCCTCAATAGAATATCCTCAATTCAAAGTTTTCAATACTCAATACTCAATCTGCAATCTTCAAACCTCTATCCACAAACATCAATTCTCATCACTCAACACTCAGCACTCAGTCCACAATTTTCAATCCTCAATCCTCAATTCCCAATCTTCAATCCTCAATACTGAATCTTCAATCCTCAATCCTCAATCCACAATCCTCAATCATCAATCCTCAATATTCAATTCTCAATTCTCAATCCTCAATCGTCAGTCTTCTATCCTCAATACTCAACCTTCAATCCTCAACACTCAATCCTCAATCCTCAATCCTCAATCCTCATTCTTCAATCCCCAATACCCAATCCTTAGTCTTCAATCCTCAATCGTCAGTCCTCAATTCTCAATCCTCTATCTTCAATCCTCAATACTAAATCTTCAATCCTCGATCCTCAATCCTCAATTCTCAATCCTCAATCCTCAATCCTCAATCCTCATTCCTCAATCATCAATCGTCAATCTTCAACACTCAATCCTCAATCCTCAATCGTCAGTCTTCTATCCTCAATACTCAATCTTCAATCCTCAACACTCAATCCTCAATCCTCAAACCTCAATCCTCATTCTTCAATCCTCAATACCCAATCCTCAATCTTCAATCCTCAATCCTCAATCCTCAGTCCTCAATCCTCAATCCTCAATCGTCAGTCTTCAATCCTCAATACTCAATCTTCAATCCTCAATCCTCAAACCTCAATCCTCAATACTCATTCTTCAATCCTCAATACCCAATACTCAATCTTCAATCCTCAATCCTCAATCCTCATTTCTCAATGCTCTATCCTCAGTCCTCAGTCCTCAAACCTCGATCCTGAACCGTCAGCCCCCATCCTCAATCCTCAATCCTCAATCTTCAATCCTCAATCCTCAACCCTCAGTCCTCATTATCAGTTCTCAATTCTCAATCCTCAATCCTCAGTCCTCAATCTTCAGTCCTCAATGATCAATCCTCAATCCTCAATTTTCAATCCTCAATACTCATTCCTCAATCCTCAATCCTCAACCCTCAACCCTCAATTTTCATTCCTCAATCCTCAATCCTCAATCCTCAATCCTCAATCCTCTTTCTTCAATCCTCAATACCCAATCCTCAATCTTCAATCCTCAATCCTCAATCCTCAATTCTCAATCCTCGATCCTCAGTCCTCAGTCCTCAAACCTCAATCCTCAACCCTCAGAACTCACCGTCAATCCCCAATTCTCAATCCTCAATCCTCAATCTTCAATCCTCAATACTCAATCCTCAATCCTCAATCCTCAATCCTCAATCCTCAATCCTCAGTCCTCAATCCTCAATCTTCAATCCTCAATACTCAATCCTCAAACTTCAACCCTCAATCCTCAATCCTCAATCCTCAGACCTCAATCCTCATTCGTCAGTCTTCAATCCTCAATACTCAATCTTCAATCCTCAATCCATAGTCCTCAAACCTCAATTCTGAATCCTCAATCCTGAATCCTTAATCTTCGGCCCTCAGTCCTCAACAATCTGTTGTCAATCCTCAATCCTCAATAGAATATCCCCAATTCAAAGTTTTCAATACTCAATACTCAATCTGCAATCTTCAAACCTCTATCCACAAACATCAATTCTCATCACTCAACACTCAACACTCAGTCCTCAATCATCAATCCTCAATCTTCAATACTCAATCCTCAATCCTCAATCCTCAATCCTCAATCCTCATTCCTCAATCATCAATCCTCAATCTTCAACACTCAATCCTCAATCCTCAATCGTCAGTCTTCTATCCTCAATACTCAATCTTCAATCCTCAACACTCAATCCTCAATCCTCAATCGTCAATCCTCATTCTTCAATCCTCAATACCCAATCCTCAATCTTCAATCCTCAATCCTCAATCCTCAGTCCTCAATCCTCAATCCTCAATCGTCAGTCTTCAATCCTCAATACTCAATCTTCAATCGTCAATCCTCAAACCTCAATCCTCAATCCTCACTCTTCAATCCTCAATACCCAATCCTCAATCTTCAATCCTCAATCCTCAATCCTCAATTCTCAATCCTCGATCCTCAATCCCCAGACCTCAAACATCAATATTCAACCCTCAGTCCTCGTCCTCAATACACAAACCTCAATCCTCAGTCCTCAATATTCAATCATCAATATTAAATCTTCAATCCTCAATCCTCAATCCTCAATCATCAATCCTCAGTCTTCAATACTCAATCCTCAATCCTCAATTCTCAATCCTCAATCCTCAATCCTCAATCTTCAATCCTCAGCCCCAAATCCTCAATTTTCATTCCTCAATCCTCAATCCTCAATCCTCAATCCTCATTCTTCAATCCTCAACACCCAATCCTCGATCTTCAATCCTCAATCGTCAATACTCATTCTTCAATCCTCAATCCTTAACCCTCAACCCTCAACTTTCATTCCTCAATCCTCAATCCTCAATCCTCAATCCTCATTCTTCAATCCTCAACACCCAATCCTCAATCTTCAATCCTCAATCCCCAATCCTCAATTCTCAATCCTCAATCCTCAGTCCTCAGTCCTCAAACCTCAATCCTCAACCCTCAGCACTCACCGTCAATCCCCAATCCTCAATCCTCAATCCTCAATCTTCAATCCTCAATACTCAATCCTCAATCTTCAATCCTCAATCCTCAATCCTCAATCCTCAGTCCTCAATCCTCAATCTTCAATCCTCAATACTCAATCCTCAAACTTCAATCCTCAATCCTCAATCCTCAATCCTCAGTCCTCAATCCTCATTCGTCAGTCTTCAATCCTCAATACTCAATCTTCAATCCTCAATCCTCAGTCCTCAAACCTCAATTCTGAATCCTCAATCCTGAATCCTCAATCTTCGGCCCTCAGTCCTCAACAACCTGCTGTCAATCCTCAATCCTCAATAGAATATCCTCAATTCAAAGTTTTCAATACTCAATACTCAATCTGCAATCTTCAAACCTCTATCCACAAACATCAATTCTCATCACTCAACACTCAACACTCAGTCCTCAATGTTCAATCCTCAATACTCAATCTTCAATCCTCAATCCTCAATCCTCAATACTCAATCTTCAATCCTCAATCCATAGTCCTCAAACCTCAATTCTGAATCCTCAATCCTGAATCCTCAATCTTCAGACCTCAGTCCTCAACAATCTGTTGTCAATCCTCAATCCTCAATAGAATATACTCAATTCAAAGTTTTCAATACTCAATACTCAATCTGCAATCTTCAAACCTCTATCCACAAACATCAATTCTCATCACTCAACACTCAAACCTCAGTCCTCAATCATCAATCCTCAATCTTCAATACTCAATCCTCAATCCTCAATCCTCAATCCTCATTCCTCAATCATCAATCCTCAATCTTCAACACTCAATCCTCAATCCTCAATCGTCAGTCTTCTATCCTCAATACTCAATCTTCAATCCTCAACACTCAATCCTCAATCCTCAATCCTCAATCCTCATTCTTCAATCCTCAATACCCAATCCTCAATCTTCAATCCTCAATCCTCAATCCTCAGTCCTCAATCCTCAATCCTCAATCGTCAGTCTTCAATCCTCAATACTCAATCTTCAATCCTCAATCGTCAAACCTCAATCCTCAATCCTCATTCTTCAATCCTCAATACACAATACTCAATCTTCAATCCTCAATCCTCAATCCTCATTTCTCAATGCTCTATCCTCAGTCATCAGTCCTCAAACCTCGATCCTGAACCGTCAGCCCCCATCCTCAATCCTCAATCCTCAATCTTCAATCCTCAATACTCAATCCTCAATACTCAATCTTCAATCCTCAATCCTTAGTCCTCAAACTTCAATTCTGAATCCTCAATCTTGAATCCTCAATCTTCAGACCTCAGTCCTCAACAATCTGTTGTCAATCCTCAATCCTCAATAGAATATCCTCAATTCAAAGTTTTCAATACTCAATACTCAATCTGCAATCTTCAAACCTCTATCCACAAACATCAATTCTCATCACTCAACACTCAACACTCAGTCCACAATTTTCATTCCTCAATCCTCAATTCCCAATCTTCAATCCTCAATACTGAATCTTCAATCCTCAATCCTCAATCCACAATCCTCAATCATCAATCCTCAATATTCAATTCTCAATTCTCAATCCTCAATCGTCAGTCTTCTATCCTCAATACCCAACCATCAATCCTCAGTTCTCAACACTCAATGGAATATCCTGAATTCTCAGGGTTCAATACTCAAACCTCAATCCTCAACCCTCAGCCCTCATCCTCCGTCCTCAATCCTCAATCCTCAATCCTCACTCTTGAGTCCCCGATACTCAATTTTCAATCCTCAATCCTCAATCCTCAATCCTCAATCCTCAATCCTCAGTCATCAATACTCAATCTTCAATACTCAATCCTCAATCCTCAATCCTCAATCCTCAATACTCAGTCATCAATCCTCAATCTTCAATACTCAATCCTCAATCCTCAATCCTCTATCCTCAATCCTCAACCCTCAGTCATCATTATCAGTTCTCAATTCTCAATCCTCAATCCTCAGTCCTCAATCCTCAGTCCTCAATGATCAATCCTCAATACTCAATCTTCAATCGTCAATACTCAATCTTCAATCCTCAATCCTCAATCCTCAATCGTCAATCTTCAGTCCTCAATACTCAATCCTCAATCCTCAATCTTCAATCGTCAATACTCATTCTTCAATCCTCAATCCTTAACCCTCAACCCTCAATTTTCATTCCTCAATCCTCAATCCTCAATCCTCAATCCTCATTCTTCAATCCTCAACACCCAATCCTCAATCTTCAATCCTCAATCCTCAATCCTCAATCCTCAATCCTCAGTCATCAATACCCAATCTTCAATACTCAATCCTCAATCCTCAATCCTCAATCCTCAATACTCAATCCTCAATCCTCAATCCTCATTCCTCAAACCTCAATCCACAGCTCTCAGTCCTCATCCTCAATTCTCAATCCTCAATCCTCAATCCTCAATCCTCAATCTTCAATCCTTAATAATCAATTTTCAATCCTCAATCCTCAATACTCAGTCATCAATCCTCAATCTTCAATAATCAATCCTCAATCCTCAATCCTCTATCCTCAATCCTCAACCCTCAGTCCTCATTATCAGTTCTCAATTCTCAATTCTCAATCCTCAATCCTCAGTCCTCAATCCTCAGTCCTCAATGATCAATCCTCAATCCTCAATCTTCAATCCTCAATACTCAATCTTCAATCCTCAATCCTCAATCCTCAATCGTCAATCTTCAGTCCTCAATACTCAATCCTCAATCCTCAATCTTCAATCGTCAATACTCATTCTTCAATCCTCAATCCTTAACCCTCAACACTCAACTTTCATTCCTCAATCCTCAATCCTCAATCCTCAATCCTCATTCTTCAATCCTCAGCACCCAATCCTCAATCTTCAATCCTCAATCCCCAATCCTCAATTCTCAATCCTCAATCCTCAGTCCTCAGTCCTCAAACCTCAATCCTCAACCCTCAGCACTCACCGTCAATCCCCAATCCTCAATCCTCAATCCTCAGTCTTCAATCCTCAATACTCAATCCTCAATCTTCAATCCTCAATCCTCAATCCTCAATCCTCAGTCCTCAATCCTCAATCTTCAATCTTCAATCCTCAATCCTCAATCCTCAATCCTCAGCCCCCATCCTCAATCCTCAATCCTCAATCTTCAATCCTCAATACTCAATCCTCAATACTCAATCTTCAATCCTCAATCCTTAGTCCTCAAACTTCAATTCTGAATCCTCAATCTTGAATCCTCAATCTTCAGACATCAGTCCTCAACAATCTGTTGTCAATCCTCAATCCTCAATAGAATATCCTCAATTCAAAGTTTTCAATACTCAATACTCAATCTGCAATCTTCAAACCTCTATCCACAAACATCAATTCTCATCACTCAACTCTCAGCACTCAGTCCACAATTTTCAATCCTCAATCCCCAATTCCCAATCTTCAATCCTCAATACTGAATCTTCAATCCTCAATCCTCAATCCACAATCCTCAATCATCAATCCTCAATATTCAATTCTCAATTCTCAATCCTCAATCGTCAGTCTTCTATCCTCAATACTCAACCTTCAATCCTCAACACTCAATCCTCAATCCTCAATCCTCAATCCTCATTCTTCAATCCCCAATACCCAATCCTTAGTCTTCAATCCTCAATCCTCAGTCCTCAATTCTCAATCCTCTATCTTCAATCCTCAATACTAAATCTTCAATCCTCGATCCTCAATCCTCAATTTTCAATCCTCAATCCTCAATCCTCAATCCTCATTCCTCAATCATCAATCGTCAATCTTCAACACTCAATCCTCAATCCTCAATCGTCAGTCTTCTATCCTCAATACTCAATCTTCAATCCTCAACACTCAATCCTCAATCCTCAAACCTCAATCCTCATTCTTCAACCCTCAATACCCAATCCTCAATCTTCAATCCTCAATCCTCAATCCTCAGTCCTCAATCCTCAATCCTCAATCGTCAGTCTTGAATCCTCAATACTCAATCTTCAATCCTCAATCCTCAAACCTCAATCCTCAATCCTCATTCTTCAATCCTCAATACCCAATACTCAATCTTCAATCCTCAATCCTCAATCCTCATTTCTCAATGCTCTATCCTCAGTCCTCAGTCCTCAAACCTCGATCCTGAACCGTCAGCCCCCATCCTCAATCCTCAATCCTCAATCTTCAATCCTCAATCCTCAACCCTCAGTCCTCATTATCAGTTCTCAATTCTCAATCCTCAATCCTCAGTCCTCAATCCTCAGTCCTCAATGATCAGTCCTCAATCCTCAATTTTCAATCCTCAATACTCATTCCTCAATCCTCAATCCTCAACCCTCAACCCTCAATTTTCATTCCTCAATCCTCAATCCTCAATCCTCAATCCTCAATCCTCTTTCTTCAATCCTCAATACCCAATCCTCAATCTTCAATCCTCAATCCTCAATCCTCAATTCTCAATCCTCGATCCTCAGTCCTCAGTCCTCAAACCTCAATCCTCAACCCTCAGCACTCACCGTCAATCCCCAATTCTCAATCCTCAATCCTCAATCTTCAATCCTCAATACTCAATCCTCAATCTTCAATCCTCAATCCTCAATCCTCAATCCTCAGTCCTCAATCCTCAATCTTCAATCCTCAATACTCAATCCTCAAACTTCAATCCTCAATCCTCAATCCTCAATCCTCAGTCCTCAATCCTCATTCGTCAGTCTTCAATCCTCAATACTCAATCTTCAATCCTCAATCCTCAGTCCTCAAACCTCAATTCTGAATCCTCAATCCTGAATCCTCAATCTTCGGCCCTCAGTCCTCAACAACCTGCTGTCAATCCTCAATCCTCAATAGAATATCCTCAATTCAAAGTTTTCAATACTCAATACTCAATCTGCAATCTTCAAACCTCTATCCACAAACATCAATTCTCATCACTCAACACTCAACACTCAGTCCTCAATGTTCAATCCTCAATACTCAATCTTCAATCCTCAATCCTCAATCCTCAATACTCAATCTTCAATCCTCAATCCATAGTCCTCAAACCTCAATTCTGAATCCTCAATCCTGAATCCTCAATCTTCAGACCTCAGTCCTCAACAATCTGTTGTCAATCCTCAATCCTCAATAGAATATACTCAATTCAAAGTTTTCAATACTCAATACTCAATCTGCAATCTTCAAACCTCTATCCACAAACATCAATTCTCATCACTCAACACTCAAACCTCAGTCCTCAATCATCAATCCTCAATCTTCAATACTCAATCCTCAATCCTCAATCCTCAATCCTCATTCCTCAATCATCAATCCTCAATCTTCAACACTCAATCCTCAATCCTCAATCGTCAGTCTTCTATCCTCAATACTCAATCTTCAATCCTCAACACTCAATCCTCAATCCTCAATCCTCAATCCTCATTCTTCAATCCTCAATACCCAATCCTCAATCTTCAATCCTCAATCCTCAATCCTCAGTCCTCAATCCTCAATCCTCAATCGTCAGTCTTCAATCCTCAATACTCAATCTTCAATCCTCAATCGTCAAACCTCAATCCTCAATCCTCATTCTTCAATCCTCAATACACAATACTCAATCTTCAATCCTCAATCCTCAATCCTCATTTCTCAATGCTCTATCCTCAGTCATCAGTCCTCAAACCTCGATCCTGAACCGTCAGCCCCCATCCTCAATCCTCAATCCTCAATCTTCAATCCTCAATACTCAATCCTCAATACTCAATCTTCAATCCTCAATCCTTAGTCCTCAAACTTCAATTCTGAATCCTCAATCTTGAATCCTCAATCTTCAGACCTCAGTCCTCAACAATCTGTTGTCAATCCTCAATCCTCAATAGAATATCCTCAATTCAAAGTTTTCAATACTCAATACTCAATCTGCAATCTTCAAACCTCTATCCACAAACATCAATCCTCTATCCTCAATCCTCAACCCTCAGTCCTCATTATCAGTTCTCAATTCTCAATTCTCAATCCTCAATCCTCAGTCCTCAATCCTCAGTCCTCAATGATCAATCCTCAATCCTCAATCTTCAATCCTCAATACTCAATCTTCAATCCTCAATCCTCAATCCTCAATCGTCAATCTTCAGTCCTCAATACTCAATCCTCAATCCTCAATCTTCAATCGTCAATACTCATTCTTCAATCCTCAATCCTTAACCCTCAACCCTCAACTTTCATTCCTCAATCCTCAATCCTCAATCCTCAATCCTCATTCTTCAATCCTCAGCACCCAATCCTCAATCTTCAATCCTCAATCCCCAATCCTCAATTCTCAATCCTCAATCCTCAGTCCTCAGTCCTCAAACCTCAATCCTCAACCCTCAGCACTCACCGTCAATCCCCAATCCTCAATCCTCAATCCTCAGTCTTCAATCCTCAATACTCAATCCTCAATCTTCAATCCTCAATCCTCAATCCTCAATCCTCAGTCCTCAATCCTCAATCTTCAATCTTCAATCCTCAATCCTCAATCCTCAATCCTCAGCCCCCATCCTCAATCCTCAATCCTCAATCTTCAATCCTCAATACTCAATCCTCAATACTCAATCTTCAATCCTCAATCCTTAGTCCTCAAACTTCAATTCTGAATCCTCAATCTTGAATCCTCAATCTTCAGACATCAGTCCTCAACAATCTGTTGTCAATCCTCAATCCTCAATAGAATATCCTCAATTCAAAGTTTTCAATACTCAATACTCAATCTGCAATCTTCAAACCTCTATCCACAAACATCAATTCTCATCACTCAACTCTCAGCACTCAGTCCACAATTTTCAATCCTCAATCCCCAATTCCCAATCTTCAATCCTCAATACTGAATCTTCAATCCTCAATCCTCAATCCACAATCCTCAATCATCAATCCTCAATATTCAATTCTCAATTCTCAATCCTCAATCGTCAGTCTTCTATCCTCAATACTCAACCTTCAATCCTCAACACTCAATCCTCAATCCTCAATCCTCAATCCTCATTCTTCAATCCCCAATACCCAATCCTTAGTCTTCAATCCTCAATCCTCAGTCCTCAATTCTCAATCCTCTATCTTCAATCCTGAATACTAAATCTTCAATCCTCGATCCTCAATCCTCAATTCTCAATCCTCAATCCTCAATCCTCAATCCTCATTCCTCAATCATCAATCGTCAATCTTCAACACTCAATCCTCAATCCTCAATCGTCAGTCTTCTATCCTCAATACTCAATCTTCAATCCTCAACACTCAATCCTCAATCCTCAAACCTCAATCCTCATTCTTCAATCCTCAATACCCAATCCTCAATCTTCAATCCTCAATCCTCAATCCTCAGTCCTCAATCCTCAATCCTCAATCGTCAGTCTTCAATCCTCAATACTCAATCTTCAATCCTCAATCCTCAAACCTCAATCCTCAATCCTCATTCTTCAATCCTCAATACCCAATACTCAATCTTCAATCCTCAATCCTCAATCCTCATTTCTCAATGCTCTATCCTCAGTCCTCAGTCCTCAAACCTCGATCCTGAACCGTCAGCCCCCATCCTCAATCCTCAATCCTCAATCTTCAATCCTCAATCCTCAACCCTCAGTCCTCATTATCAGTTCTCAATTCTCAATCCTCAATCCTCAGTCCTCAATCCTCAGTCCTCAATGATCAATCCTCAATCCTCAATTTTCAATCCTCAATACTCATTCCTCAATCCTCAATCCTCAACCCTCAACCCTCAATTTTCATTCCTCAATCCTCAATCCTCAATCCTCAATCCTCAATCCTCTTTCTTCAATCCTCAATACCCAATCCTCAATCTTCAATCCTCAATCCTCAATCCTCAATTCTCAATCCTCGATCCTCAGTCCTCAGTCCTCAAACCTCAATCCTCAACCCTCAGCACTCACCGTCAATCCCCAATTCTCAATCCTCAATCCTCAATCTTCAATCCTCAATACTCAATCCTCAATCCTCAATCCTCAATCCTCAATCCTCAATCCTCAGTCCTCAATCCTCAATCGTCAATCCTCAATACTCAATCCTCAAACTTCAACCCTCAATCCTCAATCCTCAATCCTCACACCTCAATCCTCATTCGTCAGTCTTCAATCCTCAATACTCAATCTTCAATCCTCAATCCATAGTCCTCAAACCTCAATTCTGAATCCTCAATCCTGAATCCTTAATCTTCGGCCCTCAGTCCTCAACAATCTGTTGTCAATCCTCAATCCTCAATAGAATATCCCCAATTCAAAGTTTTCAATACTCAATACTCAATCTGCAATCTTCAAACCTCTGTCCACAAACATCAATTCTCATCACTCAACACTCAACACTCAGTCCTCAATCATCAATCCTCAATCTTCAATACTCAATCCTCAATCCTCAATCCTCAATCCTCAATCCTCATTCCTCAATCATCAATCCTCAATCTTCAACACTCAATCCTCAATCCTCAATCGTCAGTCTTCTATCCTCAATACTCAATCTTCAATCCTCAACACTCAATCCTCAATCCTCAATCGTCAATCCTCATTCTTCAATCCTCAATACCCAATCCTCAATCTTCAATCCTCAATCCTCAATACTCAGTCCTCAATCCTCAATCCTCAATCGTCAGTCTTCAATCCTCAATACTCAATCTTCAATCGTCAATCCTCAAACCTCAATCCTCAATCCTCACTCTTCAATCCTCAATACCCAATCCTCAATCTTCTATCCTCAATCCTCAATCCTCAATTCTCAATCCTCGATCCTCAATCCCCAGACCTCAAACATCAATATTCAACCCTCAGTCCTCGTCCTCAATACACAAACCTCAATCCTCAGTCCTCAATATTCAATCATCAATATTAAATCTTCAATCCTCAATCCTCAATCCTCAATCATCAATCCTCAATCTTCAATACTCAATCCTCAATCCTCAATTCTCAATCCTCAATCCTCAATCCTCAATCTTCAATCCTCAGCCCCAAATCCTCAATTTTCATTCCTCAATCCTCAATCCTCAATCCTCAATCCTCATTCTTCATCCTCAACACCCAATCCTCGATCTTCAATCCTCAATCCTCAATCCTCAATCCTCAATCCTCAGTCATCAATACCCAATCTTCAATACTCAATCCTCAATCCTCAATCCTCAATCCTCAATACTCAATCCTCAATCCTCAATCCTCATTCCTCAAACCTCAATCCACAACCCTCAGTCCTCATCCTCAATCCTCAATCCTCAATCCTCAATCTTCAATCCTTAATAATCAATTTTCAATCCTCAATCCTCAATACTCAGTCATCAATCCTCAATCTTCAATAATCAATCCTCAATCCTCAATCCTCTATCCTCAATCCTCAACCCTCAGTCCTCATTATCAGTTCTCAATTCTCAATCCTCAATCCTCAGTCCTCAATCCTCAGTCCTCAATGATCAATCCTCAATCCTCAATCTTCAATCCTCAATACTCAATCTTCAATCCTCAATCCTCAATCTTCAATCGTCAATCTTCAGTCCTCAATACTCAATCCTCGATCCTCAATCTTCAATCGTCAATACTCATTCTTCAATCCTCAATCCTTAACCCTCAACCCTCAACTTTCATTCCTCAATCCTCAATCCTCAATCCTCAATCCTCATTCTTCAATCCTCAACACCCAATCCTCAATCTTCAATCCTCAATCCCCAATCCTCAATTCTCAATCCTCAATCCTCAGTCCTCAGTCCTCAAACCTCAATCCTCAACCCTCAGCACTCACCGTCAATCCCCAATCCTCAATCCTCAATCCTCAATCTTCAATCCTCAATACTCAATCCTCAATCTTCAATCCTCAATCCTCAATCCTCAATCCTCAGTCCTCAATCCTCAATCTTCAATCCTCAATACTCAATCCTCAAACTTTAATCCTCAATCCTCAGTCCTCAAACCTCAATTCTGAATCCTCAATCCTGAATCCTCAATCTTCGGCCCTCAGTCCTCAACAACCTGCTGTCAATCCTCAATCCTCAATAGAATATCCTCAATTCAAAGTTTTCAATACTCAATACTCAATCTGCAATCTTCAAACCTCTATCCACAAACATCAACTCTCATCACTCAACACTCAACACTCAGTCCTCAATGTTCAATCCTCAATACTCAATCTTCAATCCTCAATCCTCAATCCTCAATACTCAATCTTCAATCCTCAATCCATAGTCCTCAAACCTCAATTCTGAATCCTCAATCCTGAATCCTCAATCTTCAGACCTCAGTCCACAACAATCTGTTGTCAATCCTCAATCCTCAATAGAATATACTCAATTCAAAGTTTTCAATACTCAATACTCAATCTGCAATCTTCAAACCTCTATCCACAAACATCAATTCTCATCACTCAACACTCAAACCTCAGTCCTCAATCATCAATCCTCAATCTTCAATACTCAATCCTCAATCCTCAATCCTCAATCCTCATTCCTCAATCATCAATCCTCAATCTTCAACACTCAATCCTCAATCCTCAATCGTCAGTCTTCTATCCTCAATACTCAATCTTCAATCCTCAACACTCAATCCTCAATCCTCAATCCTCAATCCTCATTCTTCAATCCTCAATACCCAATCCTCAATCTTCAATCCTCAATCCTCAATCCTCAGTCCTCAATCCTCAATCCTCAATCGTCAGTCTTCAATCCTCAATACTCAATCTTCAATCCTCAATCGTCAAACCTCAATCCTCAATCCTCATTCTTCAATCCTCAATACACAATACTCAATCTTCAATCCTCAATCCTCAATCCTCATTTCTCAATGCTCTATCCTCAGTCATCAGTCCTCAAACCTCGATCCTGAACCGTCAGCCCCCATCCTCAATCCTCAATCCTCAATCTTCAATCCTCAATACTCAATCCTCAATACTCAATCTTCAATCCTCAATCCTTAGTCCTCAAACTTCAATTCTGAATCCTCAATCTTGAATCCTCAATCTTCAGACCTCAGTCCTCAACAATCTGTTGTCAATCCTCAATCCTCAATAGAATATCCTCAATTCAAAGTTTTCAATACTCAATACTCAATCTGCAATCTTCAAACCTCTATCCACAAACATCAATTCTCATCACTCAACACTCAACACTCAGTCCACAATTTTCAATCCTCAATCCTCAATTCCCAATCTTCAATCCTCAATACTGAATCTTCAATCCTCAATCCTCAATCCACAATCCTCAATCATCAATCCTCAATATTCAATTCTCAATTCTCAATCCTCAATCGTCAGTCTTCTATCCTCAATACTCAACCTTCAATCCTCAACACTCAATCCTCAATCCTCAATCCTCAATCCTCATTCTTCAATCCCCAATACCCAATCCTTAGTCTTCAATCCTCAATCCTCAGTCCTCAATTCTCAATCCTCTATCTTCAATCCTCAATACTAAATCTTCAATCCTCGATCCTCAATCCTCAATTCTCAATCCTCAATCCTCAATCCTCAATCCTCATTCCTCAATCATCAATCCTCAATCTTCAACACTCAATCCTCAATCCTCAATCGTCAGTCTTCTATCCTCAATACTCAATCTTCAATCCTCAACACTCAATCCTCAATCCTCAAACCTCAATCCTCATTCTTCAATCCTCAATACCCAATCCTCAATCTTCAATCCTCAATCCTCAATCCTCAGTCCTCAATCCTCAATCCTCTATCGTCAGTCTTCAATCCTCAATACTCAATCTTCAATCCTCAATCCTCAAACCTCAATCCTCAATCCTCATTCTTCAATCCTCAATACCCAATACTCAATCTTCAATCCTCAATCCTCAATCCTCATTTCTCAATGCTCTATCCTCAGTCCTCAGTCCTCAAACCTCGATCCTGAACCGTCAGCCCCCATCCTCAATCCTCAATCCTCAATCTTCAATCCTCAATCCTCAATGCTCAATTCTCAATCCTCAATCCTCTATCCTCAATCCTCAATCCTCAATCCTCAATGTACAATCCGCAATACCCAATCCTCAATCTTCTATCCGCAATCCTCAATCCTCAATACTCAATCCTCAATCCTCAATAGTCAGTCTTCAATCCTCAATACTCAATCGTCAATACTCAATCCGCAATACTCAATACTCAATCCTCATTCTACAATCCTCAATACCCAATCCTCAATCTTCAATCCTCAATCCTCAATCCTCAATCCTCAATCCTCAATCTTCAATCCTCAAACCTCAATCCTCAATCCTCAATCCTCAATCGTCAATCTTCAATCCTCAATAATCAATCGCCAATGCTCAATCCTCAATACTCAATACTCAATCCTCAATCTTCAATCCACAATAACCAATCCTCAATCTTCAATCCTCTATCCTCAATCCTCATTCCTCAATCCTCAATCTTCAATCCTCAAACCTCAATCCTCAATCCTCAATCCTCAATCTTCAATACTCAATACTCAATCTTCAATCCTCAATCATCAATCCTCAATTCTCAATCCTCAATCCTCAATCCTCAGTCGTCAATCTTCAATCCTGAATACTCAATCTTCAATACTCAATCCCCAATCCTCAATCCTCAATACTCATTCTTCAATCCTCAATACCCAATCCTCAGTCTTCAATCCTCAATCCTCAATCCTCAATCCTCAATCCTCAATCCTCAATCCTCAATCCTCAATCCTCAATTTTCAATCCTCAGTCCCAAATCCTCAATCTTCAATACTCACTCCTCAATCCTCAATCCTCAATCCTCAATCCTCAATCCTCATTCTTCAATCCTCAATACCCAATCCTCAATCTTCTACCCGCAATCCTCAATCCTCAATCCTCAATCCTCAATCCTCAATCCTCAATCTTCAATCCTCAATACTCAATCTTCAATCCTCAATCCTCAATCCTCAATATCCAATCCTAGATCTTCATTCTTCAATCCTCAATACCCAATCCTCAATCTTCAACCCTCAATCCTCAATCCTCAGTATTGAATCCTCAATCCTCAATCCTCAGTCCTCAATCCTCAATCCTCAATCCTCAATCTTCAATCCTCAGTCCCAAATCCTCAATCTTCAATACTCACTCCTCAATCCTCAATCTTCAATCCTCAATACTCAGTCTTCAATCCTCAATCCTCAATCCTCAATCCTCAATCCTCAATCCTCATTCTTCAATCCTCAATACCCAGTCCTCAATCTTCAATCCTCAATCCTCAATCCTCAATCCTCAGTCCTCAATCCTCAATCGTCAATCTTCAATCCTCAATACTCAATCTTCAATCCTCAATCCTCAATACTCAATACTCAACCGTCAGTCCTCGTCCTCAATCCACAACTCTGAATCCTCGATCCTCAATCTTGAATCATCAATATTCAATCTTCAATCCTCAATCCTCAATCCTCAATACTCAATCCTCAATCCTCAATGTTCTATCCTCAATACGCAATCCTCAACCTTCATTCCTCAATCCTCAATCCTCAATCCTCAATCCTTAATCGTCAATCCTCAATCCTCAATCCTCAGTCCTCAATCTTCAATCCTCAATACTCAATCTGCAATCCTCAATCCTCAGTCCTCACTCCTCAATCCTCATTCTTCAATCCTCAATAACGAATCCTAAGTCTTCAATCTTCAATCCTCAGTCCTCAATTCTCAACCCTCAATCCTCAATCCTCAGACCTCAAACATCAATACTCAACCGTCAGTCCTCGTCCTCAATCCACAACCCCCAATACTCAATCCTCAATCTTCAATTCTCAATCCTCAATCCTCAATCCTCAATCCTCGGTCCTCAAACCACAATCCTGAATCCTCAATCCTGAATCCTCAACCTTCAGCCTTCAGTCCTCAACAATCAGTTGTCAATCGTCAATCCTCAAGAGAATATCATCAATTCACAGTTTTCAATACTCAATATTCAATCTGCAATCTTCAAATCTCTATCCACCAACTTCAATTCTCATCACTCTACCCTCAACACTCAGTCTTCAATCCTCAATCCTCAATCCTCAATCCTCAATCCTCAATGCTCAATCTGCAATCCTCAATCCTCAATCCTCAATCCTCAATCCTCATTCTTCAATCCTCAATACCCAATCCTCAATCTTCAATCCTCAATCCTCAATCCTCAATCCTCAATCCACAATCCTCAATCCTCAGACCTCAAACATCAATATTCTACCCTCAGTTCTCGTCCTCAATCCACAACACTCAATCCTCAATCCTCAATCTTCAATCATCAATATTCAATCTTCATTCGACAATCCACAATCCTCAATGCTCAATCCTCAATCCGCAATCCTCAATCCTCAATCCTCAATCCTCAATCCTCAATCCTCAACCCTCAATCCTCAAACCTCAATCTTCAATCCTCAATCCTCAATCCTCAATCCTCAATCTTTAATCCTCAATACTGAAACTTCAATCCCCAATCCTCAATCCTCAATCCTCAATCCTCATTCTTCAATCCTCAATACCCAATCCTCAATCTTCAATCCTCAGTCCTCAATTCGCAATCCACAATCCTCAATCCTCAGACCTCAAGTATCAATACTCAACCCTCAGTCCTCGTCCTCAATACACAACCCTCAATCATCAACCCTCAATCCTCAATACTCAATCCTCAATCCTCAATCCTCAGTCCTCAAACCTCAATCCTGAATCCTCAATCCTGAATCCTCAATCTTCAGGCCTCAGGCCTCAACAATCAGATGTCAATCCTCAATCCTCCATAGAATATCATCAATTCACAGTTCTCAATACCCAATACTCAATCTGCAATCTTCAAATCTCTATACAGAAACATCAATTCTCATCACTCAACCCTCAACACTCAGTACCCAATCCTCAATATTCAATCCTCAATTCTCAATCCTCAATCCACAATCCTCAACCTTCAATCCTCAATACTCAATCTTCAATCCTCAATCCTCAATATTCAATCCTCAATACTCAATCTTCAATCATCAATCGTCAATCCTCAATCCTCAGTCGTCAATCCTCAGTCATCAATCCTCAATCTTCAATACTCAATCGTCAATGCTTAGACCTCAATCCTCAATCCTCAATCCTCGTTCCTCAAACCTCAATCCTCAACCCTATGTCTTCATCCTCAATCCTCAATTCTCAATCCTCAATCCTCAATCCTCAATCCTCAACTTTCAATCCTCAATAATCAATCTCAAATCCTACATCCTCAATTCCCAATCCTCAATCCTTAATCCTCAATCTTCAATCCTCAATCGCCAGTCCTCAATCTTCAATCCTCAATGCTCAATCCTCAATCCTCAAGCCTCAGTCCTCAATCCTCAATCCTCAATCCTCAAACCTCAATCCTCAAACGTCGGTCCTCGTCCTCAATTCCCTACTCTCAATTCTCAATCCTCAATCCTCAATCCTCAATCTTCAATCCTCAATAATGAACCTCCAACCCTAGATTCTCAATCCCCAATCTTCAACCCTTAATCCTCAATCCTCAGTCATAAATCCTCAATCTTCAATACTGAATCGTCAATACTCTGTCCTCAATCCTCAATCCTCAACCCTCAATCCTCAATATTCAATCCTCAATACTCAACCTTCAATCCTCAATCCTCAATCCTCAATCCTCAATCCTCATTCTTCAATCCTCAATACCCAATCCTCAATCTTCAATCCTCAGTCCTCAATTCGCAATCCACAATCCTCAATCCTCAGACCTCAAGTATCAATACTCAACCCTCAGTCCTCGTCCTCAATACAGAGCCCTCAATCATCAATCCTCAATCTTCAATACTCAATCCTCAATCCTCAATCCTCAGTCCTCAAACCTCAATCCTGAATCCTCAATCCTGAATCCTCAATCTTCAGCCCTCAGTCCTCAACAATCAGTTGTCAATCCTCAATCCTCCATAGAATATCATCAATTCACAGTTTTCAATACTCAATACTCAACCTGCAATCTTCAAATCTCTATCCACAAACATCAATTCTCATCACTCAACCCTCAACACTCAGTCCCCAATCCTCAATATTCAATCCTCAATCCTCAATCCTCAATCCACAATCCTCAACCTTCAATCCTCAATACTCAATCTTCAATCCTCAATCCTCAATCCTCAAACCTCAATCCTCAATCCTCAATCCTCAATATTCAATCTTCAATACTCAAGCTTCAATCATCAATCCTCAATCCTCAGTCGTCAATCCTCTGTCATCAATCCTCAATCTTCAATACTCAATCGTCAATCCTCAATCCTCAATCCTCAATCCTCAATCTTCAATCCTCACTCCTCAATCCTCAATCCTCAATCCTCAATCCTCAACCCTCAATCCTCAATCCTCAATCTTCAATCCTCAATCCTCAATCCTCAATCCTCAATCCTCAATCCTCAATCCTCAACCCTCAATCCTCAATCCTCAATCTTCAATCCTCAATCCTCAATCCTCAATCCTCAATCTTTAATCCTCAATACAGAAACTTGAATCCCCAATCCTCAATCCTCAACCCTCAATCCTCATTCTTCAATCCTCAATACCCAATCCTCAATCTTCAATCCTCAGTCCTCAATTCGCAATCCACAATCCTCAATCCTCAGACCTCAAGTATCAATACTCAACCCTCAGTCCTCGTCCTCAATACACAACCCTCAATCATCAACCCTCAATCTTCAATACTCAATCCTCAATCCTCAATCCTCAGTCCTCAAACCTCAATCCTGTATCCTCAATCTTCAGACCTCAGGCCTCAACAATCAGTTGTCAATCCTCAATCCTCCATAGAATATCATCAATTCACAGTTCTCAATACCCAATACTCAATCTGCAATCTTCAAATCTCTATCCACAAACATCAATTCTCATCACACAACCCTCAACACTCAGTCCCCAATCCTCAATATTCAATCCTCAATCATCAATCCTCAATCCTCAGGCATCAATACTCAATCTCCAATACACAATCCTCAATCCTCAATGCTCAATCTTCAATCCTCAATCCTGAATCTTCAATTATCAATATTCAATCTTCAATCCTCAATCCTCAATCCTCAATCCTCAATCCTCAATCCCCAATCATCAATTCTCAATCCTCAATCCTCAGTCGTCAAGCCTCAGTCATCAATCCTCAATCTTCAATACTCAATCGTCAATCCTTAGTCCTCAATCCTCAGACCTCAAACATCAATATTCAACCCTCAGTTCTCGTCCTCAATCCTCAACACTCAATCCTCAATCCTCAATCTTCAATCATCAATATTCAATCTTCAATCCTCAATCCTCAATCCTCAATCCTCAATCCTCAATCCTCAATCCGCAATCCTCAATCCTCAATCCTCAATCCTCAATCCTCAACCCTCAATCCTCAATCCTCAATCTTCAATCCTCAATCCTCAATCCTCAGTCCTCAATCCTCAATTCTCAATCCTCAATCCTCAATCCTCAGACCTCAAACATCAATATTCAACCCTCAGTTCTCGTCCTCAATCCACAACACTCAATCCTCAATCCTCAATCTTCAATCATCAATATTCAATCTTCAATCCTCAATCCTCAATCCTCAATCCTCAATCCTCAATCCTCAATCCGCAATCCTCAATCCTCAATACTCAATCCTCAATCCTCAACCCTCAATCCTCAATCCTCAATCTTCAATCCTCAATCCTCAATCCTCAATCCTCAATCTTTAATCCTCAATACTGAAACTTCAATCCCCAATCCTCAATCCTCAATCCTCAATCTTCATTCTTCAATCCTCAACCGTCAGTCCTCGTCCTCAATCCTCAATCCTCAATCCTCAATCCTCAATATTCAATCATCAATAATCAACCTTCAATCCCCAATCCTCAATCCTCAATCCTCAATCCTCAGTCATAAATCCTCAATCTTCAATACTCAATCGTCAATCCCCATTCCTCAATCCTCAACCCTCAATCCTCAAACCTCAATCCTCAACCGTCAGTCCTCGTCCTCAATCCTCAACCCTCAATCCTCAATCCTCAATCTTCAATCATCAATAATCAATCTTCAATCCTCAATCATCAATCCTCAATCCTCAATCCTCAATCATCAATCTTCAATCCTCAATCCTCAATCCTCAATCCTCAAACCTCAACCCTCAATCCTCAATCCTCAACGGTCAGTCCTCGTCCTCAATCCTCAAACCTCAATCCTCAATATTCAATCCTCAATACTCAATCTTCAATCATCAATCCTCAATCCTCAATCCTCAGTCGTCAATCCTCAGTCACCAATCCTCAATCTTCAATACTCAATCGTCAATCCTTAGTCCTCAATCCTGAATCCTCAATCCTCGTTCCTCAAACCTCAGTCCTCAGCCCTCAGTCTTCATCCTCAATTCTCAATTCTCAATCCTCAATCCTCAATCCTCAATCCTCAATCTTCAATCCCCAATAATCAATCTCCAATCCTACATCCTCAATCCCCAATCCTCAATCCTTAATCCTCAATCTTCAATCCTCAATCGCCAGTCCTCAATCTTCAATCCTCAATGCTCAATCCTCAATCCTCAAGCCTCAGCCCTCAATCCACAATCCTGAATCCTCAAACCTCAATCCTCAACCGTCGCCCCTCGTCCTCAATCCTCAACCCTCAATCCTCAATCCTCAATATTCAATCATCAATCCTCAATCCTCAATCCTCAGTCGTTAATCCTCAGTCATCAATCCTCAGTCTTCAATACTCAATCGTCAATCCTTAGTCCTCAATCCTCAATCCTCAATCCTCGTTCCTCAAACCTCAATACTCAACCCTCAGTCTTCATCCTCAATTCTCAATTCTCAATCCTCAATCCTCAATCCTCAATCCTCAACCTTCAATCCTCAATAATCAATCTCCAACCCTACGTCCTCAATCCCCAATCCTCAATCCTCAATACTCTATCCTCAATCCTCAATCCTCAGAACTCAATCCTCAGCCCTCAATCCTCAACCCTCAGTCCTCATCCTCAATTCTCTATTCTCAATTCTCAATCCTCAATCCTCAATCCTCAATCTTCAATCCTCAATAATGAATCTCCAATCCTAGATCCTCAATCCCCAATCTTCAACCCTTAATCTTCAATCCTCAGTCATAAATCCTCATTCTTCAATACTCAGTCGTCAATCCTCTGTCCTCAATCCTCAATCCTCAATCCTCAATCCTCAATCCTCAATCCTCAATCCTCAATCCTCAATCCTCAATCCTCAATCCTCAATCCTCAATCCTCAATCCTCAATCCTCAATGCTCAATCTGCAATCCTCAATCCTCAATCCTCAATCCTCAATCCTCAATATTCAATCCTCAATACTCAATCTTCAATCATCAATCCTCAATCCTCAATCCTCAATCCTCAATCTTCAATCATCAATATTCAATCTTCAATCGACAATCCTCAATCCTCAATCCTCAATCCTCAATCCTCAATCCTCAATCCTCAATCCTCAATCCTCAATCCTCAATCCTCAACCCTCAATCCTCAATCCTCAATCTTCAATCCTCAATCCTCAGTCCTCAAACCTCAATCCTGAATCTTCAGTACTCAACCTTCAAGCCTCAATCCTCAGTCCTCAATTCTCAACCATCAATCCTTAATTCTCAATACTCAATAGAATATCCTGAATTCTAAGGATTCAATACCCAAACCTCAATCCTCAACCCTCAGCCCTCATCCTCCATCCTCAATCCTCAATCCTCAATCCTCAATCCTCAATTTTCAATCCTAGATACTCAGTCCTCAATCCTCAATATTCAATCCTCAATCCTCAATCCTCCATAGAATATCATCAATTCACAGTTCTCAATACCCAATACTCAATCTGCAATCTTCAAATCTCTATACAGAAACATCAATTCTCATCACTCAACCCTCAACACTCAGTCCCCAATCCTCAATATTCAATCCTCAATCCTCAATCCTCAATCCACAATCCTCAAACTTCAATCCTCAATACTCAATCTTCAATCGTCAATCCTCAATCCTCAATCCTCAATCCTCAATCCTCAATCCTCAATATTCAATCCTCAATACTCAATCTTCAATCATCAATCCTCAATCCTCAACCCTCAGTCGTCAATCCTCAGTCATCAATCCTCAATCTTCAATACTCAATCGTCAATCCTTAGTCCTCAATCCTCAATCCTCAATCCTCAGTCGTCAATCCTCAGTCATCAATCCTCAATCTTCAATACTCAATCGTCAATCCTTAGTCCTCAATCCTCAATTCTCAATCCTCGTTCCTCAAACCTCAATCCTCAACTCTCAGTCCTCATTCTCAATTCTCAATTCTCAATCCTCAATCCTCAATAGTCAATCTTCAATCCTCCATAATCAATCTCCAATCCAAGATACTCAATCCCCAATCTTCAATCCTTAATCCTCAATCTTCAATCCTCAATCCCCAGTCATCAATCTTCAATCCCCAATGCTCAATCCTCAATCCTCAACCGTCAGCCCTCGTCCTCAATCCTCAACACTCAATCCTCAATCCTCAATATTCAATCATCAATACTCAATCTTCAATCCTCAATACTCAATCCTCAATCGTCAATCCTCAATCCCCAATCCTCAATCTTCAATGCTCAATCCTCAATCCTCAACCCTCAATCCTCAATCCTCAATCCTCTATCTTCAATCCTCAATACTCAATCTTCAATCCTCAATCCTCAATCCTCAATCCTCAATACTCAATCCTCAATCCTGAATCCTCAACCTTCAATCCTCAATACCCAATCCTCAATCCTCAATCCTCAATCTTCAATCCTCAATACTCAATCTTCAATCACCAATCCTCAATCCTCAATCCTCAATCCTCAGGCATCAATACTCAATCTTCAATACTCAATCCTCAATCCTCAATTCTCAATCCTCAATCCTCAACCTTTAACTCGCAATCCACAATCCTCAATGTTCAATCCTCTATACCCAACCCTTAATCTTCAATCCTCAGTCCTCAATCCTCAATCCTCAATCCTCAACCCTCAATCCTCAATCCTCAATCCTCAATCCTCAATCCTCAATCCTCAACCCTGAATCCTCATTCCTCAAACCTCAATCCTCAACCCTCAGTCCTCATACTCAATTCTCAATTCTCAATCCTCAATCCTCAATCCTCAACCTTCAATCCTCAATAATCAATCTCCAATCCTACATCCTCAATCCCCAATCCTCAATCCTTGATACTCAATCCTCAATCCTCAATCCCCAGTCCTCAATCTTCAATCCTCAATGCTCAATCCTCAAACCTCAATCCTCAATCCTCAATCCTCAATCCTCAATCCTCAATATTGAATCCTCAATACTCAATCTTCAATCATCAATCCTCAATCCCCAATCCTCAGTCCTCAATCCTCAGTCATCAATCCTCAATCTTCAATACTCAATCGTCAATCCTTAGTCCTCAATCCTTAATCCTCGTTCCTCAAACCTCAATCCTCAACCCTCAGTCCTCACCCTCAATCCTCAACCCTCAGTCTTCATCCTCAATTCTCAATTCTCAATCCTCAATCCTCGATCCTCAATCCTCAATCTCCAATCCTCTATAATCAATCTCCAATCCTACATCCTCCATCCCCAATCCTCAATCCTTAATGCTCAATCTTAAATCCTCAATCGCCAGCCATCAATCGTCAATCCTCAATGCTCAACCCTCAATCCTCAAGCCTCAGTCCTCAATCCTCAATCCTCAATCCTCAAACCTCAATCCTCAACCGTCAGTCCTCGTCCTCAATCCTCAACCCTCAATCCTCAATCCTCAATATTCAATCATCAATAATCAATCTTCAATCCTCAATCATCAATCCTCAATCCTCAATCCTCAATCCTCAATATTCAACACTCAACCCACAACCATAAATCCTCAATATTCAACCATCAATCCTCAATTCTCAATACTCAATAGAACATCCTGAATACTCATGGTTCAATACTCAATCCAGAATACTCAATAATCAAATCTCAAACCTCAAGCATCAATTCTCAACACTCAATCCTCAACACTCAGTCCTCTCTCTTCTATCCTACATCCTCAACCCTCAATCCTCAAGCGTCAATCCTCAATACTCAATCCTCAAACCTCAATCCTCAATCCTCAATCCTCAATCCTCAATCCTCAATCCTCAACCCTGAATCCTCATTCCTCAAACCTCAATCCTCAACCCTCAGTCCTCATACTCAATTCTCAATTCTCAATCCTCAATCCTCAATCCTCAACCTTCAATCCTCAATAATCAATCTCCAATCCTACATCCTCAATCCCCAATCCTCAATCCTTGATACTCAATCCTCAATCCTCAATCCCCAGTCCTCAATCTTCAATCCTCAATGCTCAATCCTCAATCCTCAACCCTCAGTCCTCATCCTCAATTCTCTATTCTCAATTCTCAATCCTCAATCCTCTATCCTCAGTCCTCAATCCTCAATCCTCAATCCTAGTTCCTCATACCTCAATCCTCAACCCTCAGTCCTCACCCTCAATTCTCATTTCTCAATCCTCAGTCCTCAATCCTCAATCTTCAATCCCCAATAATCAATCTCCAATCCTAGATCCTCAGTCCACAATCCTCAATCCTTAATCCTCAATCTTCAATCCTCAATCGGCAGTTCTCAGTCTTCAATCCTCTATGCTCAATCCTCAATCCTCTGCCTCAGTCCTCAATCCTCAACCCTCAATCCTCAAACCTCAATCCTCAACCGTCAGGCCTCGTCCTCAATCCTCAACCCTCAATCCTCAATCCTCAATCTTCAATCATCAATAATCAATCTTCAATCCTCAATCATCAATCCTCAATCCTCAATCCTCAATCCTCAGGCATCAATACTCAATCTTCAATACTCAATCCTCAATCCTCAATCCTCAATCCTCAATCCTCAACCCTCAATCCTCATTCCTCAAACCTCAATCCTCAACCCTCAGTCCTCATACTCAATTCTCAATTCTCAATCCTCAATCCTCAATCCTCAATCTTCAATCCTCAATAATCCATCTCCAATCCTAGGTCCTCAATCCCCAATCTTCAATCCTTAATCCTCAATCTTCAATCCTCAATCCCCAGTCCTCAATGTCCAATCCTCAATGCTCAATCCTCAATCCTCAATCCTGAGTCCTCAATCCTCAATCCTCAATCATCAAACCTCAATCCTCAACCGTCCGTCCTCATCCTCCATCTTGCATCCTCAATCCTCAATCCTCAATACTCAATCTTCAATCCTCAATACTCAATCTTCAATCCATAATCCTCAATCCTCAATATACAATCATCAATAATCAATCTTCAATCCTCAATCATCAATCCTCAATCCTCAATCCTCAATCCTCAATATTCAACACTCAACCCTCAACCTTAAATCCTCAATATTCAACCATCAGTCCTCAATTCTCAATACTCAATAGAACATCCTGAATACTCATGGTTCAATACTCAATCCAGAATATTCAATAATCAAATCTCAAACCTCAAGCATCAGTTCTCAACACTCAACCCTCAACACTCAGTCCTCTCTCTTCTATCCTACATCCTCAACCCTCAATCCTCAAGCGTCAATCCTCAATACTCAATCCTCAACCCTCAACCCTCAATCCTCTATCTTCAATCCTCAATACTCAATCTTGAATCCTCAATCCTCAATCCTCAATCCTCAATACTCTATCCTCAATCCTCAATCCTCAAAACTCAATCCTCAGCCCTCAATCCTCAACCCTCAAACCTCAATCCTAAACCCTCAGTCCTCATCCTCAATTCTCTATTCTCAATTCTCAATCCTCAATCCTCTATCCTCAGTCCTCAATCCTCAATCCTCAATCCTAGTTCCTCATACCTCAATCCTCAACCCTCAGTCCTCATCCTCAATTCTCATTTCTCAATCCTAAGTCCTCAATCCTCAATCTTCAATCCCCAATAATCAATCTCCAATCCTAGATCCTCAATCCACAATCCTCAATCCTTAATCCTCAATCTTCAATCCTCAATCGGCAGTTCTCAGTCTTCAATCCTCTATGCTCAATCCGCAATCCTCAGCCTCAGTCCTCAATCCTCAACCCTCAATCCTCAAACCTCAATCCTCAACCGTCAGTCCTCGTCCTCAATCCTCAACCCTCAATCCTCAATCCTCAATCTTCAATCATCAATAATCAATCTTCAATCCTCAATCATCAATCCTCAATCCTCAATCCTCAATCCTCAGGCATGAATACTCAATCTTCAATACTCAATCCTCAATCCTCAATCCTCAATCCTCAATCCTCAACCCTCAATCCTCATTCCTCAAACCTCAATCCTCAACCCTCAGTCCTCATACTCAATTCTCAATTCTCAATCCTCAATCCTCAATCCTCAATCTTCAATCCTCAATAATCAATCTCCAATCCTAGGTCCTCAATCCCCAATCTTCAATCCTTAATCCTCAATCTTCAATCCTCAATCCCCAGTCCTCAATGTCCAATCCTCAATGCTCAATCCTCAATCCTCAATCCTGAGTCCTCAATCCTCAATCCTCAATCCTCAAACCTCAATCCTCAACCGTCCGTCCTCATCCTCCATCCTCCATCCTCAATCCTCAAGCGTCAATCCTCAATACTCAATCTCAAACCTCAATCCTCGATCCTCTATCTTCAATCCTCAATACTCAATCTTCAATCCTCAATCTTCAATCCTCAATCCTCAATACTCTATCCTCAATCCTCAATCCTCAAAACTCAATCCTCAGCCCTCAATCCTCAACCCTCAAACCTCAATCCTCAACCCTCAGTCCTCATCCTCAATTCTCTATTCTCAATTCTCAATCCTCTATCCTCAATCCTCAATCTTCAATCCTCAATAATGAATCTCCAATCCTAGATCCTCAATCCCCAATCTTCAACCCTTAATCTTCAATCCTCAGTCATAAATCCTCAATCTTCAATCCTCAATCCTCAATCCTCAATCCTCAATCCTCAACCCTCAATCATCAATCCTCAACGGTCAGACCTCGTCCTCAATCCTCAAACCTCAATCCTCAATCCTCAATATTCAATCATCAATACTCAATCTTCAATCCTCAATCCTCTATACTCAATCCTCAATCCTCAATCCTCAATATTCAACACTCAACCCTCAACCTTAAATCCTCAATATTCAACCATCAGTCCTCAATTCTCAATACTCAATAGAACATCCTGAATACTCATGGTTCAATACTCAATCCAGAATATTCAATAATCAAATATCAAACCTCAAGCATCAGTTCTCAACACTCAACCCTCAACACTCAGTCCTCTCTCTTCTATCCTACATCCTCAACCCTCAATCCTCAAGCGTCAATCCTCAATACTCAATCCTCAAACCTCAATCCTCAATCCTCAATCCTCAATCCTCAATCCTCAATCCTCAACCCTGAATCCTCATTCCTCAAACCTCAATCCTCAACCCTCAGTCCTCATACTCAATTCTCAATTCTCAATCCTCAATCCTCAATCCTCAACCTTCAATCCTCAATAATCAATCTCCAATCCTACATCCTCAATCCCCAATCCTCAATCCTTGATACTCAATCCTCAATCCTCAATCCCCAGTCCTCAATCTTCAATCCTCAATGCTCAATCCTCAATCCTCAACCCTCAGTCCTCATCCTCAATTCTCTATTCTCAATTCTCAATCCTCAATCCTCTATCCTCAGTCCTCAATCCTCAATCCTCAATCCTAGTTCCTCATACCTCAATCCTCAACCCTCAGTCCTCACCCTCAATTCTCATTTCTCAATCCTCAGTCCTCAATCCTCAATCTTCAATCCCCAATAATCAATCTCCAATCCTAGATCCTCAGTCCACAATCCTCAATCCTTAATCCTCAATCTTCAATCCTCAATCGGCAGTTCTCAGTCTTCAATCCTCTATGCTCAATCCTCAATCCTCTGCCTCAGTCCTCAATCCTCAACCCTCAATCCTCAAACCTCAATCCTCAACCGTCAGGCCTCGTCCTCAATCCTCAACCCTCAATCCTCAATCCTCAATCTTCAATCATCAATAATCAATCTTCAATCCTCAATCATCAATCCTCAATCCTCAATCCTCAATCCTCAGGCATCAATACTCAATCTTCAATACTCAATCCTCAATCCTCAATCCTCAATCCTCAATCCTCAACACTCAATCCTCATTCCTCAAACCTCAATCCTCAACCCTCAGTCCTCATACTCAATTCTCAATTCTCAATCCTCAATCCTCAATCCTCAATCTTCAATCCTCAATAATCCATCTCCAATCCTAGGTCCTCAATCCCCAATCTTCAATCCTTAATCCTCAATCTTCAATCCTCAATCCCCAGTCCTCAATGTCCAATCCTCAATGCTCAATCCTCAATCCTCAACCCTGAGTCCTCAATCCTCAATCCTCAATCATCAAACCTCAATCCTCAACCGTCCGTCCTCATCCTCCATCTTGCATCCTCAATCCTCAATCCTCAATACTCAATCTTCAATCCTCAATACTCAATCTTCAATCCATAATCCTCAATCCTCAATATTCAATCATCAATAATCAATCTTCAATCCTCAATCATCAATCCTCAATCCTCAATCCTCAATCCTCAATATTCAACACTCAACCCTCAACCTTAAATCCTCAATATTCAACCATCAGTCCTCAATTCTCAATACTCAATAGAACATCCTGAATACTCATGGTTCAATACTCAATCCAGAATATTCAATAATCAAATCTCAAACCTCAAGCATCAGTTCTCAACACTCAACCCTCAACACTCAGTCCTCTCTCTTCTATCCTACATCCTCAACCCTCAATCCTCAAGCGTCAATCCTCAATACTCAATCCTCAACCCTCAACCCTCAATCCTCTATCTTCAATCCTCAATACTCAATCTTGAATCCTCAATCCTCAATCCTCAATCCTCAATACTCTATCCTCAATCCTCAATCCTCAAAACTCAATCCTCAGCCCTCAATCCTCAACCCTCAAACCTCAATCCTAAACCCTCAGTCCTCATCCTCAATTCTCTATTCTCAATTCTCAATCCTCAATCCTCTATCCTCAGTCCTCAATCCTCAATCCTCAATCCTAGTTCCTCATACCTCAATCCTCAACCCTCAGTCCTCATCCTCAATTCTCATTTCTCAATCCTAAGTCCTCAATCCTCAATCTTCAATCCCCAATAATCAATCTCCAATCCTAGATCCTCAATCCACAATCCTCAATCCTTAATCCTCAATCTTCAATCCTCAATCGGCAGTTCTCAGTCTTCAATCCTCTATGCTCAATCCGCAATCCTCAGCCTCAGTCCTCAATCCTCAACCCTCAATCCTCAAACCTCAATCCTCAACCGTCAGTCCTCGTCCTCAATCCTCAACCCTCAATCCTCAATCCTCAATCTTCAATCATCAATAATCAATCTTCAATCCTCAATCATCAATCCTCAATCCTCAATCCTCAATCCTCAGGCATGAATACTCAATCTTCAATACTCAATCCTCAATCCTCAATCCTCAATCCTCAATCCTCAACCCTCAATCCTCATTCCTCAAACCTCAATCCTCAACCCTCAGTCCTCATACTCAATTCTCAATTCTCAATCCTCAATCCTCAATCCTCAATCTTCAATCCTCAATAATCAATCTCCAATCCTAGGTCCTCAATCCCCAATCTTCAATCCTTAATCCTCAATCTTCAATCCTCAATCCCCAGTCCTCAATGTCCAATCCTCAATGCTCAATCCTCAATCCTCAATCCTGAGTCCTCAATCCTCAATCCTCAATCCTCAAACCTCAATCCTCAACCGTCCGTCCTCATCCTCCATCCTCCATCCTCAATCCTCAAGCGTCAATCCTCAATACTCAATCTCAAACCTCAATCCTCAATCCTCTATCTTCAATCCTCAATACTCAATCTTCAATCCTCAATCTTCAATCCTCAATCCTCAATACTCTATCCTCAATCCTCAATCCTCAAAACTCAATCCTCAGCCCTCAATCCTCAACCCTCAAACCTCAATCCTCAACCCTCAGTCCTCATCCTCAATTCTCTATTCTCAATTCTCAATCCTCAATCCTCAATCCTCAATCTTCAATCCTCAATAATGAATCTCCAATCCTAGATCCTCAATCCCCAATCTTCAACCCTTAATCTTCAATCCTCAGTCATAAATCCTCAATCTTCAATCCTCAATCCTCAATCCTCAATCCTCAATCCTCAACCCTCAATCATCAATCCTCAACGGTCAGACCTCGTCCTCAATCCTCAAACCTCAATCCTCAATCCTCAATATTCAATCATCAATACTCAATCTTCAATCCTCAATCCTCTATACTCAATCCACAATCCTCAATCCTCAATATTCAACACTCAACCCTCAACCTTAAATCCTCAATATTCAACCATCAGTCCTCAATTCTCAATACTCAATAGAACATCCTGAATACTCATGGTTCAATACTCAATCCAGAATATTCAATAATCAAATCTCAAACCTCAAGCATCAGTTCTCAACACTCAACCCTCAACACTCAGTCCTCTCTCTTCTATCCTACATCCTCAACCCTCAATCCTCAAGCGTCAATCCTCAATACTCAATCCTCAACCCTCAACCCTCAATCCTATATCTTCAATCCTCAATACTCAATCTTGAAACCTCAATCCTCAATCCTCAATCCTCAATACTCTATCCTCAATCCTCAATCCTTAAAACTCAATCCTCAGCCCTCAATCCTCAACCCTCAAACCTCAGTCCTAAACCCTCAGTCCTCATCCTCAATTCCCTATTCTCAATTCTCAATCCTCAATCCTCTATCCTCAGTCCTCAATCCTCAATCCTCAATCCTAGTTCCTCATACCTCAATCCTCAACCCTCAGTCCTCATCCTCAATTCTCATTTCTCAATCCTAAGTCCTCAATCCTCAATCTTCAATCCCCAATAATCAATCTCCAATCCTAGATCCTCAATCCACAATCCTCAATCCTTAATCCTCAATCTTCAATCCTCAATCGGCCGTTCTCAGTCTTCAATCCTCTATGCTCAATCCTCAATCCTCAGCCTCAGTCCTCAATCCTCAACCCTCAATCCTCAAACCTCAATCCTCAACCGTCAGTCCTCGTCCTCAATCCTCAACCCTCAATCCTCAATCCTCAATCTTCAATCATCAATAATCAATCTTCAATCCTCAATCATCAATCCTCAATCCTCAATCCTCAATCCTCAGGCATGAATACTCAATCTTCAATACTCAATCCTCAATCCTCAATCCTCAATCCTCAATCCTCAACCCTCAATCCTCACTCCTCAAACCTCAATCCTCAACCCTCAGTCCTCATACTCAATTCTCAATTCTCAATCCTCAATCCTCAATCCTCAATCTTCAATCCTCAATAATCAATCTCCAATCCTAGGTCCTCAATCCCCAATCTTCAATCCTTAATCCTCAATCTTCAATCCTCAATCCCCAGTCCTCAATGTCCAATCTTCAATGCTCAATCCTCAATCCTCAATCCAGAGTCCTCAATCCTCAATCCTCAATCCTCAAACCTCAATCCTCAACCGTCCGTCCTCATCCTCCATCCTCCATCCTCAATCCTCAAGCGTCAATCCTCAATACTCAATCTCAAACCTCAATCCTCAATCCTCTATCTTCAATCCTCAATAATCAATCTTCAATCCTCAATCTTCAATCCTCAATCCTCAATACTCTATCCTCAACCCTCAATCCTCAAAACTCAATCCTCAGCCCTCAATCCTCATCCCTCAAACCTCAATCCTCAACCCTCAGTCCTCATCCTCAATTCTCTATTCTCAATTCTCAATCCTCAATCCTCAATCCTCAATCTTCAATCCTCAATAATGAATCTCCAATCCTAGATCCTCAATCCCCAATCTTCAACCCTTAATCTTCAATCCTCAGTCATAAATCCTCATTCTTCAATACTCAATCGTCAATCCTCTGTCCTCAATCCTCAATCCTCAATCCTCAATCCTCAATATTCAATCCTCAATACTCAACCTTCAATCCTCAATCCTCAATCCTCAATCCTCAATCCTCAGTCATAAATCCTCAATCTTCAATACTCAATCGTCAATCCCCATTCCTCAATCCTCAACCCTCAATCCTCAAACCTCAATCCTCAACCGTCAGTCCTCGTCCTCAATCCTCAACCCTCAATCCTCAATCCTCAATCTTCAATAATCAATAATCAATCTTCAATCCTCAATCATCAATCCTCAATCCTCAATCCTCAATCCTCAATCTTCAATCCTCAATCCTCAATCCTCAATCCTCAATCCTCAACCCTCAATCATCAATCCTCAACGGTCAGACCTCGTCCTCAATCCTCAAACCTCAATCCTCAATCCTCAATATTCAATCATCAATACTCAATCTTCAATCCTCAATCCTCTATACTCAATCCTCAATCCTCAATCCTCAATACTCAACACACAACCCTCAGCCATCAATCCTCAATACTCAACCATCTGTCATCAATTCTCAATACTCAATAGAATATCCTGAATTCTCATGGTTCAATACTCAATCCTCAATCCTCAACCCTCAATCCTCAATCCTCAATCCTCAGTCTTCAATCCTCAATACTCAATCTTCAATCCTCAATCCTCAATCCTCAATCCTCAATCCTCAATCCTCAATCCTCAATCCTCAATCCTCAATACTCAATCCTCAATGCTCAATCTGCAATCCTCAACCCTCAATCCTCAATCCTCAATCCTCAATATTCAATCCTCAATACTCAATCTTCAATCATCAATCCTCAATCCTCAATCCTCAATCCTCAATCTTCAATCATCAATATTCAATCTTGAATCGACAATCCTCAATCCTCAATCCTCAATCCTCAATCCTCAATCCTCAATCCTCAATCCTCAATCCTCAATCCTCAATCCTCAACCCTCAATCCTCAATCCTCAATCTTCAATCCTCAATCCTCAATCCTCCATCCTCAATCTTTAATCCTCAATACTGAAACTTCAATCCCCAATCCTCAATCCTCAATCCTCAATCCTCATTCTTCAATCCTCAATACCCAATCCTCAATCTTCAAACCTCGGTCCTCAATTCGCAATCCACAATCCTCAATCCTCAGACCTCAATCCTCAACCGTCCGTCCTCATCCTCCATCCTCCATCCTCAATCCTCAAGCGTCAATCCTCAATACTCAATCTCAAACCTCAATCCTCAATCCTCTATCTTCAATCCTCAATACTCAATCTTCAATCCTCAATCTTCAATCCTCAATCCTCAATACTCTATCCTCAATCCTCAATCCTCAAAACTCAATCCTCAGCCCTCAATCCTCATCCCTCAAACCTCAATCCTCAACCCTCAGTCCTCATCCTCAATTCTCTATTCTCAATTCTCAATCCTCAATCCTCAATCCTCAATCTTCAATCCTCAATAATGAATCTCCAATCCTAGATCCTCAATCCCCAATCTTCAACCCTTAATCTTCAATCCTCAGTCATAAATCCTCATTCTTCAATACTCAATCGTCAATCCTCTGTCCTCAATCCTCAATCCTCAATCCTCAATCCTCAATATTCAATCCTCAATACTCAACCTTCAATCCTCAATCCTCAATCCTCAATCCTCAATCCTCAGTCATAATCCTCAATCTTCAATACTCAATCGTCAATCCCCATTCCTCAATCCTCAACCCTCAATCCTCAAACCTCAATCCTCAACCGTCAGTCCTCGTCCTCAATCCTCAACCCTCAATCCTCAATCCTCAATCTTCAATAATCAATAATCAATCTTCAATCCTCAATCATCAATCCTCAATCCTCAATCCTCAATCCTCAATCTTCAATCCTCAATCCTCAATCCTCAATCCTCAATCCTCAACCCTCAATCATCAATCCTCAACGGTCAGACCTCGTCCTCAATCCTCAAACCTCAATCCTCAATCCTCAATATTCAATCATCAATACTCAATCTTCAATCCTCAATCCTCTATACTCAATCCTCAATCCTCAATCCTCAATACTCAACACACAACCCTCAGCCATCAATCCTCAATACTCAACCATCTGTCATCAATTCTCAATACTCAATAGAATATCCTGAATTCTCATGGTTCAATACTCAATCCTCAATCCTCAACCCTCAATCCTCAATCCTCAATCCTCAGTCTTCAATCCTCAATACTCAATCTTCAATCCTCAATCCTCAATCCTCAATCCTCAATCCTCAATCCTCAATCCTCAATCCTCAATCCTCAATACTCAATCCTCAATGCTCAATCTGCAATCCTCAACCCTCAATCCTCAATCCTCAATCCTCAATATTCAATCCTCAATACTCAATCTTCAATCATCAATCCTCAATCCTCAATCCTCAATCCTCAATCTTCAATCATCAATATTCAATCTTGAATCGACAATCCTCAATCCTCAATCCTCAATCCTCAATCCTCAATCCTCAATCCTCAATCCTCAATCCTCAATCCTCAATCCTCAACCCTCAATCCTCAATCCTCAATCTTCAATCCTCAATCCTCAATCCTCCATCCTCAATCTTTAATCCTCAATACTGAAACTTCAATCCCCAATCCTCAATCCTCAATCCTCAATCCTCATTCTTCAATCCTCAATACCCAATCCTCAATCTTCAAACCTCGGTCCTCAATTCGCAATCCACAATCCTCAATCCTCAGACCTCAAGTATCAATACTCAACCCTCAGTCCTCGTCCTCAATACACAACCCTCAATCATCAACCCTCAATCCTCAATACTCAATCCTCAATCCTCAATCCTCAGTCCTCAAACCTCAATCCTGAATCCTCAATCCTGAATCCTCAATCTTCAGGCCTCAGGCCTCAACAATCAGTTGTCAATCCTCAATCCTCCATAGAATATCATCAATTCACAGTTCTCAATGCCCAATACTCAATCTGCAATCTTCAAATCTCTATACAGAAACATCAATTCTCATCACTCAACCCTCAACACTCAGTCCCCAATCCTCAATATTCAATCCTCAATCCTCAATCCTCAATCCACAATCCTCAACCTTCAATCCTCAATACTCAATCTTCAGTCCTCAATCCTCAATCCTCAGTTCTCAATCCTCAATCCTCAATCCTCAATATTCAATCCTCAATACTCAATCTTCAATCATCAATCCTACATCCTCAATCCTCAGTCGTCAATCCTCAGTCATCAATCCTCAATCTTCAATACTCAATCGTCAATCCTTAGTCCTCAATCCTCAATCCTCAATCCTCAGTAGTCAATCCTCAGTCATCAATCCTCAATCTTCAATACTCAATCGTCAATCCTTAGTCCTCAATCCTCAATCCTCAATCCTCGTTCCTCAAACCTCAATCCTCAACCCTCAGTCCTCATTCTCAATTCTCAATTCTCAATTCTCAATCCTCAATCCTCAATCGTCAATCTTCAATCCTCCATAGTCAATCTCCAATCCAAGATACTCAATCCCCAATCTTCAGTCCTTAATCCTCAATCTTCAATCCTCAATCCCCAGTCATCAATCTTCAATCCTCAATGCTCAATCCTCAATCCTCATTCCTCAGACCACAATCCTCAACCCTCAGTCCTCATCCTCAATTCTCAATCCTCAATCCTCAATCCTCAATCCTCAATCTTCAATCCTCAATAATCAATCTCCAATCCTAGATCCTCAATCCCCAATCTTCAATCCTTAATCCTCAATCCTCAGTAATAAATCCTCAATCTTCAATACTCAATCGTCAATCCTCTGTCCACAATCCTCAATCCTCAATCCTCGTTCCTCAATCCTCAATCCTCAATCTTTAATCCTCAATACTGAAACTTCAATCCCCAATCCTCAATCCTCAATCCTCAATCCTCATTCTTCAACCCTCAATACCCAATCCTCAATCTTCAATCCTCAATCCTCAATTCGCAATCCACAATCCTCAATCCTCAGACCTCAAGTATCAATACTCAACCCTCAGTCCTCGTCCTCAATACACAACCCTCAATCATCAATCCTCAATCTTCAATACTCAATCCTCAATCCTCAATCCTCAGTCCTCAAACCTCAATCCTGAATCCTCAATCCTCAGTCGTCAATCCTCAGTCATCAATCCTCAATCTTCAATACTCAATCGTCAATCCTTAGTCCTCAATCCTCAATCCTCAATCCTCGTTCCTCAAACCTCAATCCTCAACCCTCAGTCTTCATCCTCAATTCTCAATTCTCAATCCTCAATCCTCGATCCTCAATCCTCAATCACCAATCCTCAATAATCAATCTCCAATCCTACATCCTCAATCCCCAATCCTCAATCCTTAATGCTCAATCTTCAATCCTCAATCGCCAGCCATCAATCGTCAATCCACAATGCTCAACCCTCAATCCTCAAGCCTCAGTCCTCAATCCTCAATCCTCAATCCTCAAACCTCAATCCTCAACCGTCTGTCCTCGTCCTCAATCCTCAACCCTCAATCCTCAATCCTCAATATTCAATCTTTAATCCTCAATCCTCAGTCCTCAAACCTCAATTCTGAAACCTCAGTACTCAAACATCAATCCTCAATCCTCAGTCCTCAGTACTCAACCATCCTCAACTCTCAATACTCAATAGAATATCCTGAATTCTCTGGATTCAACACACAAACCTCAACACTCAACACTCAGCCCTCATCCTCCATCCTCAATCCTCAATCCTCAATCCTCTATCGTCAATCCTCAATCCTCAATCCTCAATCCTCAATCCGCAATCTTCAATCTCATTACTCAATCTTCAATCCTCAATCCTCAATCCTCAATCCTCAATCCTCAATCTTCAATCCTCAATACTCAATTTTCAATCCTCAATCCTCAATCCTCAATCCTCAATCCTCATTCTTCAATCCTCAATACCCAATCCTCAAACTTCAATCCTCAACCCTCAATCCTCAATTCTCAATCTTCAATCTTCAATCCTCAATCCTCAATCCTCATTTCCCAAACCTCAATCCTCAACCCTCAGTCCTCATCCTCAATTCTCAATTCTCAATCCTCAATCATCAATCCTCAATCTTCAATCCTCAATAATCAATCTGCAATCCTAGATCCTCAATCCTCAATCCTCAATCCTCAATCCCCAATCTGCAATCCTCAATAATCAATCTCCAATCCTAGATCCTCAACCCTCGATCCTCAATCCTCAATCCTCAATCCTCATTCTTCAATCCTCAATACCCAATCCTCAATCTTCAATCCTCTATCAACAATCATGAATTCTCAATCCTCAATCCTCAGTCCTCAGTCGTCAAACCACAATCCCCGACCCTCAGCCCTCATCCTCAATCCTCAGTCCTCAATCCTCAGTCCTCAGTCCTCAAACATCAATCCTCAACCCTCAGACATCATCCTCAATCCTCAATCCTCAATCCTCAATCCTCAATCTTCAATCCTCAATACTGAATCTTCAATCCTCAATACTCAATCTTCAATCCATAATCCTCAATCCTCAATCCTCAATCCTCAATCCTCAGGCATCAATACACAATCATCAATACTCAATCCTCAATCCTCAATCCTCAATCGTCAATCCTCAACCCTCAATCCTCATTCCTCAAACCTCAATCCTCAACTCTCAGTCCTCATTCTCAATTCTCAATTCTCAAACCTCAATCCTCAATCGTCAATCTTCAATCCCGCATAATCAATCTCCAATCCAAGATACTCAATCCCCAATCTTCAATCCTTAATCCTCAATCTTCAATCCTCAATCCCCAGTCATCAATCTTCAATCCTCAATGCTCAATCCTCAATCCTCAACCGTCAGTCCTCGTCCTCAATCCTCAACACTCAATCCTCAATCCTCAATATTCAATCATCAATACACAATCTTCAATCCTCAATTCTCAGTCCTCAATCGTCAATCCTCAATCCCCAATCCTCAATCTTCAATGCTCAATCCTCAATCCTCAACCCTCAATCCTCAATCCTCAATCCTCAATCTTCAATCCTCAATACTCAATCTTCAATCCTCAATCCTCAATCCTCAATCCTCAATCCTCAATCCTCAATCTTCAATCATCAATATTCAATCTTTAATCCTCAATCCTCAATCCTCAATCCTCAATCCTCAATCCTCAACCCTCAATCCTCAATCCTCAATCCTCAATCTTCAATCCTCAATACTCAATCTTCAATCCTCAATCCTCAATCCTCAATCCTCAATACTCAATCCTCAATCCTGAATCCTCAATCTTCAATCCTCAATACCCAATCCTCAATCTTCAATCCTCAATCTTCAATCATCAATTCTCAATCCTCAATCCACAATCCTCAGGCCTCAAACATCAATATTCAACCCTCAGTCCTCGTCCTCAATCCATAACCCTCAATCCTCAATCCTCAATCTTCAATCATCAATATTCAATCTTTAATCCTCAATCCTCAAACCTCAATCCTCAACCCTCAGTCCTCATCCTCAATTCTCATTCCTCAATCCTCAGTCCTCAATCCTCAATCTTCAATCCCCAATAATCAATCTCCAATCCTAGATCCTCAATCCCCAATCCTCAATCCTTAATCCTCAATCTTCAATCCTCAATCGCCAGTCCTCAATCTTCAATCCGCTATGCTCAATCCTCAATCCTCAGGCTCAGTCCTCAATCCTCAACCCTCAATCCTCAAACCTCAATCCTCAACCGTCAGTCCTCGTCCTCAATCCTCAACCCTCAATCCTCAATCCTCAATCTTCAATCATCAATAATCAATACTCAATCCTCAATCCTCAATCCTCAATCCTCAATCCTCAACCCTCAATCCTCATTCCTCAAACCTCAATCCTCAACTTTCAGTCCTCATTCTCAATTCTCAATTCTCAATCCTCAATCCTCAATCGTCAATCTTCAATCCTCTATAATCAATCTCCAATCCAAGATCCTCAATCCCCAATCTTCGATCCTTAATCCTCAATCTTCAATCCTCAATCCCCAGTCATCAATCTTCAATCCTCAATGCTCAATCCTCAATCCTCAACCGTCAGTCCTCGTCCTCATTCCTCAACACTCAATCCTCAATCCTCAATCTTCAATCATCAATACTGAATCTTCAATCCTCAATACTCAATCCTCAATCGTCAATCCTCAATCCCCAATCCTCAATCTTCAATGCTCAATCCTCAATCCTCAATCCTCAATCCTCAATCCTCAATCTTCAATCCTCAGTACTCAATCTTCAATCCTCAATCCTCAATCCTCAATCGTCAATCCTCAATCCCCAATCCTCAATCTTCAATGCTCAATCCTCAATCCTCAATCCTCAATCCTCAATCCTCAATCTTCATTCCTCAATACACAATCTTCAATCCTCAATCCTCAATCCTCAATCCTCAATACTCAATCTTCAATTCTCAATAATCAATCTCCAATCCTAGATCCTCAATTCTCAATCCTCAATCCTCATTCTTCAATCCTCAATACCCAATCCTCAAACTTCAATCCTCAACCCTCAATCCTCAATTCTCAATCTTCAATCCTCAGTCCTCAGTCCTCAAACCTCAATCCTCAACCATCAGCCCGCATCCTCCATCCTCAATCCTTAATCATCAATCCTCAATCTTCAATCCTCAATATCAATCTCCAATCCTAGATCCTCAACCCTCAATCCTCAATCCTCAATCCTCAATCCTCATTCTTCTATCCTCAATACCCAATCCTCAATCTTCAATCCTCTATCAACAATCCTGAATTCTCAATCCTCAATCCTCAGTCCTCAGTCGTCAAACCACAATCCCCGACCCTCAGCCCTCATCCTCAATCCTCAATCCTCAATCCTCAATATTGAATCCTGAATACTCAATCTTCAATCATCAATCCTCAATCCTAAATCCTCAATACTCAATCTTCAATTCTCAATAATCAATCTCCAATCCTAGATCCTCAATTCTCAATCCTCAATACTCATTCTTCAATCCTCAATACCCAATCCTCAAACTTCAATCCTCAACCCTCAATCCTCAATTCTCAATCTTCAATCCTCAGTCCTCAGTCCTCAAACCTCAATCCTCAACCATCAGCCCGCATCCTCCATCCTCAATCCTTAATCATCAATCCTCAATCTTCAATCCTCAATATCAATCTCCAATCCTAGATCCTCAACCCTCAATCCTCAATCCTCAATCCTCAATCCTCATTCTTCTATCCTCAATACCCAATCCTCAATCTTCAATCCTCTATCAACAATCCTGAATTCTCAATCCTCAATCCTCAGTCCTCAGTCGTCAAACCACAATCCCCGACCCTCAGCCCTCATCCTCAATCCTCAATCCTCAATCCTCAATATTGAATCCTGAATACTCAATCTTCAATCATCAATCCTCAATCCCCAATCCTCAGTCCTCAATCCTCAGTCATCAATCCTCATTCTTCAATACTCAATCGTCAATCCTTAGTCCTCAATCCTCAATCCCCAATCCTCAATCCTCAATCCTCAATATTCAATCCTCAATCCCCGACGCTCTGCCCTCATCCTCAACCCTCAGTCTTCAATCCTCAGTCCTCAGTCCTCAAACCTCATCCTCAACCCTCAGACATCATCCTGAATCCTTAATCCTCAATCCTCAATCCTCAATCTTCAATCCTCAATACTCAATCTTCAATCCTCAATCCTCAGTCCTCAAACCTCAATCCTGAATCTTCAATACTCAATCTTCAAGCCTCAATCCTCAGGCCTCAATACTCAACCATCAATCCTCAAGTCTCAATACTCAATAGAATATCCTGAATTCTCAGGATTCAATACTCAAACCTCAATCCTCAACCCTCAGCCCTCATCCTCCATCCTCAATCCTCAATCCTCAATCCTCAATCTTCAATCCTCAGTACTCAATATTCAATCCCAAATCCTCAATCCTCAATCCTCAATCCTCTATCCTCAGGCATCAATACTCAATCTTCAATACTCAGTCCTCAATCCTCAATCCTCAATCCTCAAACCTCAACCCTCAATCCTCATTCCTCAAACCTCAATCCACAACCCTCAGTCCTCATCCTCAATCCTCAATCCTCAATTCTCAATCCTCAATCCTCAATCCTCAATCTTCAATCCTCAATAATCAATCTCCAATCCTAGATCCTCAATCCACAATCTTCAATCCTTAATTCTCAATCATCAATCCTCAGTACCCAGTCTTCAATCTTCAATCCTCAATGCTTAATCCTGAATCCTCAATCCTCAGTGCTCAATCCTCAATCCTCAAACCTCAAACCTCAATCCTCTACCGTCAGTCCTAGTCCTCAATACTCAATCCTCAATCCTGAATCCTCAACCATCTATCCTCAATACCCAATCCTCAATCTTCAATCCTGAATCTTCAATCATCAATTCTCAATCCTCAATCCAGGATCCTCAGGCCTCAAACATCAATATTCAACCCTCAGTCCTCGTCCTCAATCCATAACACTCAATCCTCAATCCTCAACCTTCAATCATCAATATTCAATCTTTAATCCTCAATCCTCAATCCTCAATCCTCAATCCTCAATCCTCAATCCTCAATCCTCAATCTTCAACCCTCAATCCTCAATCCTCAATCCTCAATCCTCAATCTTCAATCCTCAATAATCTATCTTCAAACCCCAATCCTCAATTCTCAATCCTCAATCCTCAATATTCAATCCTCAATACTCAATCTTCAATCCTCAATCCTCAATCCTCAATCCTCAATCCTCATTCTTCAATCCTCAATACCCAATCCTCAATCTTCAATCCTGTATCCTCAATTCATAATCCTCAATCATCAATCCTCAGACCTCAAGTATCAATACTCAGTCCTCAGTCCTCGTCCTCAATACACAGCCCTCAATCATAAATCCTCAATCTTCATTCATCAATATTCAAACCTTCAATCCTCAATCCACAATCCTCAATGTTCAATCCTCAATACCCAATCCTCAATCTTCAATCCTCAATCCTCAATCCTCAATCCTCAATCCTCAATCCTCAATCCTCAATCCTCAGTCCTCAAACCTCAATCCTGAACCTTCAATCCTGACTCCTCAATCTTCAGCCCTCAGTCCTTAACAATCAATTGTCAATCCTCAATCCTCCAAAGAATATCATCAATTCACAGTTTTCAATACTCAATACTCAATCTGCAATCTTCAAGTCTCTATCCACAAACATCAATTCTCATAACTCAACCCCCAACACTCAGTCCCCAATCCTCAATATTCAATCCTCAATCCTCAATCCTCAATCCACAATCCTCAACCTTCAATCCTCAATACTGAATCTTCAATTCTCAATCCTCAATCCTCAATCCTCAATCCTCAATCCTCAATATTGAATGCTCAATACTCAATCTTCAATCGTCAATCCTCAATCCTCAATCCTCAGTCCTCAATCCTCAGTCATCAATCCTCAATCTTCAGTACTCTATCGTCAATTCTTAGTCCTCAATCCTCAACCCTCAATCCTCGTTCCTCAAACCTCAATCCTCAGCCCTCAGTCCTCACCCCCAATTCTCAATTCTCAATTCTCAATCCTCAATCCTCAATCTTCAATCCTCAATAATCAATCTCCAATCCTACATCCTCAATCCCCAATCCTCAATCCTTAATCCTCAATCTTCAATCCTCAATCGCCATTCCTCCATCTTCAATCCTCAATGCTCAATCCTCAATCCTCAAGCCTCAGTCCTCAATCCTCAATCCACAAACCTCAAACCTCAATCCTTAACCGTCAATCCTCAATACTCAATCCTCAATCCTCAATCCTCAATCCTCAATCTTCAATCCTCAATACTCAATCTTCAATCCTCAATCCTCAATCCTCAATCCTCAATCCTCAACCCTCAATCATCAATCCTCGATCTTCAATACACAATCCTCAATCCTCAATCCTCAACCCTCAATCATCAATCCTCGATCTTCAATACACAATCCTCAATCCTCAATCCTCAATCCTCAATACTCATCCATCAATCCTCAATTCTCAATGCCCAATAAAATATTCTGAATTCTCAGGATTCTATACTCAAACCTCAAACCTCAACCCTCAGCCCTCATTCTCAATCCTCAATCCTCAATCCTCAATCCTCAGTATTCTATACTCAATACTCAATCTTCAATACTTAATCCTCAATCGTCAATCCCCAATAATCAATCTCCAATCCTACATCCTCAATCCTCAATACTCATCCTCCATCCTCAATCCTCAATACTCAATCCTCAATCCCCAATCTTCAATCCGAGATACTCAATCCTCAATCCTCAATATTCAATCCTCAATCCTCAATCCTCAATCCACAATCCTCAACTTTCAATCCTCAATACTCAATCTTCAATCCTCAATCCTCAGTCCTCAATCCTCAGTCCTCAATCCTCAGTCATCAATCCTCAATCTTCAATACTCAATCGTCAAGCCTCAATCCTCATTTCTCAAACCTCAATCCTCAACCCTCAGTCCTCATCCTCAATCTCTCAATTCTCAATCCTCAATACCCAATCCTCAATCTTCAATCCTCTATCAACAATCCTTAATTCTCAATCCTCAATCCTCTGTCCTCAGCCGTCAAACCTCAATCCCCGATCCTCAGCCCTCATCCTCAATCCTCAGTCCTCAATCCTCAGTCCTCAATCCTCAATCCTCAACCCTCAATATTCAACACACAACCCTCAGACATGAATCCTCAATACTCAACGATCAATCCTCAATTCTCAATACTCAATAGAATATCCTGAATACTCATGGTTCAATACTCAATCCACAATATTCAATAATCAAATCTCAATACTCAATCCTCAATCCTCAATCCTCAATCCTCAATCCTCAATCTTCAATCTTCAATACTCAATCTTCAATCCTCAATCCTCAATCCTCAATCCTCAATCCTCAATCCTCAATTTTCTGTCCTCAATCCTCAATCGTCAGACCTGAATCATCAATATTCAACCCTCAGTACTCGTCCTCAATCCACAACCCTCAATCCTCAATCCTCAATCTTCAATCATCAATATTCAATCTTCAATCCTCTATGCTCAATCCTCAATCCTCAATCCTCAATCCTCTATCTTCAATCCTCAATCCTCAATCCTCAATCCTCAATCCTCAATCTTCAATCCTCAATACTCAGTTTTCAATCCTCAATCCTCAATCCTCAATCCTCAATCCTCAATCCTCATTCTTCAATCCTCAATACCCAATCCTCAAACTTCAATCCTCAACCCTCAATCCTCAATTCTCAATCTTCAATCTTCAATCCTCAATCCTCAATCCTCATTTCCCAAACCTCAATCCTCAACCCTCAGTCCTCATCCTCAATTCTCAATTCTCAATCCTCAATCATCAATCCTCAATCTTCAATCCTCAATAATCAATCTGCAATCCTAGATCCTCAATCCTCAATCCTCAATCCTCAATCCCCAATCTGCAATCCTCAATAATCAATCTCCAATCCTAGATCCTCAACCCTCAATCCTCAATCCTCAATCCTCAATCCTCATTCTTCAATCCTCAATACCCAATCCTCAATCTTCAATCCTCTATCAACAATCCTGAATTCTCAATCCTCAATCCTCAGTCCTCAGTCGTCAAACCACAATCCCCGACCCTCAGCCCTCATCCTCAATCCTCAGTCCTCAATCCTCAGTCCTCAGTCCTCGAACATCAATCCTCAAACCTCAGACATCATCCTCAATCCTAAATCCTCAATCCTCAATCCTCAATCCTCAATCTTCAATCCTCAATACTCAAGCTTCAATCCTCAATACTCAATCTTCAATCCATAATCCTCAATCCTCAATCCTCAATCCTCAATCCTCAGGCATCAATACTCAATCATCAATACTCAATCCTCAATCCTCAATCCTCAATCCTCAATCCTCAACCCTCAATCCTCATTCCTCAAACCTCAATCCTCAACTCTCAGTCCTCATTCTCAATTCTCAATTCTCAATCCTCAATCCTCAATCGTCAATCTTCAATCCTGCATAATCAATCTCCAATCCAAGATACTCAATCCCCAATCTTCAATCCTTAATCCTCAATCTTCAATCCTCAATCCCCAGTCATCAATCTTCAATCCTCAATGTTCAATCCTCAATCCTCAACCGTCAGTCCTCGTCCTCAATCCTCAACACTCAATCCTCAATCCTCAATATTCAATCATCAATACTCAATCTTCAATCCTCAATCCTGAATCCTCAACCTTCAATCCTCAATACCCAATCCTCAATCCTCAATCCTCAATCTTCAATCCTCAATACTCAATCTTCAATCACCAATCCTCAATCCTCAATACTCAATCCTCAGGCATCAATACTCAATCTTCAATACTCAATCCTCAATCCTCAATTCTCAATCCTCAATCCTCAGCCTTTAACTCTCAATCCACAATCCTCAATACCCAATCCTTAATCTTCAATCCTCAGTCCTCAATCCTCAATCCTCAATCCTCAATCCTCAATCCTCAATCCTCAATCCTCAGTCCTCAAACCTCAATCCTGAATCCTCAATCCTGAATCCTCAATCTTCAGACCTCAGTCCTCAACAATCAGTTGTCAATCCTCAATCCTCCAAAGAATATCATCAATTCACAGTTTTCAATACTCAATACTCAATCTGCAATCTTCAAATCTCTATCCACAAACATCAATTCTCATCACTCAACCCCCAACCCTCTGTCCCCAATCCTCAATATTCACTCCTCAATCCTCAGACCTCAATCCACAATCCTCAACCTTCAATCCTCAATACTCAATCTTCAATCCTCAATCCTCAATCCTCAAACCTCAATCCTCAATCCTCAATCCTCAATCCTCAATCCTCAATATTGAATCTTCAATCCTCAATCATCAATCATCAATCCTCAATCCCCAATCCTCAGTCCTCAATCCTCAGTCATCAATCCTCAATCTTCAATACTCAATCGTCAATCCTTAGTCCTCAATCCTCAATCCTCGTTCCTCAAACCTCAATCCTCAACCCTCAGTCCTCACCCTCAATCCTCAACCCTCAGACATCATCCTCAATCCTCAATCCTCAATCCTCAGGCATCAATACTCAATCTTCAATACTCAATCCTCAATCCTCAATCCTCAATCCTCAAACCTCAACCCTCAATCCTCATTCCTCAGACCACAATCCTCAACCCTCAGTCCTCATCCTCAATTCTCAATCCTCAATCCTCAATCCTCAATCCTCAATCTTCAATCCTCAATAATCAATCTCCAATCCTAGATCCTCAATCCCCAATCTTCAATCCTTAATCCTCAATCCTCAGTAATAAATCCTCAATCTTCAATACTCAATCGTCAATCCTCTGTCCACAATCCTCAATCCTCAATCCTCGTTCCTCAATCCTCAATCCTCAATCTTTAATCCTCAATACTGAAACTTCAATCCCCAATCCTCAATCCTCAATCCTCAATCCTCATTCTTCAACCCTCAATACCCAATCCTCAATCTTCAATCCTCAATCCTCAATTCGCAATCCACAATCCTCAATCCTCAGACCTCAAGTATCAATACTCAACCCTCAGTCCTCGTCCTCAATACACAACCCTCAATCATCAATCCTCAATCTTCAATACTCAATCCTCAATCCTCAATCCTCAGTCCTCAAACCTCAATCCTGAATCCTCAATCCTCAGTCGTCAATCCTCAGTCATCAATCCTCAATCTTCAATACTCAATCGTCAATCCTTAGTCCTCAATCCTCAATCCTCAATCCTCGTTCCTCAAACCTCAATCCTCAACCCTAAGTCTTCATCCTCAATCCTCAATTCTCAATCCTCAATCCTCGATCCTCAATCCTCAATCTCCAATCCTCAATAATCAATCTCCAATCCTACATCCTCAATCCCCAATCCTCAATCCTTAATGCTCAATCTTCAATCCTCAATCGCCAGCCATCAATCGTCAATCCACAATGCTCAACCCTCAATCCTCAAGCCTCAGTCCTCAATCCTCAATCCTCAATCCTCAAACCTCAATCCTCAACCGTCTGTCCTCGTCCTCAATCCTCAACCCTCAATCCTCAATCCTCAATATTCAATCATCAATAATCAATCTTCAATCCTCAATCCTCAATCCTCAATCCTCGTTCCTCAAACCTCAATCCTCAACCCTCAGTCCTCATTCTCAATTCTCAATTCTCAATTCTCAATCCTCAATCCTCAATCGTCAATCTTCAATCCTCCATAGTCAATCTCCAATCCAAGATACTCAATCCCCAATCTTCAGTCCTTAATCCTCAATCTTCAATCCTCAATCCCCAGTCATCAATCTTCAATCCTCAATGCTCAATCCTCAATCCTCAACCGTCAGTCCTCGTCCTCAATCCTCAACACTCAATCCTCAATCCTCAATATTCAATCATCAATACTCAATCTTCAATCCTCAATACTCAATCCTCAATCGTCAATCCTCAATCCCCAATCCTCAATCTTCAATGCTCAATCCTCAATCCTCAACCCTCAATCCGCAATCCTCAATCCTCAATCTTCAATCCTCAATACCCAATCTTCAATCCTCAATCCTCAATCCTCAATCCTCAATACTCAATCCTCAATCCTGAATCCTCAACCTTCAATCCTCAATATCCAATCCTCAATCCTCAATCCTCAATCTTCAATCCTCAATACTCAATCTTCAATCACCAATCCTCAATCCTCAATACTCAATCCTCAGGCATCAATACTCAATCTTCAATACTCAATCCTCAATCCTCAATTCTCAATCCTCAATCCTCAGCCTTTAACTCTCAATCCACAATCCTCAATGTTCAATCCTCAATACCCAATCCTTAATCTTCAATCCTCTGTCCTCAATCCTCAATCCTCAATCCTCAATCCTCAATCCTCAATCCTCAATCCTCAGTCCTCAAACCTCAATCCTGAATCCTCAATCCTGAATCCTCAATCTTCAGACCTCAGTCCTCAACAATCAGTTGTCAATCCTCAATCCTCCAAAGAATATCATCAATTCACAGTTTTCAATACTCAATACTCAATCTGCAATCTTCAAATCTCTATCCACAAACATCAATTCTCATCACTCAACCCCCAACACTCTGTCCCCAATCCTCAATATTCACTCCTCAATCCTCAGACCTCAATCCACAATCCTCAACCTTCAATCCTCAATACTCAATCTTCAATCCTCAATCCTCAATCCTCAAACCTCAATCCTCAATCCTCAATCCTCAATCCTCAATCCACAATATTGAATCTTCAATCCTCAATCATCAATCATCAATCCTCAATCCCCAATCCTCAGTCCTCAATCCTCAGTCATCAATCCTCAATCTTCAATACTCAATCGTCAATCCTTAGTCCTCAATCCTCAATCCTCGTTCCTCAAACCTCAATCCTCAACCCTCAGTCCTCACCCTCAATCCTCAACCCTCAGACATCATCCTCAATCCTCAATCCTCAATCCTCAGGCATCAATACTCAATCTTCAATACTCAATCCTCAATCCTCAATCCTCAAACCTCAACCCTCAATCCTCATTCCTCAGACCACAATCCTCAACCCTCAGTCCTCATCCTCAATTCTCAATCCTCAATCCTCAATCCTCAATCCTCAATCTTCAATCCTCAATAATCAATCTCCAATCCTAGATCCTCAATCCCCAATCTTCAATCCTTAATCCTCAATCCTCAGTAATAAATCCTCAATCTTCAATACTCAATCGTCAATCCTCTGTCCACAATCCTCAATCCTCAATCCTCGTTCCTCAATCCTCAATCCTCAATCTTTAATCCTCAATACTGAAACTTCAATCCCCAATCCTCAATCCTCAATCCTCAATCCTCATCCTTCAACCCTCAATACCCAATCCTCAATCTTCAATCCTCAATCCTCAATTCGCAATCCACAATCCTCAATCCTCAGACCTCAAGTATCAATACTCAACCCTCAGTCCTCGTCCTCAATACACAACCCTCAATCATCAATCCTCAATCTTCAATACTCAATCCTCAATCCTCAATCCTCAGTCCTCAAACCTCAATCCTGAATCCTCAATCCTCAGTCGTCAATCCTCAGTCATCAATCCTCAATCTTCAATACTCAATCGTCAATCCTTAGTCCTCAATCCTCAATCCTCAATCCTCGTTCCTCAAACCTCAATCCTCAACCCTCAGTCTTCATCCTCAATTCTCAATTCTCAATCCTCAATCCTCGATCCTCAATCCACAATCACCAATCCTCAATAATCAATCTCCAATCCTACATCCTCAATCCCCAATCCTCAATCCTTAATGCTCAATCTTCAATCCTCAATCGCCAGCCATCAATCGTCAATCCACAATGCTCAACCCTCAATCCTCAAGCCTCAGTCCTCAATCCTCAATCCTCAATCCTCAAACCTCAATCCTCAACCGTCTGTCCTCGTCCTCAATCCTCAACCCTCAATCCTCAATCCTCAATATTCAATCTTTAATCCTCAATCCTCAGTCCTCAAACCTCAATTCTGAAACCTCAGTACTCAAACATCAATCCTCAATCCTCAGTCCTCAGTACTCAACCATCCTCAACTCTCAATACTCAATAGAATATCCTGAATTCTCTGGATTCAACACACAAACCTCAACACTCAACACTCAGCCCTCATCCTCCATCCTCAATCCTCAATCCTCAATCCTCTATCGTCAATCCTCAATCCTCAATCCTCAATCCTCAATCCGCAATCTTCAATCCTCATTACTCAATCTTCAATCCTCAATCCTCAATCCTCAATCCTCAATCCTCAACCCTCAATCCTCAATCCTCAATCCTCAATCTTCAATCCTCAATACTCAATCTTCAATCCTCAATCCTCAATCCTCAATCCTCAATACTCAATCCTCAATCCTGAATCCTCAATCTTCAATCCTCAATACCCAATCCTCAATCTTCAATCCTCAATCTTCAATCATCAATTCTCAATCCTCAATCCACAATCCTCAGGCCTCAAACATCAATATTCAACCCTCAGTCCTCGTCCTCAATCCATAACCCTCAATCCTCAATCCTCAATCTTCAATCATCAATATTCAATCTTTAATCCTCAATCCTCAAACCTCAATCCTCAACCCTCAGTCCTCATCCTCAATTCTCATTCCTCAATCCTCAGTCCTCAATCCTCAATCTTCAATCCCCAATAATCAATCTCCAATCCTAGATCCTCAATCCCCAATCCTCAATCCTTAATCCTCAATCTTCAATCCTCAATCGCCAGTCCTCAATCTTCAATCCGCTATGCTGAATCCTCAATCCTCAGGCTCAGTCCTCAATCCTCAACCCTCAATCCTCAAACCTCAATCCTCAACCGTCAGTCCTCGTCCTCAATCCTCAACCCTCAATCCTCAATCCTCAATCTTCAATCATCAATAATCAATACTCAATCCTCAATCCTCAATCCTCAATCCTCAATCCTCAACCCTCAATCCTCATTCCTCAAACCTCAATCCTCAACTTTCAGTCCTCATTCTCAATTCTCAATTCTCAATCCTCAATCCTCAATCGTCAATCTTCAATCCTCTATAATCAATCTCCAATCCAAGATCCTCAATCCCCAATCTTCGATCCTTAATCCTCAATCTTCAATCCTCAATCCCCAGTCATCAATCTTCAATCCTCAATGCTCAATCCTCAATCCTCAACCGTCAGTCCTCGTCCTCATTCCTCAACACTCAATCCTCAATCCTCAATCTTCAATCATCAATACTCAATCTTCAATCCTCAATACTCAATCCTCAATCGTCAATCCTCAATCCCCAATCCTCAATCTTCAATGCTCAATCCTCAATCCTCAATCCTCAATCCTCAATCCTCAATCTTCAATCCTCAGTACTCAATCTTCAATCCTCAATCCTCAATCCTCAATCGTCAATCCTCAATCCCCAATCCTCAATCTTCAATGCTCAATCCTCAATCCTCAATCCTCAATCCTCAACCTTCAATCCTCAGTACTCAATCTTCAATCCTCAATCCTCAATCCTCGATCCTCAATCCTCAATCTGCAATCCTGAATCCTCAATCTTCAATCCTCAATACCCAATCCTCAATCTTCAATCCTCAATCCTCAATCATCAATTCTCAATCCTCAATCCACAATCCTCAGGCCTCAAACATCAATATTCCATCCTCAGACCTCGTCCTGAATCCACAGCCCTCAATCCTCAATCCTCAATCTTCAATCATCAATATTCTATCTTTAATCCTCAATCCTCAATCCTCAATCCTCAATCCTCAATCCTTAATCCTCAAACTTCAACCCTCAATCCTCAATCCTCAATCCTCAATCCTCAATCTTCAATCCTCAATAATCAATCTCCAATCCTAGATCCTCAATCCCCAATCTTCAATCCTTACTCCTCAATCTTCAATCCTCAATCCCCAGTCCTCAATCTCCAATCCTCAATGCTCAATCCACAATCCTCAATCCTCAGTCCTCAATCCTCAATCCTCAATCCTCAGGCATCAATACTCAGTCTTCAATACTCAATCCTCAATCCTCAATCCTCAATCCTCAATCCTCAACCCTCAATCCTCATTCCTCGAACCTCAATCCTCAACTCTCAGTCCTCATTCTCAATTCTCAATTCTCAATCCTCAATCCTCAATCGCCAATGTTCAATCCTCAATAATCAATCTCCAATCCAATATCCTCAATCCCCAATCTTCAATCCTTAATCCTCAATCTTGAGTCCTCAATCCCCAGTCATGAATCTTCAATCCTCAATGCTCAATCCTCCATCCTCAACCGTCAGTCCTCGTCCTCAATCCTCAACACTCAATCCCCAACCCTCAATCTTGAATCATCAATACTCAATCTTCAATCCTCAATACTCAACCCTAAATCGTCAATCCTCAATCCCCAATCTTCAATCTTCAATGCTCAATCCTCAATCCTCAATCCTCAATCCTCAATCCTCAATCTTCATTCCTCAATACACAATCTTCAATCCTCAATCCTCAATCCTCAATCCTCAATACTCAATCTTCAATTCTCAATAATCAATCTCCAATCCTAGATCCTCAATTCTCAATCCTCAATCCTCATTCTTCAATCCTCAATACCCAATCCTCAAACTTCAATCCTCAACCCTCAATCCTCAATTCTCAATCTTCAATCCTCAGTCCTCAGTCCTCAAACCTCAATCCTCAACCATCAGCCCGCATCCTCCATCCTCAATCCTTAATCATCAATCCTCAATCTTCAATCCTCAATATCAATCTCCAATCCTAGATCCTCAACCCTCAATCCTCAATCCTCAATCCTCAATCCTCATTCTTCTATCCTCAATACCCAATCCTCAATCTTCAATCCTCTATCAACAATCCTGAATTCTCAATCCTCAATCCTCAGTCCTCAGTCGTCAAACCACAATCCCCGACCCTCAGCCCTCATCCTCAATCCTCAATACTCAATCCTCAATATTGAATCCTGAATACTCAATCTTCAATCATCAATCCTCAATCCTAAATCCTCAATACTCAATCTTCAATTCTCAATAATCAATCTCCAATCCTAGATCCTCAATTCTCAATCCTCAATACTCATTCTTCAATCCTCAATACCCAATCCTCAAACTTCAATCCTCAACCCTCAATCCTCAATTCTCAATCTTCAATCCTCAGTCCTCAGTCCTCAAACCTCAATCCTCAACCATCAGCCCGCATCCTCCATCCTCAATCCTTAATCATCAATCCTCAATCTTCAATCCTCAATATCAATCTCCAATCCTAGATCCTCAACCCTCAATCCTCAATCCTCAATCCTCAATCCTCATTCTTCTATCCTCAATACCCAATCCTCAATCTTCAATCCTCTATCAACAATCCTGAATTCTCAATCCTCAATCCTCAGTCCTCAGTCGTCAAACCACAATCCCCGACCCTCAGCCCTCATCCTCAATCCTCAATCCTCAATCCTCAATATTGAATCCTGAATACTCAATCTTCAATCATCAATCCTCAATCCCCAATCCTCAGTCCTCAATCCTCAGTCATCAATCCTCATTCTTCAATACTCAATCGTCAATCCTTAGTCCTCAATCCTCAATCCCCAATCCTCAATCCTCAATCCTCAATATTCAATCCTCAATCCCCGACGCTCTGCCCTCATCCTCAACCCTCAGTCTTCAATCCTCAGTCCTCAGTCCTCAAACCTCATCCTCAACCCTCAGACATCATCCTGAATCCTTAATCCTCAATCCTCAATCCTCAATCTTCAATCCTCAATACTCAATCTTCAATCCTCAATCCTCAGTCCTCAAACCTCAATCCTGAATCTTCAATACTCAATCTTCAAGCCTCAATCCTCAGGCCTCAATGCTCAACCATCAATCCTCAAGTCTCAATACTCAATAGAATATCCTGAATTCTCAGGATTCAATACTCAAACCTCAATCCTCAACCCTCAGCCCTCATCCTCCATCCTCAATCCTCAATCCTCAATCCTCAATCTTCAATCCTCAGTACTCAATATTCAATCCCAAATCCTCAATCCTCAATCCTCAATCCTCTATCCTCAGGCATCAATACTCAATCTTCAATACTCAGTCCTCAATCCTCAATCCTCAATCCTCAAACCTCAACCCTCAATCCTCATTCCTCAAACCTCAATCCACAACCCTCAGTCCTCATCCTCAATCCTCAATCCTCAATTCTCAATCCTCAATCCTCAATCCTCAATCTTCAATCCTCAATAATCAATCTCCAATCCTAGATCCTCAATCCACAATCTTCAATCCTTAATTCTCAATCATCAATCCTCAGTACCCAGTCTTCAATCTTCAATCCTCAATGCTTAATCCTGAATCCTCAATCCTCAGTGCTCAATCCTCAATCCTCAAACCTCAAACCTCAATCCTCTACCGTCAGTCCTAGTCCTCAATACTCAATCCTCAATCCTGAATCCTCAACCATCTATCCTCAATACCCAATCCTCAATCTTCAATCCTGAATCTTCAATCATCAATTCTCAATCCTCAATCCAGGATCCTCAGGCCTCAAACATCAATATTCAACCCTCAGTCCTCGTCCTCAATCCATAACACTCAATCCTCAATCCTCAACCTTCAATCATCAATATTCAATCTTTAATCCTCAATCCTCAATCCTCAATCCTCAATCCTCAATCCTCAATCCTCAATCCTCAATCTTCAACCCTCAATCCTCAATCCTCAATCCTCAATCCTCAATCTTCAATCCTCAATAATCTATCTTCAAACCCCAATCCTCAATTCTCAATCCTCAATCCTCAATATTCAATCCTCAATACTCAATCTTCAATCCTCAATCCTCAATCCTCAATCCTCAATCCTCATTCTTCAATCCTCAATACCCAATCCTCAATCTTCAATCCTGTATCCTCAATTCATAATCCTCAATCATCAATCCTCAGACCTCAAGTGTCAATACTCAGTCCTCAGTCCTCGTCCTCAATACACAGCCCTCAATCATAAATCCTCAATCTTCATTCATCAATATTCAAACCTTCAATCCTCAATCCACAATCCTCAATGTTCAATCCTCAATACCCAATCCTCAATCTTCAATCCTCAATCCTCAATCCTCAATCCTCAATCCTCAATCCTCAATCCTCAATCCTCAGTCCTCAAACCTCAATCCTGAACCTTCAATCCTGACTCCTCAATCTTCAGCCCTCAGTCCTTAACAATCAATTGTCAATCCTCAATCCTCCAAAGAATATCATCAATTCACAGTTTTCAATACTCAATACTCAATCTGCAATCTTCAAGTCTCTATCCACAAACATCAATTCTCATAACTCAACCCCCAACACTCAGTCCCCAATCCTCAATATTCAATCCTCAATCCTCAATCCTCAATCCACAATCCTCAACCTTCAATCCTCAATACTGAATCTTCAATTCTCAATCCTCAATCCTCAATCCTCAATCCTCAATCCTCAATATTGAATGCTCAATACTCAATCTTCAATCGTCAATCCTCAATCCTCAATCCTCAGTCCTCAATCCTCAGTCATCAATCCTCAATCTTCAGTACTCTATCGTCAATTCTTAGTCCTCAATCCTCAACCCTCAATCCTCGTTCCTCAAACCTCAATCCTCAGCCCTCAGTCCTCACCCCCAATTCTCAATTCTCAATTCTCAATCCTCAATCCTCAATCTTCAATCCTCAATAATCAATCTCCAATCCTACATCCTCAATCCCCAATCCTCAATCCTTAATCCTCAATCTTCAATCCTCAATCGCCATTCCTCAATCTTCAATCCTCAATGCTCAATCCTCAATCCTCAAGCCTCAGTCCTCAATCCTCAATCCACAAACCTCAAACCTCAATCCTTAACCGTCAATCCTCAATACTCAATCCTCAATCCTCAATCCTCAATCCTCAATCTTCAATCCTCAATACTCAATCTTCAATCCTCAATCCTCAATCCTCAATCCTCAATCCTCAACCCTCAATCATCAATCCTCGATCTTCAATACACAATCCTCAATCCTCAATCCTCAACCCTCAATCATCAATCCTCGATCTTCAATACACAATCCTCAATCCTCAATCCTCAATCCTCAATACTCATCCATCAATCCTCAATTCTCAATGCCCAATAAAATATTCTGAATTCTCAGGATTCTATACTCAAACCTCAAACCTCAACCCTCAGCCCTCATTCTCAATCCTCAATCCTCAATCCTCAATCCTCAGTATTCTATACTCAATACTCAATCTTCAATACTTAATCCTCAATCGTCAATCCCCAATAATCAATCTCCAATCCTACATCCTCAATCCTCAATACTCATCCTCCATCCTCAATCCTCAATACTCAATCCTCAATCCCCAATCTTCAATCCGAGATACTCAATCCTCAATCCTCAATATTCAATCCTCAATCCTCAATCCTCAATCCACAATCCTCAACTTTCAATCCTCAATACTCAATCTTCAATCCTCAATCCTCAGTCCTCAATCCTCAGTCCTCAATCCTCAGTCATCAATCCTCAATCTTCAATACTCAATCGTCAAGCCTCAATCCTCATTTCTCAAACCTCAATCCTCAACCCTCAGTCCTCATCCTCAATCTCTCAATTCTCAATCCTCAATCCTCAATCCTCAATCTTCAATTCTCAATAATCAATCTCCAATCCTAGATCCTCCATTCTCAATCGTCAATCCCCATTCTTGAATCCTCAATAATCAATCTCCAATCCTAGATCCTCAACCCTCAATCCTCAATCCTCAATCCTCAATTCTCATTCTTCAATCCTCAATACCCAATCCTCAATCTTCAATCCTCTATCAACAATCCTTAATTCTCAATCCTCAATCCTCTGTCCTCAGCCGTCAAACCTCAATCCCCGATCCTCAGCCCTCATCCTCAATCCTCAGTCCTCAATCCTCAGTCCTCAATCCTCAATCCTCAACCCTCAATATTCAACACACAACCCTCAGACATGAATCCTCAATACTCAACGATCAATCCTCAATTCTCAATACTCAATAGAATATCCTGAATACTCATGGTTCAATACTCAATCCACAATATTCAATAATCAAATCTCAATACTCAATCCTCAATCCTCAATCCTCAATCCTCAATCCTCAATCTTCAATCTTCAATACTCAATCTTCAATCCTCAATCCTCAATCCTCAATCCTCAATCCTCAATCCTCAATTTTCTGTCCTCAATCCTCAATCGTCAGACCTGAATCATCAATATTCAACCCTCAGTACTCGTCCTCAATCCACAACCCTCAATCCTCAATCCTCAATCTTCAATCATCAATATTCAATCTTCAATCCTCTATGCTCAATCCTCAATCCTCAATCCTCAATCCTCTATCTTCAATCCTCAATCCTCAATCCTCAATCCTCAATCCTCAATCTTCAATCCTCAATACTCAGTTTTCAATCCTCAATCCTCAATCCTCAATCCTCAATCCTCAATCCTCATTCTTCAATCCTCAATACCCAATCCTCAAACTTCAATCCTCAACCCTCAATCCTCAATTCTCAATCTTCAATCTTCAATCCTCAATCCTCAATCCTCATTTCCCAAACCTCAATCCTCAACCCTCAGTCCTCATCCTCAATTCTCAATTCTCAATCCTCAATCATCAATCCTCAATCTTCAATCCTCAATAATCAATCTGCAATCCTAGATCCTCAATCCTCAATCCTCAATCCTCAATCCCCAATCTGCAATCCTCAATAATCAATCTCCAATCCTAGATCCTCAACCCTCAATCCTCAATCCTCAATCCTCAATCCTCATTCTTCAATCCTCAATACCCAATCCTCAATCTTCAATCCTCTATCAACAATCCTGAATTCTCAATCCTCAATCCTCAGTCCTCAGTCGTCAAACCACAATCCCCGACCCTCAGCCCTCATCCTCAATCCTCAGTCCTCAATCCTCAGTCCTCAGTCCTCGAACATCAATCCTCAAACCTCAGACATCATCCTCAATCCTAAATCCTCAATCCTCAATCCTCAATCCTCAATCTTCAATCCTCAATACTCAACCTTCAATCCTCAATACTCAATCTTCAATCCATAATCCTCAATCCTCAATCCTCAATCCTCAATCCTCAGGCATCAATACTCAATCATCAATACTCAATCCTCAATCCTCAATCCTCAATCCTCAATCCTCAACCCTCAATCCTCATTCCTCAAACCTCAATCCTCAACTCTCAGTCCTCATTCTCAATTCTCAATTCTCAATCCTCAATCCTCAATCGTCAATCTTCAATCCTGCATAATCAATCTCCAATCCAAGATACTCAATCCCCAATCTGCAATCCTTAATCCTCAATCTTCAATCCTCAATCCCCAGTCATCAATCTTCAATCCTCAATGTTCAATCCTCAATCCTCAACCGTCAGTCCTCGTCCTCAATCCTCAACACTCAATCCTCAATCCTCAATATTCAATCATCAATACTCAATCTTCAATCCTCAATACTCAATCCTCAATCGTCAATCCTCAATCCCCAATCCTCAATCTTCAATGCTCAATCCTCAATCCTCAACCCTCAATCCTCAATCCTCAATCCTCAATCTTCAATCCTCAATACTCAATCTTCAATCCTCAATCCTCAATCCTCAATCATCAATACTCAATCCTCAAACTTCAATCCTCAATCTTCAATCATCAATCCTCAATCCTCAATCCACAATCCTCAGGCCTCAAACATCAATATTCAACCCTCAGTCCTCGTCCTCAGTCCATAACCCTCAATCCTCAATCCTCAATCTTCAATCATCAATATTCAATCTTTAATCCTCAATCCTCAATCGTCAATCCTCAATCCCCAATCCTCAATCTTCAATGCTCAATCCTCAATCCTCAATCCTCAATCCTCAATCCTCAATCTTCAATCCTCAGTACTCAATCTTCAATCCTCAATCCTCAATCCTCGATCCTCAATCCTCAATCCTCAATCCTCAATCCTCAATCCTCAATCCTCAATCTTCAATCCTCAATACACAATCTTCAATCCTCAATCCTCAATCCTCAATCCTCAATACTCAATCTTCAATTCTCAATAATCAATCTCCAATCCTAGATCCTCAATTCTCAATCCTCAATCCTCATTCTTCAATCCTCAATACCCAATCCTCAAACTTCAATCCTCAACCCTCAATCCTCAATTCTCAATCTTCAATCCTCAGTCCTCAGTCCTCAAACCTCAATCCTCAACCATCAGCCCTCATCCTCCATCCTCAATCCTTAATCATCAATCCTCAATCTTCAATCCTCGATATCAATCTTCAACCCTCAATCATCAATCCTCAATTCTCAATCCTCAATCCTCAACCCCAATCCTCAATCCTCAACTACCGATCCTCAATCCTCAGTCCTCAGTCCTCGAACCTCAATCCTCAACCCTCAGCCCTCATCCTCCATCCTCAACCCGCAATCCTCAATCCTCAATCCTCAATTCTCAATACTCAATCTTCAATCTTCAATCCTCAATCCTCAATCCTCATTTCTCAAACCTCAATCCTCAACCCTCAGTCCTCATCCTCAATTCTCAATTCTCAATCCTCAATCATCAATCCTCAATCTTCAATCCTCAATAATCAATCTGCAATCCTAGATCCTCAATCCTCAATCCTCAATCCTCAATCCCCAATCTGCAATCCTCAATAATCAATCTCCAATCCTAGATCCTCAACCCTCGATCCTCAATCCTCAATCCTCAATCCTCATTCTTCAATCCTCAATACCCAATCCTCAATCTTCAATCCTCTATCAACAATCATGAATTCTCAATCCTCAATCCTCAGTCCTCAGTCGTCAAACCACAATCCCCGACCCTCAGCCCTCATCCTCAATCCTCAGTCCTCAATCCTCAGTCCTCAGTCCTCAAACATCAATCCTCAACCCTCAGACATCATCCTCAATCCTCAATCCTCAATCCTCAATCCTCAATCTTCAATCCTCAATACTGAATCTTCAATCCTCAATACTCAATCTTCAATCCATAATCCTCAATCCTCAATCCTCAATCCTCAATCCTCAGGCATCAATACACAATCATCAATACTCAATCCTCAATCCTCAATCCTCAATCGTCAATCCTCAACCCTCAATCCTCATTCCTCAAACCTCAATCCTCAACTCTCAGTCCTCATTCTCAATTCTCAATTCTCAAACCTCAATCCTCAATCGTCAATCTTCAATCCCGCATAATCAATCTCCAATCCAAGATACTCAATCCCCAATCTTCAATCCTTAATCCTCAATCTTCAATCCTCAATCCCCAGTCATCAATCTTCAATCCTCAATGCTCAATCCTCAATCCTCAACCGTCAGTCCTCGTCCTCAATCCTCAACACTCAATCCTCAATCCTCAATATTCAATCATCAATACACAATCTTCAATCCTCAATTCTCAGTCCTCAATCGTCAATCCTCAATCCCCAATCCTCAATCTTCAATGCTCAATCCTCAATCCTCAACCCTCAATCCTCAATCCTCAATCCTCAATCTTCAATCCTCAATACTCAATCTTCAATCCTCAATCCTCAATCCTCAATCCTCAATCCTCAATCCTCAATCTTCAATCATCAATATTCAATCTTTAATCCTCAATCCTCAATCCTCAATCCTCAATCCTCAATCCTCAACCCTCAATCCTCAATCCTCAATCCTCAATCTTCAATCCTCAATACTCAATCTTCAATCCTCAATCCTCAATCCTCAATCCTCAATACTCAATCCTCAATCCTGAATCCTCAATCTTCAATCCTCAATACCCAATCCTCAATCTTCAATCCTCAATCTTCAATCATCAATTCTCAATCCTCAATCCACAATCCTCAGGCCTCAAACATCAATATTCAACCCTCAGTCCTCGTCCTCAATCCATAACCCTCAATCCTCAATCCTCAATCTTCAATCATCAATATTCAATCTTTAATCCTCAATCCTCAAACCTCAATCCTCAACCCTCAGTCCTCATCCTCAATTCTCATTCCTCAATCCTCAGTCCTCAATCCTCAATCTTCAATCCCCAATAATCAATCTCCAATCCTAGATCCTCAATCCCCAATCCTCAATCCTTAATCCTCAATCTTCAATCCTCAATCGCCAGTCCTCAATCTTCAATCCGCTATGCTCAATCCTCAATCCTCAGGCTCAGTCCTCAATCCTCAACCCTCAATCCTCAAACCTCAATCCTCAACCGTCAGTCCTCGTCCTCAATCCTCAACCCTCAATCCTCAATCCTCAATCTTCAATCATCAATAATCAATACTCAATCCTCAATTCTCAATCCTCAATCCTCAATCCTCAACCCTCAATCCTCATTCCTCAAACCTCAATCCTCAACTTTCAGTCCTCATTCTCAATTCTCAATTCTCAATCCTCAATCCTCAATCGTCAATCTTCAATCCTCTATAATCAATCTCCAATCCAAGATCCTCAATCCCCAATCTTCGATCCTTAATCCTCAATCTTCAATCCTCAATCCCCAGTCATCAATCTTCAATCCTCAATGCTCAATCCTCAATCCTCAACCGTCAGTCCTCGTCCTCATTCCTCAACACTCAATCCTCAATCCTCAATCTTCAATCATCAATACTGAATCTTCAATCCTCAATACTCAATCCTCAATCGTCAATCCTCAATCCCCAATCCTCAATCTTCAATGCTCAATCCTCAATCCTCAATCCTCAATCCTCAATCCTCAATCTTCAATCCTCAGTACTCAATCTTCAATCCTCAATCCTCAATCCTCAATCGTCAATCCTCAATCCCCAATCCTCAATCTTCAATGCTCAATCCTCAATCCTCAATCCTCAATCCTCAATCCTCAATCTTCATTCCTCAATACACAATCTTCAATCCTCAATCCTCAATCCTCAATCCTCAATACTCAATCTTCAATTCTCAATAATCAATCTCCAATCCTAGATCCTCAATTCTCAATCCTCAATCCTCATTCTTCAATCCTCAATACCCAATCCTCAAACTTCAATCCTCAACCCTCAATCCTCAATTCTCAATCTTCAATCCTCAGTCCTCAGTCCTCAAACCTCAATCCTCAACCATCAGCCCGCATCCTCCATCCTCAATCCTTAATCATCAATCCTCAATCTTCAATCCTCAATATCAATCTCCAATCCTAGATCCTCAACCCTCAATCCTCAATCCTCAATCCTCAATCCTCATTCTTCTATCCTCAATACCCAATCCTCAATCTTCAATCCTCTATCAACAATCCTGAATTCTCAATCCTCAATCCTCAGTCCTCAGTCGTCAAACCACAATCCCCGACCCTCAGCCCTCATCCTCAATCCTCAATCCTCAATCCTCAATATTGAATCCTGAATACTCAATCTTCAATCATCAATCCTCAATCCTAAATCCTCAATACTCAATCTTCAATTCTCAATAATCAATCTCCAATCCTAGATCCTCAATTCTCAATCCTCAATACTCATTCTTCAATCCTCAATACCCAATCCTCAAACTTCAATCCTCAACCCTCAATCCTCAATTCTCAATCTTCAATCCTCAGTCCTCAGTCCTCAAACCTCAATCCTCAACCATCAGCCCGCATCCTCCATCCTCAATCCTTAATCATCAATCCTCAATCTTCAATCCTCAATATCAATCTCCAATCCTAGATCCTCAACCCTCAATCCTCAATCCTCAATCCTCAATCCTCATTCTTCTATCCTCAATACCCAATCCTCAATCTTCAATCCTCTATCAACAATCCTGAATTCTCAATCCTCAATCCTCAGTCCTCAGTCGTCAAACCACAATCCCCGACCCTCAGCCCTCATCCTCAATCCTCAATCCTCAATCCTCAATATTGAATCCTGAATACTCAATCTTCAATCATCAATCCTCAATCCCCAATCCTCAGTCCTCAATCCTCAGTCATCAATCCTCATTCTTCAATACTCAATCGTCAATCCTTAGTCCTCAATCCTCAATCCCCAATCCTCAATCCTCAATCCTCAATATTCAATCCTCAATCCCCGACGCTCTGCCCTCATCCTCAACCCTCAGTCTTCAATCCTCAGTCCTCAGTCCTCAAACCTCATCCTCAACCCTCAGACATCATCCTGAATCCTTAATCCTCAATCCTCAATCCTCAATCTTCAATCCTCAATACTCAATCTTCAATCCTCAATCCTCAGTCCTCAAACCTCAATCCTGAATCTTCAATACTCAATCTTCAAGCCTCAATCCTCAGGCCTCAATACTCAACCATCAATCCTCAAGTCTCAATACTCAATAGAATATCCTGAATTCTCAGGATTCAATACTCAAACCTCAATCCTCAACCCTCAGCCCTCATCCTCCATCCTCAATCCTCAATCCTCAATCCTCAATCTTCAATCCTCAGTACTCAATATTCAATCCCAAATCCTCAATCCTCAATCCTCAATCCTCTATCCTCAGGCATCAATACTCAATCTTCAATACTCAGTCCTCAATCCTCAATCCTCAATCCTCAAACCTCAACCCTCAATCCTCATTCCTCAAACCTCAATCCACAACCCTCAGTCCTCATCCTCAATCCTCAATCCTCAATTCTCAATCCTCAATCCTCAATCCTCAATCTTCAATCCTCAATAATCAATCTCCAATCCTAGATCCTCAATCCACAATCTTCAATCCTTAATTCTCAATCATCAATCCTCAGTACCCAGTCTTCAATCTTCAATCCTCAATGCTTAATCCTGAATCCTCAATCCTCAGTGCTCAATCCTCAATCCTCAAACCTCAAACCTCAATCCTCTACCGTCAGTCCTAGTCCTCAATACTCAATCCTCAATCCTGAATCCTCAACCATCTATCCTCAATACCCAATCCTCAATCTTCAATCCTGAATCTTCAATCATCAATTCTCAATCCTCAATCCAGGATCCTCAGGCCTCAAACATCAATATTCAACCCTCAGTCCTCGTCCTCAATCCATAACACTCAATCCTCAATCCTCAACCTTCAATCATCAATATTCAATCTTTAATCCTCAATCCTCAATCCTCAATCCTCAATCCTCAATCCTCAATCCTCAATCCTCAATCTTCAACCCTCAATCCTCAATCCTCAATCCTCAATCCTCAATCTTCAATCCTCAATAATCTATCTTCAAACCCCAATCCTCAATTCTCAATCCTCAATCCTCAATATTCAATCCTCAATACTCAATCTTCAATCCTCAATCCTCAATCCTCAATCCTCAATCCTCATTCTTCAATCCTCAATACCCAATCCTCAATCTTCAATCCTGTATCCTCAATTCATAATCCTCAATCATCAATCCTCAGACCTCAAGTATCAATACTCAGTCCTCAGTCCTCGTCCTCAATACACAGCCCTCAATCATAAATCCTCAATCTTCATTCATCAATATTCAAACCTTCAATCCTCAATCCACAATCCTCAATGTTCAATCCTCAATACCCAATCCTCAATCTTCAATCCTCAATCCTCAATCCTCAATCCTCAATCCTCAATCCTCAATCCTCAATCCTCAGTCCTCAAACCTCAATCCTGAACCTTCAATCCTGACTCCTCAATCTTCAGCCCTCAGTCCTTAACAATCAATTGTCAATCCTCAATCCTCCAAAGAATATCATCAATTCACAGTTTTCAATACTCAATACTCAATCTGCAATCTTCAAGTCTCTATCCACAAACATCAATTCTCATAACTCAACCCCCAACACTCAGTCCCCAATCCTCAATATTCAATCCTCAATCCTCAATCCTCAATCCACAATCCTCAACCTTCAATCCTCAATACTGAATCTTCAATTCTCAATCCTCAATCCTCAATCCTCAATCCTCAATCCTCAATATTGAATGCTCAATACTCAATCTTCAATCGTCAATCCTCAATCCTCAATCCTCAGTCCTCAATCCTCAGTCATCAATCCTCAATCTTCAGTACTCTATCGTCAATTCTTAGTCCTCAATCCTCAACCCTCAATCCTCGTTCCTCAAACCTCAATCCTCAGCCCTCAGTCCTCACCCCCAATTCTCAATTCTCAATTCTCAATCCTCAATCCTCAATCTTCAATCCTCAATAATCAATCTCCAATCCTACATCCTCAATCCCCAATCCTCAATCCTTAATCCTCAATCTTCAATCCTCAATCGCCATTCCTCCATCTTCAATCCTCAATGCTCAATCCTCAATCCTCAAGCCTCAGTCCTCAATCCTCAATCCACAAACCTCAAACCTCAATCCTTAACCGTCAATCCTCAATACTCAATCCTCAATCCTCAATCCTCAATCCTCAATCTTCAATCCTCAATACTCAATCTTCAATCCTCAATCCTCAATCCTCAATCCTCAATCCTCAACCCTCAATCATCAATCCTCGATCTTCAATACACAATCCTCAATCCTCAATCCTCAACCCTCAATCATCAATCCTCGATCTTCAATACACAATCCTCAATCCTCAATCCTCAATCCTCAATACTCATCCATCAATCCTCAATTCTCAATGCCCAATAAAATATTCTGAATTCTCAGGATTCTATACTCAAACCTCAAACCTCAACCCTCAGCCCTCATTCTCAATCCTCAATCCTCAATCCTCAATCCTCAGTATTCTATACTCAATACTCAATCTTCAATACTTAATCCTCAATCGTCAATCCCCAATAATCAATCTCCAATCCTACATCCTCAATCCTCAATACTCATCCTCCATCCTCAATCCTCAATACTCAATCCTCAATCCCCAATCTTCAATCCGAGATACTCAATCCTCAATCCTCAATATTCAATCCTCAATCCTCAATCCTCAATCCACAATCCTCAACTTTCAATCCTCAATACTCAATCTTCAATCCTCAATCCTCAGTCCTCAATCCTCAGTCCTCAATCCTCAGTCATCAATCCTCAATCTTCAATACTCAATCGTCAAGCCTCAATCCTCATTTCTCAAACCTCAATCCTCAACCCTCAGTCCTCATCCTCAATCTCTCAATTCTCAATCCTCAATACCCAATCCTCAATCTTCAATCCTCTATCAACAATCCTTAATTCTCAATCCTCAATCCTCTGTCCTCAGCCGTCAAACCTCAATCCCCGATCCTCAGCCCTCATCCTCAATCCTCAGTCCTCAATCCTCAGTCCTCAATCCTCAATCCTCAACCCTCAATATTCAACACACAACCCTCAGACATGAATCCTCAATACTCAACGATCAATCCTCAATTCTCAATACTCAATAGAATATCCTGAATACTCATGGTTCAATACTCAATCCACAATATTCAATAATCAAATCTCAATACTCAATCCTCAATCCTCAATCCTCAATCCTCAATCCTCAATCTTCAATCTTCAATACTCAATCTTCAATCCTCAATCCTCAATCCTCAATCCTCAATCCTCAATCCTCAATTTTCTGTCCTCAATCCTCAATCGTCAGACCTGAATCATCAATATTCAACCCTCAGTACTCGTCCTCAATCCACAACCCTCAATCCTCAATCCTCAATCTTCAATCATCAATATTCAATCTTCAATCCTCTATGCTCAATCCTCAATCCTCAATCCTCAATCCTCTATCTTCAATCCTCAATCCTCAATCCTCAATCCTCAATCCTCAATCTTCAATCCTCAATACTCAGTTTTCAATCCTCAATCCTCAATCCTCAATCCTCAATCCTCAATCCTCATTCTTCAATCCTCAATACCCAATCCTCAAACTTCAATCCTCAACCCTCAATCCTCAATTCTCAATCTTCAATCTTCAATCCTCAATCCTCAATCCTCATTTCCCAAACCTCAATCCTCAACCCTCAGTCCTCATCCTCAATTCTCAATTCTCAATCCTCAATCATCAATCCTCAATCTTCAATCCTCAATAATCAATCTGCAATCCTAGATCCTCAATCCTCAATCCTCAATCCTCAATCCCCAATCTGCAATCCTCAATAATCAATCTCCAATCCTAGATCCTCAACCCTCAATCCTCAATCCTCAATCCTCAATCCTCATTCTTCAATCCTCAATACCCAATCCTCAATCTTCAATCCTCTATCAACAATCCTGAATTCTCAATCCTCAATCCTCAGTCCTCAGTCGTCAAACCACAATCCCCGACCCTCAGCCCTCATCCTCAATCCTCAGTCCTCAATCCTCAGTCCTCAGTCCTCGAACATCAATCCTCAAACCTCAGACATCATCCTCAATCCTAAATCCTCAATCCTCAATCCTCAATCCTCAATCTTCAATCCTCAATACTCAAGCTTCAATCCTCAATACTCAATCTTCAATCCATAATCCTCAATCCTCAATCCTCAATCCTCAATCCTCAGGCATCAATACTCAATCATCAATACTCAATCCTCAATCCTCAATCCTCAATCCTCAATCCTCAACCCTCAATCCTCATTCCTCAAACCTCAATCCTCAACTCTCAGTCCTCATTCTCAATTCTCAATTCTCAATCCTCAATCCTCAATCGTCAATCTTCAATCCTGCATAATCAATCTCCAATCCAAGATACTCAATCCCCAATCTTCAATCCTTAATCCTCAATCTTCAATCCTCAATCCCCAGTCATCAATCTTCAATCCTCAATGTTCAATCCTCAATCCTCAACCGTCAGTCCTCGTCCTCAATCCTCAACACTCAATCCTCAATCCTCAATATTCAATCATCAATACTCAATCTTCAATCCTCAATCCTGAATCCTCAACCTTCAATCCTCAATACCCAATCCTCAATCCTCAATCCTCAATCTTCAATCCTCAATACTCAATCTTCAATCACCAATCCTCAATCCTCAATACTCAATCCTCAGGCATCAATACTCAATCTTCAATACTCAATCCTCAATCCTCAATTCTCAATCCTCAATCCTCAGCCTTTAACTCTCAATCCACAATCCTCAATACCCAATCCTTAATCTTCAATCCTCAGTCCTCAATCCTCAATCCTCAATCCTCAATCCTCAATCCTCAATCCTCAATCCTCAGTCCTCAAACCTCAATCCTGAATCCTCAATCCTGAATCCTCAATCTTCAGACCTCAGTCCTCAACAATCAGTTGTCAATCCTCAATCCTCCAAAGAATATCATCAATTCACAGTTTTCAATACTCAATACTCAATCTGCAATCTTCAAATCTCTATCCACAAACATCAATTCTCATCACTCAACCCCCAACCCTCTGTCCCCAATCCTCAATATTCACTCCTCAATCCTCAGACCTCAATCCACAATCCTCAACCTTCAATCCTCAATACTCAATCTTCAATCCTCAATCCTCAATCCTCAAACCTCAATCCTCAATCCTCAATCCTCAATCCTCAATCCTCAATATTGAATCTTCAATCCTCAATCATCAATCATCAATCCTCAATCCCCAATCCTCAGTCCTCAATCCTCAGTCATCAATCCTCAATCTTCAATACTCAATCGTCAATCCTTAGTCCTCAATCCTCAATCCTCGTTCCTCAAACCTCAATCCTCAACCCTCAGTCCTCACCCTCAATCCTCAACCCTCAGACATCATCCTCAATCCTCAATCCTCAATCCTCAGGCATCAATACTCAATCTTCAATACTCAATCCTCAATCCTCAATCCTCAATCCTCAAACCTCAACCCTCAATCCTCATTCCTCAGACCACAATCCTCAACCCTCAGTCCTCATCCTCAATTCTCAATCCTCAATCCTCAATCCTCAATCCTCAATCTTCAATCCTCAATAATCAATCTCCAATCCTAGATCCTCAATCCCCAATCTTCAATCCTTAATCCTCAATCCTCAGTAATAAATCCTCAATCTTCAATACTCAATCGTCAATCCTCTGTCCACAATCCTCAATCCTCAATCCTCGTTCCTCAATCCTCAATCCTCAATCTTTAATCCTCAATACTGAAACTTCAATCCCCAATCCTCAATCCTCAATCCTCAATCCTCATTCTTCAACCCTCAATACCCAATCCTCAATCTTCAATCCTCAATCCTCAATTCGCAATCCACAATCCTCAATCCTCAGACCTCAAGTATCAATACTCAACCCTCAGTCCTCGTCCTCAATACACAACCCTCAATCATCAATCCTCAATCTTCAATACTCAATCCTCAATCCTCAATCCTCAGTCCTCAAACCTCAATCCTGAATCCTCAATCCTCAGTCGTCAATCCTCAGTCATCAATCCTCAATCTTCAATACTCAATCGTCAATCCTTAGTCCTCAATCCTCAATCCTCAATCCTCGTTCCTCAAACCTCAATCCTCAACCCTCAGTCTTCATCCTCAATTCTCAATTCTCAATCCTCAATCCTCGATCCTCAATCCACAATCACCAATCCTCAATAATCAATCTCCAATCCTACATCCTCAATCCCCAATCCTCAATCCTTAATGCTCAATCTTCAATCCTCAATCGCCAGCCATCAATCGTCAATCCACAATGCTCAACCCTCAATCCTCAAGCCTCAGTCCTCAATCCTCAATCCTCAATCCTCAAACCTCAATCCTCAACCGTCTGTCCTCGTCCTCAATCCTCAACCCTCAATCCTCAATCCTCAATATTCAATCTTTAATCCTCAATCCTCAGTCCTCAAACCTCAATTCTGAAACCTCAGTACTCAAACATCAATCCTCAATCCTCAGTCCTCAGTACTCAACCATCCTCAACTCTCAATACTCAATAGAATATCCTGAATTCTCTGGATTCAACACACAAACCTCAACACTCAACACTCAGCCCTCATCCTCCATCCTCAATCCTCAATCCTCAATCCTCTATCGTCAATCCTCAATCCTCAATCCTCAATCCTCAATCCGCAATCTTCAATCCTCATTACTCAATCTTCAATCCTCAATCCTCAATCCTCAATCCTCAATCCTCAACCCTCAATCCTCAATCCTCAATCCTCAATCTTCAATCCTCAATACTCAATCTTCAATCCTCAATCCTCAATCCTCAATCCTCAATACTCAATCCTCAATCCTGAATCCTCAATCTTCAATCCTCAATACCCAATCCTCAATCTTCAATCCTCAATCTTCAATCATCAATTCTCAATCCTCAATCCACAATCCTCAGGCCTCAAACATCAATATTCAACCCTCAGTCCTCGTCCTCAATCCATAACCCTCAATCCTCAATCCTCAATCTTCAATCATCAATATTCAATCTTTAATCCTCAATCCTCAAACCTCAATCCTCAACCCTCAGTCCTCATCCTCAATTCTCATTCCTCAATCCTCAGTCCTCAATCCTCAATCTTCAATCCCCAATAATCAATCTCCAATCCTAGATCCTCAATCCCCAATCCTCAATCCTTAATCCTCAATCTTCAATCCTCAATCGCCAGTCCTCAATCTTCAATCCGCTATGCTGAATCCTCAATCCTCAGGCTCAGTCCTCAATCCTCAACCCTCAATCCTCAAACCTCAATCCTCAACCGTCAGTCCTCGTCCTCAATCCTCAACCCTCAATCCTCAATCCTCAATCTTCAATCATCAATAATCAATACTCAATCCTCAATCCTCAATCCTCAATCCTCAATCCTCAACCCTCAATCCTCATTCCTCAAACCTCAATCCTCAACTTTCAGTCCTCATTCTCAATTCTCAATTCTCAATCCTCAATCCTCAATCGTCAATCTTCAATCCTCTATAATCAATCTCCAATCCAAGATCCTCAATCCCCAATCTTCGATCCTTAATCCTCAATCTTCAATCCTCAATCCCCAGTCATCAATCTTCAATCCTCAATGCTCAATCCTCAATCCTCAACCGTCAGTCCTCGTCCTCATTCCTCAACACTCAATCCTCAATCCTCAATCTTCAATCATCAATACTCAATCTTCAATCCTCAATACTCAATCCTCAATCGTCAATCCTCAATCCCCAATCCTCAATCTTCAATGCTCAATCCTCAATCCTCAATCCTCAATCCTCAATCCTCAATCTTCAATCCTCAGTACTCAATCTTCAATCCTCAATCCTCAATCCTCAATCGTCAATCCTCAATCCCCAATCCTCAATCTTCAATGCTCAATCCTCAATCCTCAATCCTCAATCCTCAACCTTCAATCCTCAGTACTCAATCTTCAATCCTCAATCCTCAATCCTCGATCCTCAATCCTCAATCTGCAATCCTGAATCCTCAATCTTCAATCCTCAATACCCAATCCTCAATCTTCAATCCTCAATCCTCAATCATCAATTCTCAATCCTCAATCCACAATCCTCAGGCCTCAAACATCAATATTCCATCCTCAGACCTCGTCCTCAATCCACAGCCCTCAATCCTCAATCCTCAATCTTCAATCATCAATATTCTATCTTTAATCCTCAATCCTCAATCCTCAATCCTCAATCCTCAATCCTTAATCCTCAAACTTCAACCCTCAATCCTCAATCCTCAATCCTCAATCCTCAATCTTCAATCCTCAATAATCAATCTCCAATCCTAGATCCTCAATCCCCAATCTTCAATCCTTACTCCTCAATCTTCAATCCTCAATCCCCAGTCCTCAATCTCCAATCCTCAATGCTCAATCCACAATCCTCAATCCTCAGTCCTCAATCCTCAATCCTCAATCCTCAGGCATCAATACTCAGTCTTCAATACTCAATCCTCAATCCTCAATCCTCAATCCTCAATCCTCAACCCTCAATCCTCATTCCTCGAACCTCAACCCTCAACTCTCAGTCCTCATTCTCAATTCTCAATTCTCAATCCTCAATCCTCAATCGCCAATGTTCAATCCTCAATAATCAATCTCCAATCCAATATCCTCAATCCCCAATCTTCAATCCTTAATCCTCAATCTTGAGTCCTCAATCCCCAGTCATGAATCTTCAATCCTCAATGCTCAATCCTCCATCCTCAACCGTCAGTCCTCGTCCTCAATCCTCAACACTCAATCCCCAACCCTCAATCTTGAATCATCAATACTCAATCTTCAATCCTCAATACTCAATCCTAAATCGTCAATCCTCAATCCCCAATCTTCAATCTTCAATGCTCAATCCTCAATCCTCAATCCTCAATCCTCAATCCTCAATCTTCATTCCTCAATACACAATCTTCAATCCTCAATCCTCAATCCTCAATCCTCAATACTCAATCTTCAATTCTCAATAATCAATCTCCAATCCTAGATCCTCAATTCTCAATCCTCAATCCTCATTCTTCAATCCTCAATACCCAATCCTCAAACTTCAATCCTCAACCCTCAATCCTCAATTCTCAATCTTCAATCCTCAGTCCTCAGTCCTCAAACCTCAATCCTCAACCATCAGCCCGCATCCTCCATCCTCAATCCTTAATCATCAATCCTCAATCTTCAATCCTCAATATCAATCTCCAATCCTAGATCCTCAACCCTCAATCCTCAATCCTCAATCCTCAATCCTCATTCTTCTATCCTCAATACCCAATCCTCAATCTTCAATCCTCTATCAACAATCCTGAATTCTCAATCCTCAATCCTCAGTCCTCAGTCGTCAAACCACAATCCCCGACCCTCAGCCCTCATCCTCAATCCTCAATCCTCAATCCTCAATATTGAATCCTGAATACTCAATCTTCAATCATCAATCCTCAATCCTAAATCCTCAATACTCAATCTTCAATTCTCAATAATCAATCTCCAATCCTAGATCCTCAATTCTCAATCCTCAATACTCATTCTTCAATCCTCAATACCCAATCCTCAAACTTCAATCCTCAACCCTCAATCCTCAATTCTCAATCTTCAATCCTCAGTCCTCAGTCCTCAAACCTCAATCCTCAACCATCAGCCCGCATCCTCCATCCTCAATCCTTAATCATCAATCCTCAATCTTCAATCCTCAATATCAATCTCCAATCCTAGATCCTCAACCCTCAATCCTCAATCCTCAATCCTCAATCCTCATTCTTCTATCCTCAATACCCAATCCTCAATCTTCAATCCTCTATCAACAATCCTGAATTCTCAATCCTCAATCCTCAGTCCTCAGTCGTCAAACCACAATCCCCGACCCTCAGCCCTCATCCTCAATCCTCAATCCTCAATCCTCAATATTGAATCCTGAATACTCAATCTTCAATCATCAATCCTCAATCCCCAATCCTCAGTCCTCAATCCTCAGTCATCAATCCTCATTCTTCAATACTCAATCGTCAATCCTTAGTCCTCAATCCTCAATCCCCAATCCTCAATCCTCAATCCTCAATATTCAATCCTCAATCCCCGACGCTCTGCCCTCATCCTCAACCCTCAGTCTTCAATCCTCAGTCCTCAGTCCTCAAACCTCATCCTCAACCCTCAGACATCATCCTGAATCCTTAATCCTCAATCCTCAATCCTCAATCTTCAATCCTCAATACTCAATCTTCAATCCTCAATCCTCAGTCCTCAAACCTCAATCCTGAATCTTCAATACTCAATCTTCAAGCCTCAATCCTCAGGCCTCAATGCTCAACCATCAATCCTCAAGTCTCAATACTCAATAGAATATCCTGAATTCTCAGGATTCAATACTCAAACCTCAATCCTCAACCCTCAGCCCTCATCCTCCATCCTCAATCCTCAATCCTCAATCCTCAATCTTCAATCCTCAGTACTCAATATTCAATCCCAAATCCTCAATCCTCAATCCTCAATCCTCTATCCTCAGGCATCAATACTCAATCTTCAATACTCAGTCCTCAATCCTCAATCCTCAATCCTCAAACCTCAACCCTCAATCCTCATTCCTCAAACCTCAATCCACAACCCTCAGTCCTCATCCTCAATCCTCAATCCTCAATTCTCAATCCTCAATCCTCAATCCTCAATCTTCAATCCTCAATAATCAATCTCCAATCCTAGATCCTCAATCCACAATCTTCAATCCTTAATTCTCAATCATCAATCCTCAGTACCCAGTCTTCAATCTTCAATCCTCAATGCTTAATCCTGAATCCTCAATCCTCAGTGCTCAATCCTCAATCCTCAAACCTCAAACCTCAATCCTCTACCGTCAGTCCTAGTCCTCAATACTCAATCCTCAATCCTGAATCCTCAACCATCTATCCTCAATACCCAATCCTCAATCTTCAATCCTGAATCTTCAATCATCAATTCTCAATCCTCAATCCAGGATCCTCAGGCCTCAAACATCAATATTCAACCCTCAGTCCTCGTCCTCAATCCATAACACTCAATCCTCAATCCTCAACCTTCAATCATCAATATTCAATCTTTAATCCTCAATCCTCAATCCTCAATCCTCAATCCTCAATCCTCAATCCTCAATCCTCAATCTTCAACCCTCAATCCTCAATCCTCAATCCTCAATCCTCAATCTTCAATCCTCAATAATCTATCTTCAAACCCCAATCCTCAATTCTCAATCCTCAATCCTCAATATTCAATCCTCAATACTCAATCTTCAATCCTCAATCCTCAATCCTCAATCCTCAATCCTCATTCTTCAATCCTCAATACCCAATCCTCAATCTTCAATCCTGTATCCTCAATTCATAATCCTCAATCATCAATCCTCAGACCTCAAGTGTCAATACTCAGTCCTCAGTCCTCGTCCTCAATACACAGCCCTCAATCATAAATCCTCAATCTTCATTCATCAATATTCAAACCTTCAATCCTCAATCCACAATCCTCAATGTTCAATCCTCAATACCCAATCCTCAATCTTCAAACCTCAATCCTCAATCCTCAATCCTCAATCCTCAATCCTCAATCCTCAATCCTCAGTCCTCAAACCTCAATCCTGAACCTTCAATCCTGACTCCTCAATCTTCAGCCCTCAGTCCTTAACAATCAATTGTCAATCCTCAATCCTCCAAAGAATATCATCAATTCACAGTTTTCAATACTCAATACTCAATCTGCAATCTTCAAGTCTCTATCCACAAACATCAATTCTCATAACTCAACCCCCAACACTCAGTCCCCAATCCTCAATATTCAATCCTCAATCCTCAATCCTCAATCCACAATCCTCAACCTTCAATCCTCAATACTGAATCTTCAATTCTCAATCCTCAATCCTCAATCCTCAATCCTCAATCCTCAATATTGAATGCTCAATACTCAATCTTCAATCGTCAATCCTCAATCCTCAATCCTCAGTCCTCAATCCTCAGTCATCAATCCTCAATCTTCAGTACTCTATCGTCAATTCTTAGTCCTCAATCCTCAACCCTCAATCCTCGTTCCTCAAACCTCAATCCTCAGCCCTCAGTCCTCACCCCCAATTCTCAATTCTCAATTCTCAATCCTCAATCCTCAATCTTCAATCCTCAATAATCAATCTCCAATCCTACATCCTCAATCCCCAATCCTCAATCCTTAATCCTCAATCTTCAATCCTCAATCGCCATTCCTCAATCTTCAATCCTCAATGCTCAATCCTCAATCCTCAAGCCTCAGTCCTCAATCCTCAATCCACAAACCTCAAACCTCAATCCTTAACCGTCAATCCTCAATACTCAATCCTCAATCCTCAATCCTCAATCCTCAATCTTCAATCCTCAATACTCAATCTTCAATCCTCAATCCTCAATCCTCAATCCTCAATCCTCAACCCTCAATCATCAATCCTCGATCTTCAATACACAATCCTCAATCCTCAATCCTCAACCCTCAATCATCAATCCTCGATCTTCAATACACAATCCTCAATCCTCAATCCTCAATCCTCAATACTCATCCATCAATCCTCAATTCTCAATGCCCAATAAAATATTCTGAATTCTCAGGATTCTATACTCAAACCTCAAACCTCAACCCTCAGCCCTCATTCTCAATCCTCAATCCTCAATCCTCAATCCTCAGTATTCTATACTCAATACTCAATCTTCAATACTTAATCCTCAATCGTCAATCCCCAATAATCAATCTCCAATCCTACATCCTCAATCCTCAATACTCATCCTCCATCCTCAATCCTCAATACTCAATCCTCAATCCCCAATCTTCAATCCGAGATACTCAATCCTCAATCCTCAATATTCAATCCTCAATCCTCAATCCTCAATCCACAATCCTCAACTTTCAATCCTCAATACTCAATCTTCAATCCTCAATCCTCAGTCCTCAATCCTCAGTCCTCAATCCTCAGTCATCAATCCTCAATCTTCAATACTCAATCGTCAAGCCTCAATCCTCATTTCTCAAACCTCAATCCTCAACCCTCAGTCCTCATCCTCAATCTCTCAATTCTCAATCCTCAATCCTCAATCCTCAATCTTCAATTCTCAATAATCAATCTCCAATCCTAGATCCTCCATTCTCAATCGTCAATCCCCATTCTTGAATCCTCAATAATCAATCTCCAATCCTAGATCCTCAACCGTCAATCCTCAATCCTCAATCCTCAATTCTCATTCTTCAATCCTCAATACCCAATCCTCAATCTTCAATCCTCTATCAACAATCCTTAATTCTCAATCCTCAATCCTCTGTCCTCAGCCGTCAAACCTCAATCCCCGATCCTCAGCCCTCATCCTCAATCCTCAGTCCTCAATCCTCAGTCCTCAATCCTCAATCCTCAACCCTCAATATTCAACACACAACCCTCAGACATGAATCCTCAATACTCAACGATCAATCCTCAATTCTCAATACTCAATAGAATATCCTGAATACTCATGGTTCAATACTCAATCCACAATATTCAATAATCAAATCTCAATACTCAATCCTCAATCCTCAATCCTCAATCCTCAATCCTCAATCTTCAATCTTCAATACTCAATCTTCAATCCTCAATCCTCAATCCTCAATCCTCAATCCTCAATCCTCAATTTTCTGTCCTCAATCCTCAATCGTCAGACCTGAATCATCAATATTCAACCCTCAGTACTCGTCCTCAATCCACAACCCTCAATCCTCAATCCTCAATCTTCAATCATCAATATTCAATCTTCAATCCTCTATGCTCAATCCTCAATCCTCAATCCTCAATCCTCTATCTTCAATCCTCAATCCTCAATCCTCAATCCTCAATCCTCAATCTTCAATCCTCAATACTCAGTTTTCAATCCTCAATCCTCAATCCTCAATCCTCAATCCTCAATCCTCATTCTTCAATCCTCAATACCCAATCCTCAAACTTCAATCCTCAACCCTCAATCCTCAATTCTCAATCTTCAATCTTCAATCCTCAATCCTCAATCCTCATTTCCCAAACCTCAATCCTCAACCCTCAGTCCTCATCCTCAATTCTCAATTCTCAATCCTCAATCATCAATCCTCAATCTTCAATCCTCAATAATCAATCTGCAATCCTAGATCCTCAATCCTCAATCCTCAATCCTCAATCCCCAATCTGCAATCCTCAATAATCAATCTCCAATCCTAGATCCTCAACCCTCAATCCTCAATCCTCAATCCTCAATCCTCATTCTTCAATCCTCAATACCCAATCCTCAATCTTCAATCCTCTATCAACAATCCTGAATTCTCAATCCTCAATCCTCAGTCCTCAGTCGTCAAACCACAATCCCCGACCCTCAGCCCTCATCCTCAATCCTCAGTCCTCAATCCTCAGTCCTCAGTCCTCGAACATCAATCCTCAAACCTCAGACATCATCCTCAATCCTAAATCCTCAATCCTCAATCCTCAATCCTCAATCTTCAATCCTCAATACTCAACCTTCAATCCTCAATACTCAATCTTCAATCCATAATCCTCAATCCTCAATCCTCAATCCTCAATCCTCAGGCATCAATACTCAATCATCAATACTCAATCCTCAATCCTCAATCCTCAATCCTCAATCCTCAACCCTCAATCCTCATTCCTCAAACCTCAATCCTCAACTCTCAGTCCTCATTCTCAATTCTCAATTCTCAATCCTCAATCCTCAATCGTCAATCTTCAATCCTGCATAATCAATCTCCAATCCAAGATACTCAATCCCCAATCTTCAATCCTTAATCCTCAATCTTCAATCCTCAATCCCCAGTCATCAATCTTCAATCCTCAATGTTCAATCCTCAATCCTCAACCGTCAGTCCTCGTCCTCAATCCTCAACACTCAATCCTCAATCCTCAATATTCAATCATCAATACTCAATCTTCAATCCTCAATACTCAATCCTCAATCGTCAATCCTCAATCCCCAATCCTCAATCTTCAATGCTCAATCCTCAATCCTCAACCCTCAATCCTCAATCCTCAATCCTCAATCTTCAATCCTCAATACTCAATCTTCAATCCTCAATCCTCAATCCTCAATCATCAATACTCAATCCTCAAACTTCAATCCTCAATCTTCAATCATCAATCCTCAATCCTCAATCCACAATCCTCAGGCCTCAAACATCAATATTCAACCCTCAGTCCTCGTCCTCAGTCCATAACCCTCAATCCTCAATCCTCAATCTTCAATCATCAATATTCAATCTTTAATCCTCAATCCTCAATCGTCAATCCTCAATCCCCAATCCTCAATCTTCAATGCTCAATCCTCAATCCTCAATCCTCAATCCTCAATCCTCAATCCTCAATCTTCAATCCTCAGTACTCAATCTTCAATCCTCAATCCTCAATCCTCGATCCTCAATCCTCAATCCTCAATCCTCAATCCTCAATCCTCAATCCTCAATCTTCAATCCTCAATACACAATCTTCAGTCCTCAATCCTCAATCCTCAATCCTCAATACTCAATCTTCAATTCTCAATAATCAATCTCCAATCCTAGATCCTCAATTCTCAATCCTCAATCCTCATTCTTCAATCCTCAATACCCAATCCTCAAACTTCAATCCTCAACCCTCAATCCTCAATTCTCAATCTTCAATCCTCAGTCCTCAGTCCTCAAACCTCAATCCTCAACCATCAGCCCTCATCCTCCATCCTCAATCCTTAATCATCAATCCTCAATCTTCAATCCTCGATATCAATCTTCAACCCTCAATCATCAATCCTCAATTCTCAATCCTCAATCCTCAACCCCAATCCTCAATCCTCAACTACCGATCCTCAATCCTCAGTCCTCAGTCCTCGAACCTCAATCCTCAACCCTCAGCCCTCATCCTCCATCCTCAACCCGCAATCCTCAATCCTCAATCCTCAATTCTCAATACTCAATCTTCAATCTTCAATCCTCAATCCTCAATCCTCATTTCTCAAACCTCAATCCTCAACCCTCAGTCCTCATCCTCAATCTCTCAATTCTCAATCCTCAATCCTCAATCCTCAATCTTCAATTCTCAATAATCAATCTCCAATCCTAGATCCTCAATCCTCAATCCTCAATCCCCATTCTTCAATCCTCAATAATCAATCTCCAATCCTAGATCCTCAACCCTCAATCCTCAATCCTCAATCCTCAATCCTCATTCTTCAATCCTCAATACCCAATCCTCAATCTTCAATCCTCTATCAACAATCCTTAATTCTCAATCCTCAATCCTCAGTCCTCAGCCGTCAAACCTCAATCCCCGATCCTCAGCCCTCATCCTCAATCCTCAGTCCTCAATCCTCAGTCCTCAATCCTCAATCCTCAACCCTCAATATTCAACACACAACCCTCAGACATGAATCCCCAATACTCAACGATCAATCCTCAATTCTCAATACTCAATAGAATATCCTGAATACTCATGGTTCAATACTCAATCCACAATATTCAATAATCAATTCTCAATACTCAATCCTCAATCCTCAATCCTCAATCCCCAATCCTCAATCTTCAATCTTCAATCTTCAATACACAATCTTCAATCCTCAATCCTCAATCTTCAATCCTCAATACTCAATTTTCAATCCTCAATCCTCAATCCTCAATCCTCAATCCTCATTCTTCAATCCTCAATACCCAATCCTCAAGCTTCAATCCTCAACCCTCAATCCTCAATTCTCAATCTTCAATCTTCAATCCTCAATCCTCAATCCTCATTTCCCAAACCTCAATCCTCAACCCTCAGTCCTCATCCTCAATTCTCAATTCTCAATCCTCAATCATCAATCCTCAATCTTCAATCCTCAATAATCAATCTGCAATCCTAGATCCTCAATCCTCAATCCTCAATCCTCAATCCCCAATCTGCAATCCTCAATAATCAATCTCCAATCCTAGATCCTCAACCCTCAATCCTCAATCCTCAATCCTCAATCCTCATTCTTCAATCCTCAATACCCAATCCTCAATCTTCAATCCTCTATCAACAATCCTGAATTCTCAATCCTCAATCCTCAGTCCTCAGTCGTCAAACCACAATCCCCGACCCTCAGCCCTCATCCTCAATCCTCAATCCTCAATCCTCAATATTGAATCCTGAATACTCAATCTTCAATCATCAATCCTCAATCCCCAATCCTCAGTCCTCAATCCTCAGTCATCAATCCTCATTCTTCAATACTCAATCGTCAATTCTTAGTCCTCAATCCTCAATCCCCAATCCTCAATCCTCAATCCTCAATATTCAATCCTCAATACTCAATATTCAATCCTCAATCCTCAATACTCATTCCCCAATCCTCAGCCTTCAATCCTCATTCTTCAATCCTCAATACCCAATCCTCAATCTTCAATCCTCAATCCTCAATCCTCAATTCTCAATCCTTAATCCTCAATTCTCAATGCCCAATAAAATATTCTGAATTCTCAGGTTTCTATACTCAAACCTCAAACCTCAACCCTCAGCCCTCATTCTCAATCCTCAATCCTCAATCCTCAATCCTCAGTATTCTATACTCAATACTCAATCTTCAATCTTCAATCCTCAATCCTCAATCCTCATTTCTCAAACCTCAATCCTCAACCCTCAGTCCTCATCCTCAATCTCTCAATTCTCAATCCTCAATCCTCAATCCTCAATCTTCAATTCTCAATAATCAATCTCCAATCCTAGATCCTCAATCCTCAATCCTCAATCCCCATTCTTCAATCCTCAATAATCAATCTCCAATCCTAGATCCTCAACCCTCAATCCTCAATCCTCAATCCTCAATCCTCATTCTTCAATCCTCAATACCCAATCCTCAATCTTCAATCCTCTATCAACAATCCTTAATTCTCAATCCTCAATCCTCAGTCCTCAGCCGTCAAACCTCAATCCCCGATCCTCAGCCCTCATCCTCAATCCTCAGTCCTCAATCCTCAGTCCTCAATCCTCAATCCTCAACCCTCAATATTCAACACACAACCCTCAGACATGAATCCTCAATACTCAACGATCAATCCTCAATTCTCAATACTCAATAGAATATCCTGAATACTCATGGTTCAATACTCAATCCACAATATTCAATAATCAATTCTCAATACTCAATCCTCAATCCTCAATCCTCAATCCCCAATCCTCAATCTTCAATCTTCAATCTTCAATACACAATCTTCAATCCTCAATCCTCAATCTTCAATCCTCAATACTCAATTTTCAATCCTCAATCCTCAATCCTCAATCCTCAATCCTCATTCTTCAATCCTCAATACCCAATCCTCAAGCTTCAATCCTCAACCCTCAATCCTCAATTCTCAATCTTCAATCTTCAATCCTCAATCCTCAATCCTCATTTCCCAAACCTCAATCCTCAACCCTCAGTCCTCATCCTCAATTCTCAATTCTCAATCCTCAATCATCAATCCTCAATCTTCAATCCTCAATAATCAATCTGCAATCCTAGATCCTCAATCCTCAATCCTCAATCCTCAATCCCCAATCTGCAATCCTCAATAATCAATCTCCAATCCTAGATCCTCAACCCTCAATCCTCAATCCTCAATCCTCAATCCTCATTCTTCAATCCTCAATACCCAATCCTCAATCTTCAATCCTCTATCAACAATCCTGAATTCTCAATCCTCAATCCTCAGTCCTCAGTCGTCAAACCACAATCCCCGACCCTCAGCCCTCATCCTCAATCCTCAATCCTCAATCCTCAATATTGAATCCTGAATACTCAATCTTCAATCATCAATCCTCAATCCCCAATCCTCAGTCCTCAATCCTCAGTCATCAATCCTCATTCTTCAATACTCAATCGTCAATTCTTAGTCCTCAATCCTCAATCCCCAATCCTCAATCCTCAATCCTCAATATTCAATCCTCAATACTCAATATTCAATCCTCAATCCTCAATACTCATTCCCCAATCCTCAGCCTTCAATCCTCATTCTTCAATCCTCAATACCCAATCCTCAATCTTCAATCCTCAATCCTCAATCCTCAATTCTCAATCCTTAATCCTCAATTCTCAATGCCCAATAAAATATTCTGAATTCTCAGGTTTCTATACTCAAACCTCAAACCTCAACCCTCAGCCCTCATTCTCAATCCTCAATCCTCAATCCTCAATCCTCAGTATTCTATACTCAATACTCAATCTTCAATACTTAATCCTCAATCCTCAATCGTCAATCCCCAATAATCAATCTCCAATCCTAGATCCTCAATCCCCAATCCTCAATCCTCAATCCTCAGTCATAAATCCTCAATCTTCAATCCTCAATCGCCAGTCCTCAATCTTCAATCCTCAATCGCCAGTCCTCAATCTTCAATACTCAATACTCAGTCCTCAATCCTCAATCCTCAATACTCATCCTCCATCCTCAATCCTCATTCCTCAAACCTCAATCCTCAACTTTCAGTCCTCATTCTCAATTCTCAATTCTCAATCCTCAATCCTCAATCGTCAATCTTCAATCCTCTATAATCAATATCCAATCCAAGATCCTCAATCCCCAATCTTCGATCCTTAATCCTCAATCTTCAATCCTCAATCCCCAGTCATCAATCTTCAATCCTCAATGCTCAATCCTCAATCCTCAACCGTCAGTCCTCGTCCTCATTCCTCAACACTCAATCCTCAATCCTCAATCTTCAATCATCAATACTCAATCTTCAATCCTCAATACTCAATCCTCAATCGTCAATCCTCAATCCCCAATCCTCAATCTTCAATGCTCAATCCTCAATCCTCAATCCTCAATCCTCAATCCTCAATCCTCAACCTTCAATCCTCAGTACTCAATCTTCAATCCTCAATCCTCAATCCTCGATCCTCAATCCTCAATCTGCAATCCTGAATCCTCAATCTTCAATCCTCAATACCCAATCCTCAATCTTCAATCCTCAATCCTCAATCATCAATTCTCAATCCTCAATCCACAATCCTCAGGCCTCAAACATCAATATTCCATCCTCAGACCTCGTCCTCAATCCACAGCCCTCAATCCTCAATCCTCAATCTTCAATCATCAATATTCTATCTTTAATCCTCAATCCTCAATCCTCAATCCTCAATCCTCAATCCTTAATCCTCAAACTTCAACCCTCAATCCTCAATCCTCAATCCTCAATCCTCAATCTTCAATCCTCAATAATCAATCTCCAATCCTATATCCTCAATCCCCAATCTTCAATCCTTAATCCTCAATCTTCAATCCTCAATCCCCAGTCCTCAATCTCCAATCCTCAATGCTCAATCCACAATCCTCAATCCTCAGTCCTCAATCCTCAATCCTCAATCCTCAGGCATCAATACTCAGTCTTCAATACTCAATCCTCAATCCTCAATCCTCAATCCTCAATCCTCAACCCTCAATCCTCATTCCTCGAACCTCAATCCTCAACTCTCAGTCCTCATTCTCAATTCTCAATTCTCAATCCTCAATCCTCAATCGTCAATGTTCAATCCTCAATAATCAATCTCCAATCCAATATCCTCAATCCCCAATCTTCAATCCTTAATCCTCAATCTTGAGTCCTCAATCCCCAGTCATGAATCTTCAATCCTCAATGCTCAATCCTCCATCCTCAATCGTCAGTCCTCGACCTCAATCCTCAACACTCAATCCCCAACCCTCAATCTTGAATCATCAATACTCAATCTTCAATCCTCAATACTCAATCCTCAATCGTCAATCCTCAATCCCCAATCTTCAATCTTCAATGCTCAATCCTCAATCCTCAATCCTCAATCCTCAATCCTCAATCTTCATTCCTCAATACACAATCTTCAATCCTCAATCCTCAATCCTCAATCCTCAATACTCAATCTTCAATTCTCAATAATCAATCTCCAATCCTAGATCCTCAATTCTCAATCCTCAATCCTCATTCTTCAATCCTCAATACCCAATCCTCAAACTTCAATCCTCAACCCTCAATCCTCAATTCTCAATCTTCAATCCTCAGTCCTCAGTCCTCAAACCTCAATCCTCAACCATCAGCCCGCATCCTCCATCCTCAATCCTTAATCATCAATCCTCAATCTTCAATCCTCAATATCAATCTCCAATCCTAGATCCTCAACCCTCAATCCTCAATCCTCAATCCTCAATCATCATTCTTCTATCCTCAATACCCAATCCTCAATCTTCAATCCTCTATCAACAATCCTGAATTCTCAATCCTCAATCCTCAGTCCTCAGTCGTCAAACCACAATCCCCGACCCTCAGCCCTCATCCTCAATCCTCAATCCTCAATCCTCAATATTGAATCCTGAATACTCAATCTTCAATCATCAATCCTCAATCCCCAATCCTCAGTCCTCAATCCTCAGTCATCAATCCTCATTCTTCAATACTCAATCGTCAATCCTTAGTCCTCAATCCTCAATCCCCAATCCTCAATCCTCAATCCTCAATATTCAATCCTCAATCCCCGACGCTCTGCCCTCATCCTCAACCCTCAGTCTTCAATCCTCAGTCCTCAGTCCTCAAACCTCATCCTCAACCCTCAGACATCATCCTGAATCCTTAATCCTCAATCCTCAATCCTCAATCCTCTATCCTCAGGCATCAATACTCAATCTTCAATACTCAATCCTCAATCCTCAATCCTCAATCCTCAAACCTCAACCCTCAATCCTCATTCCTCAAACCTCAATCCACAACCCTCAGTCCTCATCCTCAATCCTCAATCCTCAATTCTCAATCCTCAATCCTCAATCCACAATCCTCAGGCCTCAAACATCAATATTCAACCCTCAGTCCTCGTCCTCAGTCCATAACCCTCAATCCTCAATCCTCAATCTTCAATCATCAATATTCAATCTTTAATCCTCAATCCTCAATCGTCAATCCTCAATCCCCAATCCTCAATCTTCAATGCTCAATCCTCAATCCTCAATCCTCAATCCTCAATCCTCAATCCTCAATCTTCAATCCTCAGTACTCAATCTTCAATCCTCAATCCTCAATCCTCGATCCTCAATCCTCAATCCTCAATCCTCAATCCTCAATCCTCAATCCTCAATCTTCAATCCTCAATACACAATCTTCAGTCCTCAATCCTCAATCCTCAATCCTCAATACTCAATCTTCAATTCTCAATAATCAATCTCCAATCCTAGATCCTCAATTCTCAATCCTCAATCCTCATTCTTCAATCCTCAATACCCAATCCTCAAACTTCAATCCTCAACCCTCAATCCTCAATTCTCAATCTTCAATCCTCAGTCCTCAGTCCTCAAACCTCAATCCTCAACCATCAGCCCTCATCCTCCATCCTCAATCCTTAATCATCAATCCTCAATCTTCAATCCTCGATATCAATCTTCAACCCTCAATCATCAATCCTCAATTCTCAATCCTCAATCCTCAACCCCAATCCTCAATCCTCAACTACCGATCCTCAATCCTCAGTCCTCAGTCCTCGAACCTCAATCCTCAACCCTCAGCCCTCATCCTCCATCCTCAACCCGCAATCCTCAATCCTCAATCCTCAATTCTCAATACTCAATCTTCAATCTTCAATCCTCAATCCTCAATCCTCATTTCTCAAACCTCAATCCTCAACCCTCAGTCCTCATCCTCAATCTCTCAATTCTCAATCCTCAATCCTCAATCCTCAATCTTCAATTCTCAATAATCAATCTCCAATCCTAGATCCTCAATCCTCAATCCTCAATCCCCATTCTTCAATCCTCAATAATCAATCTCCAATCCTAGATCCTCAACCCTCAATCCTCAATCCTCAATCCTCAATCCTCATTCTTCAATCCTCAATACCCAATCCTCAATCTTCAATCCTCTATCAACAATCCTTAATTCTCAATCCTCAATCCTCAGTCCTCAGCCGTCAAACCTCAATCCCCGATCCTCAGCCCTCATCCTCAATCCTCAGTCCTCAATCCTCAGTCCTCAATCCTCAATCCTCAACCCTCAATATTCAACACACAACCCTCAGACATGAATCCCCAATACTCAACGATCAATCCTCAATTCTCAATACTCAATAGAATATCCTGAATACTCATGGTTCAATACTCAATCCACAATATTCAATAATCAATTCTCAATACTCAATCCTCAATCCTCAATCCTCAATCCCCAATCCTCAATCTTCAATCTTCAATCTTCAATACACAATCTTCAATCCTCAATCCTCAATCTTCAATCCTCAATACTCAATTTTCAATCCTCAATCCTCAATCCTCAATCCTCAATCCTCATTCTTCAATCCTCAATACCCAATCCTCAAGCTTCAATCCTCAACCCTCAATCCTCAATTCTCAATCTTCAATCTTCAATCCTCAATCCTCAATCCTCATTTCCCAAACCTCAATCCTCAACCCTCAGTCCTCATCCTCAATTCTCAATTCTCAATCCTCAATCATCAATCCTCAATCTTCAATCCTCAATAATCAATCTGCAATCCTAGATCCTCAATCCTCAATCCTCAATCCTCAATCCCCAATCTGCAATCCTCAATAATCAATCTCCAATCCTAGATCCTCAACCCTCAATCCTCAATCCTCAATCCTCAATCCTCATTCTTCAATCCTCAATACCCAATCCTCAATCTTCAATCCTCTATCAACAATCCTGAATTCTCAATCCTCAATCCTCAGTCCTCAGTCGTCAAACCACAATCCCCGACCCTCAGCCCTCATCCTCAATCCTCAATCCTCAATCCTCAATATTGAATCCTGAATACTCAATCTTCAATCATCAATCCTCAATCCCCAATCCTCAGTCCTCAATCCTCAGTCATCAATCCTCATTCTTCAATACTCAATCGTCAATTCTTAGTCCTCAATCCTCAATCCCCAATCCTCAATCCTCAATCCTCAATATTCAATCCTCAATACTCAATATTCAATCCTCAATCCTCAATACTCATTCCCCAATCCTCAGCCTTCAATCCTCATTCTTCAATCCTCAATACCCAATCCTCAATCTTCAATCCTCAATCCTCAATCCTCAATTCTCAATCCTTAATCCTCAATTCTCAATGCCCAATAAAATATTCTGAATTCTCAGGTTTCTATACTCAAACCTCAAACCTCAACCCTCAGCCCTCATTCTCAATCCTCAATCCTCAATCCTCAATCCTCAGTATTCTATACTCAATACTCAATCTTCAATCTTCAATCCTCAATCCTCAATCCTCATTTCTCAAACCTCAATCCTCAACCCTCAGTCCTCATCCTCAATCTCTCAATTCTCAATCCTCAATCCTCAATCCTCAATCTTCAATTCTCAATAATCAATCTCCAATCCTAGATCCTCAATCCTCAATCCTCAATCCCCATTCTTCAATCCTCAATAATCAATCTCCAATCCTAGATCCTCAACCCTCAATCCTCAATCCTCAATCCTCAATCCTCATTCTTCAATCCTCAATACCCAATCCTCAATCTTCAATCCTCTATCAACAATCCTTAATTCTCAATCCTCAATCCTCAGTCCTCAGCCGTCAAACCTCAATCCCCGATCCTCAGCCCTCATCCTCAATCCTCAGTCCTCAATCCTCAGTCCTCAATCCTCAATCCTCAACCCTCAATATTCAACACACAACCCTCAGACATGAATCCTCAATACTCAACGATCAATCCTCAATTCTCAATACTCAATAGAATATCCTGAATACTCATGGTTCAATACTCAATCCACAATATTCAATAATCAATTCTCAATACTCAATCCTCAATCCTCAATCCTCAATCCCCAATCCTCAATCTTCAATCTTCAATCTTCAATACACAATCTTCAATCCTCAATCCTCAATCTTCAATCCTCAATACTCAATTTTCAATCCTCAATCCTCAATCCTCAATCCTCAATCCTCATTCTTCAATCCTCAATACCCAATCCTCAAGCTTCAATCCTCAACCCTCAATCCTCAATTCTCAATCTTCAATCTTCAATCCTCAATCCTCAATCCTCATTTCCCAAACCTCAATCCTCAACCCTCAGTCCTCATCCTCAATTCTCAATTCTCAATCCTCAATCATCAATCCTCAATCTTCAATCCTCAATAATCAATCTGCAATCCTAGATCCTCAATCCTCAATCCTCAATCCTCAATCCCCAATCTGCAATCCTCAATAATCAATCTCCAATCCTAGATCCTCAACCCTCAATCCTCAATCCTCAATCCTCAATCCTCATTCTTCAATCCTCAATACCCAATCCTCAATCTTCAATCCTCTATCAACAATCCTGAATTCTCAATCCTCAATCCTCAGTCCTCAGTCGTCAAACCACAATCCCCGACCCTCAGCCCTCATCCTCAATCCTCAATCCTCAATCCTCAATATTGAATCCTGAATACTCAATCTTCAATCATCAATCCTCAATCCCCAATCCTCAGTCCTCAATCCTCAGTCATCAATCCTCATTCTTCAATACTCAATCGTCAATTCTTAGTCCTCAATCCTCAATCCCCAATCCTCAATCCTCAATCCTCAATATTCAATCCTCAATACTCAATATTCAATCCTCAATCCTCAATACTCATTCCCCAATCCTCAGCCTTCAATCCTCATTCTTCAATCCTCAATACCCAATCCTCAATCTTCAATCCTCAATCCTCAATCCTCAATTCTCAATCCTTAATCCTCAATTCTCAATGCCCAATAAAATATTCTGAATTCTCAGGTTTCTATACTCAAACCTCAAACCTCAACCCTCAGCCCTCATTCTCAATCCTCAATCCTCAATCCTCAATCCTCAGTATTCTATACTCAATACTCAATCTTCAATACTTAATCCTCAATCCTCAATCGTCAATCCCCAATAATCAATCTCCAATCCTAGATCCTCAATCCCCAATCCTCAATCCTCAATCCTCAGTCATAAATCCTCAATCTTCAATCCTCAATCGCCAGTCCTCAATCTTCAATCCTCAATCGCCAGTCCTCAATCTTCAATACTCAATACTCAGTCCTCAATCCTCAATCCTCAATACTCATCCTCCATCCTCAATCCTCATTCCTCAAACCTCAATCCTCAACTTTCAGTCCTCATTCTCAATTCTCAATTCTCAATCCTCAATCCTCAATCGTCAATCTTCAATCCTCTATAATCAATATCCAATCCAAGATCCTCAATCCCCAATCTTCGATCCTTAATCCTCAATCTTCAATCCTCAATCCCCAGTCATCAATCTTCAATCCTCAATGCTCAATCCTCAATCCTCAACCGTCAGTCCTCGTCCTCATTCCTCAACACTCAATCCTCAATCCTCAATCTTCAATCATCAATACTCAATCTTCAATCCTCAATACTCAATCCTCAATCGTCAATCCTCAATCCCCAATCCTCAATCTTCAATGCTCAATCCTCAATCCTCAATCCTCAATCCTCAATCCTCAACCTTCAATCCTCAGTACTCAATCTTCAATCCTCAATCCTCAATCCTCGATCCTCAATCCTCAATCTGCAATCCTGAATCCTCAATCTTCAATCCTCAATACCCAATCCTCAATCTTCAATCCTCAATCCTCAATCATCAATTCTCAATCCTCAATCCACAATCCTCAGGCCTCAAACATCAATATTCCATCCTCAGACCTCGTCCTCAATCCACAGCCCTCAATCCTCAATCCTCAATCTTCAATCATCAATATTCTATCTTTAATCCTCAATCCTCAATCCTCAATCCTCAATCCTCAATCCTTAATCCTCAAACTTCAACCCTCAATCCTCAATCCTCAATCCTCAATCCTCAATCTTCAATCCTCAATAATCAATCTCCAATCCTATATCCTCAATCCCCAATCTTCAATCCTTAATCCTCAATCTTCAATCCTCAATCCCCAGTCCTCAATCTCCAATCCTCAATGCTCAATCCACAATCCTCAATCCTCAGTCCTCAATCCTCAATCCTCAATCCTCAGGCATCAATACTCAGTCTTCAATACTCAATCCTCAATCCTCAATCCTCAATCCTCAATCCTCAACCCTCAATCCTCATTCCTCGAACCTCAATCCTCAACTCTCAGTCCTCATTCTCAATTCTCAATTCTCAATCCTCAATCCTCAATCGTCAATGTTCAATCCTCAATAATCAATCTCCAATCCAATATCCTCAATCCCCAATCTTCAATCCTTAATCCTCAATCTTGAGTCCTCAATCCCCAGTCATGAATCTTCAATCCTCAATGCTCAATCCTCCATCCTCAATCGTCAGTCCTCGACCTCAATCCTCAACACTCAATCCCCAACCCTCAATCTTGAATCATCAATACTCAATCTTCAATCCTCAATACTCAATCCTCAATCGTCAATCCTCAATCCCCAATCTTCAATCTTCAATGCTCAATCCTCAATCCTCAATCCTCAATCCTCAATCCTCAATCTTCATTCCTCAATACACAATCTTCAATCCTCAATCCTCAATCCTCAATCCTCAATACTCAATCTTCAATTCTCAATAATCAATCTCCAATCCTAGATCCTCAATTCTCAATCCTCAATCCTCATTCTTCAATCCTCAATACCCAATCCTCAAACTTCAATCCTCAACCCTCAATCCTCAATTCTCAATCTTCAATCCTCAGTCCTCAGTCCTCAAACCTCAATCCTCAACCATCAGCCCGCATCCTCCATCCTCAATCCTTAATCATCAATCCTCAATCTTCAATCCTCAATATCAATCTCCAATCCTAGATCCTCAACCCTCAATCCTCAATCCTCAATCCTCAATCATCATTCTTCTATCCTCAATACCCAATCCTCAATCTTCAATCCTCTATCAACAATCCTGAATTCTCAATCCTCAATCCTCAGTCCTCAGTCGTCAAACCACAATCCCCGACCCTCAGCCCTCATCCTCAATCCTCAATCCTCAATCCTCAATATTGAATCCTGAATACTCAATCTTCAATCATCAATCCTCAATCCCCAATCCTCAGTCCTCAATCCTCAGTCATCAATCCTCATTCTTCAATACTCAATCGTCAATCCTTAGTCCTCAATCCTCAATCCCCAATCCTCAATCCTCAATCCTCAATATTCAATCCTCAATCCCCGACGCTCTGCCCTCATCCTCAACCCTCAGTCTTCAATCCTCAGTCCTCAGTCCTCAAACCTCATCCTCAACCCTCAGACATCATCCTGAATCCTTAATCCTCAATCCTCAATCCTCAATCCTCTATCCTCAGGCATCAATACTCAATCTTCAATACTCAATCCTCAATCCTCAATCCTCAATCCTCAAACCTCAACCCTCAATCCTCATTCCTCAAACCTCAATCCACAACCCTCAGTCCTCATCCTCAATCCTCAATCCTCAATTCTCAATCCTCAATCCTCAATCCTCAATCTTCAATCCTCAATAATCAATATCCAATCCTAGATCCTCAATCCACAATCTTCAATCCTTAATTCTCAATCATCAATCCTCAGTACCCAGTATTCAATCTTCAATCCTCAATGCTTAATCCTGAATCCTCAATCCTCAGTGCTCAATCCTCAATACTCAACCCTCAATCATCAATCCTCGATCTTCAATACACAATCCTCAATCCTCAATCCTCAACCCTCAATCATCAATCCTCGATCTTCAATACACAATCCTCAATCCTCAATCCTCAATCCTCAATACTCATCCATCAATCCTCAATTCTCAATGCCCAATAAAATATTCTGAATTCTCAGGATTCTATACTCAAACCTCAAACCTCAACCCTCAGCCCTCATTCTCAATCCTCAATCCTCAATCCTCAATCCTCAGTATTCTATACTCAATACTCAATCTTCAATACTTAATCCTCAATCGTCAATCCCCAATAATCAATCTCCAATCCTACATCCTCAATCCTCAATACTCATCCTCCATCCTCAATCCTCAATACTCAATCCTCAATCCCCAATCTTCAATCCGAGATACTCAATCCTCAATCCTCAATATTCAATCCTCAATCCTCAATCCTCAATCCACAATCCTCAACTTTCAATCCTCAATACTCAATCTTCAATCCTCAATCGTCAGTCCTCAATCCTCAGTCCTCAATCCTCAGTCATCAATCCTCAATCTTCAATACTCAATCGTCAAGCCTCAATCCTCATTTCTCAAACCTCAATCCTCAACCCTCCGTCCTCATCCTCAATCTCTCAATTCTCAATCCTCAATCCTCAATCCTCAATCTTCAATTCTCAATAATCAATCTCCAATCCTAGATCCTCCATTCTCAATCGTCAATCCCCATTCTTGAATCCTCAATAATCAATCTCCAATCCTAGATCCTCAACCCTCAATCCTCAATCCTCAATCCTCAATTCTCATTCTTCAATCCTCAATACCCAATCCTCAATCTTCAATCCTCTATCAACAATCCTTAATTCTCAATCCTCAATCCTCAGTCCTCAGCCGTCAAACCTCAATCCCCGATCCTCAGCCCTCATCCTCAATCCTCAGTCCTCAATCCTCAGTCCTCAATCCTCAATACTCAACCCTCAATATTCAACACACAACCCTCAGACATGAATCCTCAATACTCAACGATCAATCCTCAATTCTCAATACTCAATAGAATATCCTGAATACTCATGGTTCAATACTCAATCCACAATATTCAATAATCAAATCTCAATACTCAATCCTCAATCCTCAATCCTCAATCCTCAATCCTCAATCTTCAATCTTCAATACTCAATCTTCAATCCTCAATCCTCAATCCTCAATCCTCAATCCTCAATTTTCTGTCCTCAATCCTCAATCGTCAGACCTGAATCATCAATATTCAACCCTCAGTACTCGTCCTCAATCCACAACCCTCAATCCTCAATCCTCAATCTTCAATCATCAATATTCAATCTTCAATCCTCTATGCTCAATCCTCAATCCTCAATCCTCAATCCTCTATCTTCAATCCTCAATCCTCAATCCTCAATCCTCAATCCTCAATCTTCAATCCTCAATACTCAGTTTTCAATCCTCAATCCTCAATCCTCAATCCTCAATCCTCAATCCTCAATCCTCAATCTTCAATCCTCAATAATCAATCTCCAATCCTAGATCCTCAATCCACAATCTTCAATCCTTAATTCTCAATCATCAATCCTCAGTACCCAGTATTCAATCTTCAATCCTCAATGCTTAATCCTGAATCCTCAATCCTCAGTGCTCAATCCTCAATACTCAACCCTCAATCATCAATCCTCGATCTTCAATACACAATCCTCAATCCTCAATCCTCAACCCTCAATCATCAATCCTCGATCTTCAATACACAATCCTCAATCCTCAATCCTCAATCCTCAATACTCATCCATCAATCCTCAATTCTCAATGCCCAATAAAATATTCTGAATTCTCAGGATTCTATACTCAAACCTCAAACCTCAACCCTCAGCCCTCATTCTCAATCCTCAATCCTCAATCCTCAATCCTCAGTATTCTATACTCAATACTCAATCTTCAATACTTAATCCTCAATCGTCAATCCCCAATAATCAATCTCCAATCCTACATCCTCAATCCTCAATACTCATCCTCCATCCTCAATCCTCAATACTCAATCCTCAATCCCCAATCTTCAATCCTCAGTGCTCAATCCTCAATACTCAACCCTCAATCATCAATCCTCGATCTTCAATACACAATCCTCAATCCTCAATCCTCAACCCTCAATCATCAATCCTCGATCTTCAATACACAATCCTCAATCCTCAATCCCCAATGCTCAATACCCAACCATCAATCCACAATTATCAGTACTCAATAGAATACCCTGAATTCTCAGGGTTCAATACTCAAACCTCAATCCGCAACCCTCAGCCCTCATCCTCCATCCTCAATCCTCAATCCTCAATCCTCAATCTTCAATCCTCAATACTCAATCTTCAATCACCAATCCTCAATCCTCAATCCTCAATTCTCAATCCTCAGGCATCAATACTCAATCTTCTCTACTCAATCCTCAATCCTCAATTCTCAATCCTCAATCCTCAACCTTCAACTCTCAATCCACAACCCTCAATCCTCAATCCTCAATCTTCAAACTCCAATCCTAGATCCTCAATCCTCAATCCTCAATCCCCAATCTTCAATCCTCAATAATCAATCTCCAATCCTAGATCCTCAATACTCAATCCTCAATCCCCAATCTTCAATCCTCAATAATCAATCTCCAATCCTAGATCCTCAACCCTCAATCCTCAATCCTCAATCCTCAATCCTCATTCTTCAATCCTCAATACCCAATCCTCAATCTTCAATCCTCTATCAACAATCCTCAATCCTCAATCCCCAATCTTCAATCCTCAATAATCAATCTCCAATCCTAGATCCTCAATCCTCAATCCTCAATCCTCAATACTCAGTCCTCAGTCCTCAAACCTCAATGCTCAATCCCCCAACCCCAATCCTCAATCCTCAATCCTATACCATCAGTCCTCAATCTTCAATACACAATACTCAATCCTCAATCCTGAATCCTCAATCCTCAATCATCAATCCTCAATCTTCAATACTCAATTCTCAATCCCCAATGCTCAATACCCAACCATCAATCCACAATTATCAGTACTCAATAGAATACCCTGAATTCTCAGGGTTCAATACTCAAACCTCAATCCGCAACCCTCAGCCCTCATCCTCCATCCTCAATCCTCAATCCTCAATCCTCAATCTTCAATCCTCAATACTCAATCTTCAATCACCAATCCTCAATCCTCAATCCTCAATCCTCAATCCTCAGGCATCAATACTCAATCTTCTCTACTCAATCCTCAATCCTCAATTCTCAATCCTCAATCCTCAACCTTCAATTCTCAATCCACAATCCCCAATGTTCAATCCTCAACACCCAATCCTTAATCTTCAATCCTCAGTCCTCAATCCTCAGTCCTCGGTCCTCAAACCTCATCCTCAACCCTCAGACATCATCCTGAATCCTCAATCCTCAATCCTCAATCCTCAATCTTCAATCCTCAATACTCAATCTTCAATCCTCAATCCTCAGTCCTCAAACCTCAATCCTGAATCTTCAATACTCAATCTTCAAGCCTCAATCCTCAGTCCTCAATACTCAACCATCAATCCTCAAGTCTCAATACTCAATAGAATATCCTGAATTCTCAGGATTCAATACTCAAACCTCAATCCTCAACCCTCAGCCCTCATCCTCCATCCTCAATCCTCAATCCTCAATCCTCAAACTTCAATCCTCAGTACTCAATATTCAATCCCCAATCCTCAATCCTCAATCCTCAATCCTCTATCCTCAGGCATCAATACTCAATCTTCAATACTCAATCCTCAATCCTCTATCCTCAATCCTCAAACCTCAACCCTCAATCCTCATTCCTCAAACCTCAATCCACAACCCTCAGTCCTCATCCTCAATCCTCAATCCTCAATTCTCAATCCTCAATCCTCAATCCTGAATCCTCAATCTTCAATCCTCAATACCCAATCCTCAATCTTCAATCCTCAATCTTCAATCATCAATTCTCAATCCTCAATCCACAATCCTCAGGCCTCAAACATCAATATTCAATCCTCAGTCCTCGTCCTCAATCCATAACCCTCAATCCTCAATCCTCAATCTTCAATCATCAATACTCAATCTTCAATCCTCAATACTCAATCCTCAATCGTCAATCCTCAATCCCCAATCCTCAATCTTCAATGCTCAATCCTCAATCCTCAATCCTCAATCCTCAATCCTCAATCTTCAATCCTCACTACTCAATCTTCAATCCTCAATCCTCAATCCTCGATCCTCAATCCTCAATCCACAATCCTCAATCCTCAATCCTCAATCTTCAATCCTCAATACACAATCTTCAATCCTCAATCCTCAATCCTCAATCCTCAATACTCAATCTTCAATTCTCAATAATCAATCTCCAATCCTAGATCCTCAATTCTCAATCCTCAATCCTCATTCTTCAATCCTCAATACCCAATCCTCAAACTTCAATCCTCAACCCTCAATCCTCAATTCTCAATCTTCAATCCTCAGTCCTCAGTCCTCAAACCTCAATCCTCAACCATCAGCCCTCATCCTCCATCCTCAATCCTTAATCATCAATCCTCAATCTTCAATCCTCAATATCAATCTTCAACCCTCAATCATCAATCCTCAACTCTCAATCCTCAATCCTCAACCCCAATCCTCAATCCTCAACTATCGATCCTCAATCCTCAGTCCTCAGTCCTCAAACCTCAATCCTCAACCCTCAGCCCTCATCCTCCATCCTCAACCCGCAATCCTCAATCCTCAATCCTCAATTCTCAATACTCAATCTTCAACCTTCAATCCTCAATCCTCAATCCTCATTTCTCAAACCTCAATCTTCAACCCTCGGTCCTCATCCTCAATCTCTCAATTCTCAATCCTCAATCCTCAATCCTCAATCTTCAATTCTCAATAATCAATCTCCAATCCTAGATCATCAATCCTCAATCCTCAATCCTCAATCTTCAATCCTCAATACACAATCTTCAATCCTCAATCCTCAATCCTCAATCCTCAATACTCAATCTTCAATTCTCAATAATCAATCTCCAATCCTAGATCCTCAATTCTCAATCCTCAATCCTCATTCTTTAATCCTCAATACCCAATCCTCAAACTTCAATCCTCAACCCTCAATCCTCAATTCTCAATCTTCAATCCTCAGTCCTCAGTCCTCAGTCCTCAAACCTCAATCCTCAACCATCAGCCCTCATCCTCCATCCTCAATCCTCAATCATCAATCCTCAATCTTCAATCCTCAATATCAATCTTCACCCCTCAATCATCAATCCTCAATTCTCAATCCTCAATCCTCAACCCCAATCCTCAATCCTCAACTATCGATCCTCAATCCTCAGTCCTCAGTCCTCAAACCTCAATCCTCAACCCTCAGCCCTCATCCTCCATCCTCAACCCGCAATCCTCAATCCTCAATCCTCAATTCTCAATACTCAATCTTCAATCTTCAATCCTCAATCCTCAATCCTCATTTCTCAAACCTCAATCCTCAACCCTCAGTCCTCATCCTCAATCTCTCAATTCTCAATCCTCAATCCTCAATCCTCAATCTTCAATTCTCAATAATCAATCTCCAATCCTAGATCCTCAATCCTCAATCCTCAATCCCCATTCTTCAATCCTCAATAATCAATCTCCAATCCTAGATCCTCAACCCTCAATCCTCAATCCTCAATCCTCAATCCTCAATTTTCTGTCCTCAATCCTCAATCGTCAGACCTGAATCATCAATATTCAACCCTCAGTACTCGTCCTCAATCCACAACCCTCAATCCTCAATCCTCAATCTTCAATCATCAATATTCAATCTTCAATCCTCTATGCTCTATCCTCAATCCACAATCCTCAATCCTCTATCTTCAATCCTCAATCCTCAATCCTCATTTCCCAAACCTCAATCCTCAACCCTCAGTCCTCATCCTCAATTCTCAATTCTCAATCCTCAATCATCAATCCTCAATCTTCAATCCTCAATAATCAATCTGCAATCCTAGATCCTCAATCCTCAATCCTCAATCCTCAATCCCCAATCTGCAATCCTCAATAATCAATCTCCAATCCTAGATCCTCAACCCTCAATCCTCAATCCTCAATCCTCAATCCTCATTCTTCAATCCTCAATACCCAATCCTCAATCTTCAATCCTCTATCAACAATCCTGAATTCTCAATCCTCAATCCTCAGTCCTCAGTCGTCAAACCACAATCCCCGACCCTCAGCCCTCATCCTCAATCCTCAATCCTCAATCCTCGATATTGAATCCTGAATAGTCAATCTTCAATCATCAATCCTCAATCTCCAATCCTCAGTCCTCAATCCTCAGTCATCAATACTCATTCTTCAATACTCAATCGTCAATCCTTAGTCCTCAATCCTCAATCCCCAATCCTCAATCCTCAATCCTCAATATTCAATCCTCAATACTCAATATTCAATCCTCAATCCTCAATACTTATTCCCCAATCCTCATTCTTCAATCCTCATTCTTCAATCCTCAATAACCAATCCTCAATCTTCAATCCTCAATCCTCAATCCTCAATTCTCAATCCTTAATCCTCAATCCTCAGACCTCAGACATCAATATTCAACCATCAGTTCTCGTCCTCAATCCACAACCCTCAATCCTCAGTCCTCAATCCTCAAACCTCAATCCTCTACCGTCAGACCTCGTCCTCAATCCTCAAACCTCAATCCTCAATCCTCAATATTCAAACATAAATACTCAATCTTCAATCCTCAATACTCAATCCTCAATCCTAAATCCTCAACCCTCAATATTCAACACACAACCCTTAGCCATGAAACCTCAATACTCAACCATCAATCCTCAATTCTCAATACTCAATCCTCAATGGCGAATCCTCAATCCCCAATCCTCAATCTTCAATCCTCAGTCCTCAATCCTCAATCCTCAATCCTCAATCCTCAATCCTCAACCTTCAATCCTCAATACACAATCTTCAATCATCAATCCTCAATCCTCAATCCTCAATCCTCAACCTTCAATCCTCAATATCCAATCTTCAATCCTCAATCCTCAATCCTCAATCCTCAATCCTCAATTTTCAATCCTCAATCCTCAATCCTCAACCCTCAATCATCAATCCTCGATCTTCAATACACAATCCTCAATCCTCAATACTCATCCATCAATCCTCAATTCTCAATGCCCAATAAAATATTCTGAATTCTCAGGATTCTATACTCAAACCTCAAACCTCAACCCTCAGCCCTCATTCTCAATCCTCAATCCTCAATCCTCAGTATTCTATACTCAATACTCAATCTTCAATACTTAATCCTCAATCCTCAATCGTCAATCCCCAATAATCAATCTCCAATCCTAGATCCTCAATCCCCAATCCTCAATCCTCAATCCTCAGACATAAATCCTCAATCTTCAATCCTCAATCGCCAGTCCTCAATCTTCAATCCTCAATCGCCAGTCCTCGATCTTCAATACTCAATACTCAGTCCTCAATCCTCAATCCTCAATACTCATCCTCCATCCTCAATCCTCAATACTCAATCCTCAATCCTCAATCTTCAATCCGAGATACTGAATCCTCAATCCTCAATAATCAATCCTCAATCCTCAATCCTCAATCCACAATCCTCAACTTTCAATCCTCAATACTCAATCTTCAATCCTCAATCCTCAGTCCTCAATCCTCAGTCCTCAATGCTCAGTCATCAATCCTCAATCTTCAATACCCAATCGTCAAGCCTCAGTCCTCAATCCTCAATCCTCAATCCTCAAACCTCAATCCTCAACCGTCAGACCTCGTCCTCAATCCTCAACCCTCAATCCTCAATCCTCAATCTTCAATCTCCAATCCTAGATCCTCAATCCTCAATCCTCAATCCCCAATCTTCAATCCTCAATAATCAATCTCCAATCCTAGATCCTCAATCCTCAATCCTCAATCCCCAATCTTCAATCCTCAATAATCAATCTCCAATCCTAGATCCTCAACCCTCAATCCTCAATCATCAATCCTCAATCCTCATTCTTCAATCCTCAATACCCAATCCTCAATCTTCAATCCTCTATCAACAATCCTCAATCCTCAATCCCCAATCTTCAATCCTCAATAATCAATCTCCAATCCTAGATCCTCAATCCTCAATCCACAATCCTCAATACTCAGTCCTCAGTCCTCAAACCTCAATGCTCAATCCCCCAACCCCAATCCTCAATCCTCAATCCTATACCATCAATCCTCAATCTTCAATACACAATACTCAATCCTCAATCCTCAATCCTCAATCCTCAATCATCAATCCTCAATCTTCAATACTCAACCCTCAATCCCCAATGCTCAATACCCAACCATCAATCCACAATTATCAGTACTCAATAGAATACCCTGAATTCTCAGGGTTCAATACTCAAACCTCAATCCGCAACCCTCAGCCCTCATCCTCCATCCTCAATCCTCAATCCTCAATCCTCAATCTTCAATCCTCAATACTCAATCTTCAATCACCAATCCTCAATCCTCAATCCTCAATTCTCAATCCTCAGGCATCAATACTCAATCTTCTCTACTCAATCCTCAATCCTCAATTCTCAATCCTCAATCCTCAACCTTCAACTCTCAATCCACAACCGTCAACCCTCAATCCTCAATCTTCAATCTCCAATCCCAGATCCTCAATCCTCAATCCTCAATCCCCAATCTTCAATCCTCAATAATCAATCTCCAATCCTAGATCCTCAATCCTCAATCCTCAATCCCCAATCTTCAATCCTCAATAATCAATCTCCAATCCTAGATCCTCAACCCTCAATCCTCAATCCTCAATCCTCAATCCTCAATACTCAGTCCTCAGTCCTCAAACCTCAATGCTCAATCCCCCAACCCCAATCCTCAATCCTCAATCCTATACCATCAATCCTCAATCTTCAATACACAATACTCAATCCTCAATCCTCAATCCTCAATCCTCAATCATCAATCCTCAATCTTCAATACTCAATCCTCAATCCCCAATGCTCAATACCCAACCATCAATCCACAATTATCAGTACTCAATAGAATACCCTGAATTCTCAGGGTTCAATACTCAAACCTCAATCCGCAACCCTCAGCCCTCATCCTCCATCCTCAATCCTCAATCCTCAATCCTCAATCTTCAATCCTCAATACTCAATCTTCAATCACCAATCCTCAATCCTCAATCCTCAATCCTCAATCCTCAGGCATCAATACTGAATCTTCTCTACTCAATCCTCAATCCTCAATTCTCAATCCTCAATCCTCAACCTTCAACTCTCAATCCACAATCCTCAATGTTCAATCCTCAATACCCAATCCTTAATCTTCAATCCTCAGTCCTCAATCCTCAGTCCTCAGTCCTGAAACCTCATCCTCAACCCTCAGACATCATCCTGAATCCTCAACCCTCAATCCTCAATCCTCAATCTTCAATCCTCAATACTCAATCTTCAATCCTCAATACTCAGTCCTCAAACCTCAATCCTGAATCTTCAATACTCAATCTTCAAGTCTCAATCCTCAGTCCTCAATACTCAACCATCAATCCTCAAGTCTCAATACTCAATAGAATATCCTGAATTCTCAGGATTCAATACTCAAACCTCAATCCTCAACCCTCAGCCCTCATCCTCCATCCTCAATCCTCAATCCTCAATCCTCAAACTTCAATCCTCAGTACTCAATATTCAATCCCCAATCCTCAATCCTCAATCCTCAATCCTCAATCCTCTATCCTCAGGCATCAATACTCAATCTTCAATACTCAATCCTCAATCCTCAATCCTCAATCCTCAAACCTCAACCCTCAATCCTCATTCCTCAAACCTCAATCCACAACACTCAGTCCTCATCCTCAATCCTCAATCCTCAATTCTCAATCCTCAATCCTCAATCCTCAATCTTCAATCCTCAATAATCAATCTCCAATCCAAATCCTCAATCCACAATCTTCAATCCTTAATTCTCAATCATCAATCCTCAGTACCCAGTCTTCAATCTTCAATCCTCAATGCTTAATCCTGAATCCTCAATCCTCAGTGCTCAATCCTCAATCCTCAAACCTCAAACCTCAATCCTCTACCGTCAGTCCTCGTCCTCAATACTCAATCCACAATCCTGAATCCTCAACCATCAATCCTCAATACCCAATCCTCAATCTTCAATCCTGAATCTTCAATCATCAATTCTCAATCCTCAATCCAGGATCCTCAGGCCTCAAACATCAATATTCAACCCTCAGTCCTCGTCCTCAATCCATAACACTCAATCCTCAATCCTCAATCTTCGATCATCAATATTCAATCTTTAATCCTCAATCCTCAATCCTCAATCCTCAATCCTCAATCCTCAATCCTCAATCCTCAATCTTCAACCCTCAATCCTCAATCCTAAATTCCTCAATCCACAATCTTCAATCCTCAATAATCAATCTTCAAACCCCAATCCTCAATTCTCAATCCTCAATCCTCAATATTCAATCCTCAATACTCAATCTTCAATCCTCAATCCTCAATCCTCAATCCTCAATCCTCATTCTTCAATCCTTAATACCCAATCCTCAATCTTCAATCCTGTATCCTCAATTCATAATCCTCAATCATCAATCCTCAGACCTCAAGTATCAATACTCAGTCCTCAGTCCTCGTCCTCAATACACAGCCCTCAATCCTCAATCCTCAATCCTCAATCCTCAATCCTCAGTCCTCAAACCTCTATCCTGAATCTTCAATCCTGACTCCTCAATCTTCAGCCCTCAGTCCTTAACAATCAATTGTCAATCCTCAATCCTCCAAAGAATATCATCAATTCACAGTTTTCAATACTCAATACTCAATCTGCAATCTTCAAGTCTCTATCCACAAACATCAATTCTCATAACTCAACCCCCAACACTCAGTCCCCAATCCTCAATATTCAATCCTCAATCCTCAATCCTCAATCCACAATCCTCAACCTTCAATCCTCAATACTCAGTCTTCAATTCTCAATCCTCAATCCTCAATCCTCAATCCTCAATCCTCAATCCTCAATCCTCAATATTGAATGCTCAATACTCAATCTTCAATCGTCAATCCTCAATCCTCAATCCTCAGTCCTCAATCCTCAGTCATCAATCCTCAATCTTCAGTACTCTATCGTCAATCCTTAGTCCTCAATCCTCAATCCTCAATCCTCGTTCCTCAAACCTCAATCCTCAGCCCTCAGTCCTCACCCTCAATTCTCAATTCTCAATTCTCAATCCTCAATCCTCAATCTTCAATCCTCAATAATCAATCTCCAATCCTACATCCTCAATCCCCAATCCTCAATCCTTAATCCTCAATCTTCAATCCTCAATCGCCATTCCTCAATCTTCAATCCTCAAAGATCAATCCTCAATCCTCAAGCCTCAGTCCTCAATCCTCAATCCACAAACCTCAAACCTCAACCCTCAACCGTCAGTCCTCGTCCTCAATCCTCAACCCTCAATCCTCAATCCTCAATCTTCAATCATCAATAATCAATCTTCAATCCTCAATCATCAATCCTCAATCCTCAATCCTCAATCCTCAATATTCAACACTCAACCCTCAACCCTCAACCATCAATCCTCAATACTCATCCATCAATCCTCAATTCTCAGTACTCAATACAACATCCTGAATCCTCATGGTTCAATACTCAATCCACAATATTCAATAATCAAATCTCAAACCTCAAGCATCAATTCTCAACACTCAATCCTCAACACTCAGTCCTCTCTCTTCAATCCTACATCCTCAACCCTCAATCCTCAAGCGTCAATCCTCAATACTCAATACTCATCCATCAATCCTCAATTCTCAATGCCCAATAAAATATTCTGAATTCTCAGGATTCTATACTCAAACCTCAAACCTCAACCCTCAGCCCTTATTCTCAATCCTCAATCCTCAATCCTCAATCCTCAGTATTCTATACGCAATACTCAATCTTCAATACTTAATCCTCAATCCTCAATCGTCAATCCCCAATAATCAATCTCCAATCCTGGATCCTCAATCCCCAATTCTCAATCCTCAATCCTCAGTCATAAATCCTCAATCTTCAATCCTCAATCGCCAGTCCTCAATCTTCAATCCTCAATCGCCAGTCCTCAATCTTCAATACTCAATACTCAGTCCTCAATCCTCAATCCTCAATACTCATCCTCCATCCTCAATCCTCAATACTCAATCCTCAATCCTCAATCTTCAATCCGAGATACTCAATCCTCAATCCTCAATATTCAATCCTCAATCCTCAATCCTCAATCCACAATCCTCAACTTTCAATCCTCAATACTCAATCTTCAATCCTCAATCCTCAGTCCTCAATCCTCAGTCCTCAATCCTCAGTCATCAATCCTCAATCTTCAATACTCAATCGTCAAGCCTCAGTCCTCAATCCTCAATCCTCAATCCTCAAACCTCAATCCTCAACCGTCAGACCTCGTCCTCAATCCTCAACCCTCAATCCTCAATCCTCAATCCTCAATCCTCAACCTTCAATCCTCAATACTCAATTTTGAATCCTCAATCCTCAATCCTCAATCCTCAATCCTCAATACCCTATCCTCAATCTTCAATCTTCAATCCGCAATTCGCAATCCTCAATCCTCAGTCCACAGACCTCAAGTATCAATACCCAACCCGCAGTCCTCGTCCTCAATCCACAGACCTTTATCCTCAATCGTTAACATTCTTTCATCAATATTCAACCTTCAATCCTCAATCCTCAATCCTCAATGTTCAGTCCTCAATACCCAATCCTCAATCTTCAATCCTCAATTCTCAATTCTCAATCCTCAATCCTCAATCCTCAATCCTCAATCGTCAATCTTCAATCTTCAATCCTCAATACTCAATCTTCAATCCACAATCATCAATCCTCAATCCTCAATCCTCATTCTTCAATCCTCAATACCCAATCCTCAATCTTCAATCCTCAACCCTCAATCCTCAATTCTCAATCCTCAATCCTCAGTCCTCAGTCCTCAAACCCAATTCTCAACCCTCAGCCATCATCCTCCATCCTGAATCCTTAATCATCAACTCTCAATCTTCAATCCTCAATATTCGATCTTCAACCCTCAATCATCAATCCTCAATTCTCAATACTCAATCCTCAATCCTCAATCCTCAACTCTCGATCCTCAATCCTCAGTCCTCAGTCCTCAAACCTCAATCCTGAACCCTCAGCCCTCATCCTCCATCCTCAACCCTCAATCCTCAATCCTCAATCCTCAATTCTCAATACACAATCTTCAATCCTCAATCCTCAATCCTCAATCCTCATTTCTCAAACCACAATCCAAAACCCCCAGTCCTCATCCTCAATTCTCAATTCTCAATCCACAATCATCAATCCTCAATCTTCAATCCTCAATAATCAATCTGCAATCCTAGATCCTCAATCCTCAATCCTCAATCCCCAATCTTCAATCCTCAATAATCAATCTCCAATCCTAGATCCTTAATCCTCAATCCTCAATCCTCAATCCTCAATCCTCATTCTTCAATCCTCAATACCCAATCCTCAATCTTCAATCCTCTATCAAGAATCCTGAATTCTCAATCCTCAATCCTCAGTCCTCAGTCGTCAAACCACAATCCCCGACCCTCAGCCCTCATCCTCAATCCTCAGTCCTCAATCCTCTGTCGTCAGTCCTCAAACCTCAATCCTCAACCCTCAGACATCATCCTCAATCCTCAATCCTCAATGCTCAATCCTCAATCTTCAATCCTCAGTACTCAATCTTCAATCCTCAATCGTCAGCCCTAGAACCTCAATTCTGAATCCTCAATACTCAACCTTCAATCCTCAACCCTCAGTCCTCAGTACTCAACCATCAATCCTCAATTCTCAATACTCAATAGAATATCCTGAATTCTCAGGATTCAATACTCAAACCTCAATCCTCAACCCTCAGCCCTCATCATCCATCCTCAATCCTCAATCCTCAATCCTCAATCATCAATCCTCAATACTCAATCTTCAATCCTCAATCCTCAGTCCTCAAACCTCAATCCTCAATCCTCAGTCATCAATACTCAATCTTCAAAACTCAATCCTCTATCCTCATTCCTCAATCATCAATCCTCAATCCTCAATCTTCAGTCCTCACTTCTCAAACCTCAATCCTCAACCCTCAGTCCTCATCCTCAACTCTCAATTCTCAATCCTCAATCCTCAATCCTCAATCTTCAATCCTCAATAATCAATCTCCAATCCTAGATCCTCAATCCTCAGTCCTCAATCCCCAATCTTCAATCCTCAATAATCAATCTCCAATCCTAGATCCTCAACCCTCAATCCTCAATCCTCAATCCTCAATCCTCATTCTTCAATCCTCAATACCCAATCCTCAATCTTCAATCCTCTATGAACAATCCTTAATTCTCAATCCTCAATCCTCAGTCCTCAGCCGTCAAACCTTAATCCCCGATCCTCAGCCCTCATCCTCAATCCTCAGTCCTCAATCCTCAGTCCTCAGTCCTCAAACCTCAATCTTCAACCCTCAGACACCATCCTCAATCCTCAATCCTCAATCCTCATTCCTCAATCTTCAATCCTCAATACTCAATCTTCAATCCTCAATCCTCAGTCCTCAAACCTCAATTCTGAATCCTCAATACTCAACCTTCAATCCTCAATCCTCAGTCCTCCGTACTCAACCATCAATCCTCAATTCTCAATACTCAATAGAATATCCTGAATTCTCAGGATTCAGTACTCGAACCTCAATCCTCAACCCTCAGCCCTCATCATCCATCCTCAATCCTCAATCCTCAATTCTCAATCTTCAATCCTCAGTACTCAATATTCAATCCCCAATCCTCAATCCTCGATCCTCAATCCTCAATCCTCAGGCATCAATACTCAATCTTCATTACTCAATCCTCAATCCTCAATCCTCAATCCTCAAACCTCAACCCTCAATCCTCATTCCTCAAACCTCATCCCTCAACCCTCAGTCCTCATCCTCAATTCTCAATCCTCAATCCTCAATCCTCAATCGTCAATCTTCAATCCGCAATAATCAATCTCCAATCCTAGATCGTCACTCCACAATCTTCAATCCTTAATTCTCAATCATCAATCCTCAATCCCCAGTCTTCAATCTTCAATCCTCAATGCTTAATCCTCAATCCTCAATCCTCAGTGTTCAATCCTCAATCCTCAATACTCAAACCTCAATCCTCTACCGTCAGTCCTCGTTCTCAATCCTCAAACCTCAATCCTCAATCCTCAGTATTCAATCATCAATACTCAATCTTCAATCCTCAATCCTCAATCCTCAATCCTCAATCCTCAACCCTCAATATTCAACACACAGACCTCAGCCATGAATCCTCAATACTCAACGATCAATCCTCAATTCTCAATACTCAATAGAATATCCTGAATTCTCATGGTTCAATACACAATCCACAATATTCAATAATCAAATCTCAATACTCAATCCTCAATCCTCAATCCTCAATCCTCAATCCTCAATCCTGAATCTTCAATCTTCAATACACAATCTTCAATCATCAATCCTCAATCCTCAATCCTCAATCCTCAATCTTCAATCCTCAATACTCAATCTTCAATCCTCAATCCTGAATCCTCAATCCTCAATCCTCAATCTTCAATCCTCAATCCTGAATCCTCAATCCTCAATCCTCAATTTTCAATCCTCAATCCTCAATCCTCAGACCTCAATCATCAATATTCAACCCTCAGTACTCGTCCTCAATCCACAACCCTCAATCCTCAATCCTCAATTTCCAATCATCAATATTCAATCTTCAATCCTCAATGCTCAATCCTCAATCCTCAATCCTCAATCCTCAATCCTCAAACCTCAATCCTCTACCGTCAGTCCTCGTTCTCAATCCTCAAACCTCAATCCTCAATCCTCAGTATTCAATCATCAATACTCAATCTCCAATCCTAGATCCTCAACCCTCAATCCTCAATCCTCAATCCTCAATATTCAACACACAGCCCTCAGCCATGAATCCTCAATACTCAACCATCAATCCTCAATTCTCAATACTGGATCCTCAATCGCCAATCCTCAATCCCCAATCCTCAATCTTCAATCCTCAATCCTCAATCCTCAATCCTCAATCCTCAATCCTCAATCTTCAATTCTCAATACACAATCTTCAATCATCAATCCTCAATCCTCAATCCTCAATCCTCAATCTTCAATCCTCAATATCCAATCTTCAATCCTCAACCCTCAATCCTCAATCCTCAATCCTCAATCCTCAATCCTCAATCCTCAATTTTCAATCCTCAATCCTCAATCCTCAGACCTCAATCATCAATATTCAACCCTCAGTCCTCGTCCTCAATCCTCAATCCTCAATCCTCAATCTTCAATCCTCAATCCTCAATATTCAATCTTCAATCCTCAATCCTCCATCCTCAATCCTCAATTCTCAATCCTTAATCCTCAATCCTCAGACCTCAGACATCAATATTCAACCATCAGTTCTCGTCCTCAATCCACAACCCTCAATCCTCAGTCCTCAATCCTCAAACCTCAATCCTCTACCGTCAGTCCTCGTCCTCAATCCTCAAACCTCAATCCTCAATACTCAATATTCAATCATAAATACTCAATCTTCAATCCTCAATACTCAATCCTCAATCCTCAATCCTCAACCCTCAATATTCAACACACAACCCTCAGCCATGAAACCTCAATACTCAACCATCAATCCTCAATTCTCAATACTCAATCCTCAATGGCCAATCCTCAATCCCCAATCCTCAATCTTCAATCCTCAGTCCTCAATCCTCAATCCTCAATCCTCAATCCTCAATCTTCAATCCTCAATACACAATCTTCAATCATCAATCCTCAATCCTCAATCCTCAATACCCTATCCTCAATCTTCAATCTTCAATCCGCAATTCGCAATCCTCAATCCTCAGTCCACAGACCTCAAGTATCAATACCCAACCCGCAGTCCTCGTCCTCAATCCACAGACCTTTATCCTCAATCGTTAACATTCTTTCATCAATATTCAACCTTCAATCCTCAATCCTCAATCCTCAATGTTCAGTCCTCAATACCCAATCCTCAATCTTCAATCCTCAATTCTCAATTCTCAATCCTCAATCCTCAATCCTCAATCCTCAATCGTCAATCTTCAATCCTCAATACTCAATCTTCAATCCACAATCATCAATCCTCAATCCTCAATCCTCATTCTTCAATCCTCAATACCCAATCCTCAATCTTCAATCCTCAACCCTCAATCCTCAATTCTCAATCCTCAATCCTCAGTCCTCAGTCCTCAAACCTCAATTCTCAGCCCTCAGCCATCATCCTCCATCCTGAATCCTTAATCATCAACTCTCAATCTTCAATCCTCAATATTCGATCTTCAACCCTCAATCATCAATCCTCAATTCTCAATCCTCAATCCTCAATCCTCAATCCTCAACTCTCGATCCTCAATCCTCAGTCCTCAGTCCTCAAACCTCAATCCTGAACCCTCAGCCCTCATCCTCCATCCTCAACCCTCAATCCTCAATCCTCAATCCTCAATTCTCAATACACAATCTTCAATCCTCAATCCTCAATCCTCAATCCTCATTTCTCAAACCACAATCCAAAACCCCCAGTCCTCATCCTCAATTCTCAATTCTCAATCCTCAATCATCAATCCTCAATCTTCAATCCTCAATAATCAATCTGCAATCCTAGATCCTCAATCCTCAATCCTCAATCCCCAATCTTCAATCCTCAATAATCAATCTCCAATCCTAGATCCTTAATCCTCAATCCTCAATCCTCAATCCTCAATCCTCATTCTTCAATCCTCAATACCCAATCCTCAATCTTCAATCCTCTATCAAGAATCCTGAATTCTCAATCCTCAATCCTCAGTCCTCAGTCGTCAAACCACAATCCCCGACCCTCAGCCCTCATCCTCAATCCTCAGTCCTCAATCCTCTGTCGTCAGTCCTCAAACCTCAATCCTCAACCCTCAGACATCATCCTCAATCCTCAATCCTCAATACTCAATCCTCAATCTTCAATCCTCAGTACTCAATCTTCAATCCTCAATCGTCAGCCCTAGAACCTCAATTCTGAATCCTCAATACTCAACCTTCAATCCTCAACCCTCAGTCCTCAGTACTCAACCATCAATCCTCAATTCTCAATACTCAATAGAATATCCTGAATTCTCAGGATTCAATACTCAAACCTCAATCCTCAACCCTCAGCCCTCATCATCCATCCTCAATCCTCAATCCTCAATCCTCAATCATCAATCCTCAATACTCAATCTTCAATCCTCAATCCTCAGTCCTCAAACCTCAATCCTCAATCCTCAGTTATCAATACTCAATCTTCAAAACTCAATCCTCTATCCTCATTCCTCAATCATCAATCCTCAATCCTCAATCTTCAGTCCTCACTTCTCAAACCTCAATCCTCAACCCTCAGTCCTCATCCTCAACTCTCAATTCTCAATCCTCAATCCTCAATCCTCAATCTTCAATCCTCAATAATCAATCTCCAATCCTAGATCCTCAATCCTCAGTCCTCAATCCCCAATCTTCAATCCTCAATAATCAATCTCCAATCCTAGATCCTCAACCCTCAATCCTCAATCCTCAATCCTCAATCCTCATTCTTCAATCCTCAATACCCAATCCTCAATCTTCAATCCTCTATGAACAATCCTTAATTCTCAATCCTCAATCCTCAGTCCTCAGCCGTCAAACCTTAATCCCCGATCCTCAGCCCTCATCCTCAATCCTCAGTCCTCAATCCTCAGTCCTCAGTCCTCAAACCTCAATCTTCAACCCTCAGACACCATCCTCAATCCTCAATCCTCAATCCTCATTCCTCAATCTTCAATCCTCAATACTCAATCTTCAATCCTCAATCCTCAGTCCTCAAACCTCAATTCTGAATCCTCAATACTCAACCTTCAATCCTCAATCCTCAGTCCTCCGTACTCAACCATCAATCCTCAATTCTCAATACTCAATAGAATATCCTGAATTCTCAGGATTCAGTACTCGAACCTCAATCCTCAACCCTCAGCCCTCATCATCCATCCTCAATCCTCAATCCTCAATTCTCAATCTTCAATCCTCAGTACTCAATATTCAATCCCCAATCCTCAATCCTCGATCCTCAATCCTCAATCCTCAGGCATCAATACTCAATCTTCATTACTCAATCCTCAATCCTCAATCCTCAATCCTCAAACCTCAACCCTCAATCCTCATTCCTCAAACCTCATCCCTCAACCCTCAGTCCTCATCCTCAATTCTCAATCCTCAATCCTCAATCCTCAATCGTCAATCTTCAATCCGCAATAATCAATCTCCAATCCTAGATCGTCACTCCACAATCTTCAATCCTTAATTCTCAATCATCAATCCTCAATCCCCAGTCTTCAATCTTCAATCCTCAATGCTTAATCCTCAATCCTCAATCCTCAGTGTTCAATCCTCAATCCTCAATACTCAAACCTCAATCCTCTACCGTCAGTCCTCGTTCTCAATCCTCAAACCTCAATCCTCAATCCTCAGTATTCAATCATCAATACTCAATCTTCAATCCTCAATCCTCAATCCTCAATCCTCAATCCTCAACCCTCAATATTCAACACACAGACCTCAGCCATGAATCCTCAATACTCAACGATCAATCCTCAATTCTCAATACTCAATAGAATATCCTGAATTCTCATGGTTCAATACACAATCCACAATATTCAATAATCAAATCTCAATACTCAATCCTCAATCCTCAATCCTCAATCCTCAATCCTCAATCCTGAATCTTCAATCTTCAATACACAATCTTCAATCATCAATCCTCAATCCTCAATCCTCAATCCTCAATCTTCAATCCTCAATACTCAATCTTCAATCCTCAATCCTGAATCCTCAATCCTCAATCCTCAATCTTCAATCCTCAATCCTGAATCCTCAATCCTCAATCCTCAATTTTCAATCCTCAATCCTCAATCCTCAGACCTCAATCATCAATATTCAACCCTCAGTACTCGTCCTCAATCCACAACCCTCAATCCTCAATCCTCAATTTCCAATCATCAATATTCAATCTTCAATCCTCAATGCTCAATCCTCAATCCTCAATCCTCAATCCTCAATCCTCAAACCTCAATCCTCTACCGTCAGTCCTCGTTCTCAATCCTCAAACCTCAATCCTCAATCCTCAGTATTCAATCATCAATACTCAATCTCCAATCCTAGATCCTCAACCCTCAATCCTCAATCCTCAATCCTCAATATTCAACACACAGCCCTCAGCCATGAATCCTCAATACTCAACCATCAATCCTCAATTCTCAATACTGGATCCTCAATCGCCAATCCTCAATCCCCAATCCTCAATCTTCAATCCTCAATCCTCAATCCTCAATCCTCAATCCTCAATCCTCAATCTTCAATTCTCAATACACAATCTTCAATCATCAATCCTCAATCCTCAATCCTCAATCCTCAATCTTCAATCCTCAATATCCAATCTTCAATCCTCAACCCTCAATCCTCAATCCTCAATCCTCAATCCTCAATCCTCAATCCTCAATTTTCAATCCTCAATCCTCAATCCTCAGACCTCAATCATCAATATTCAACCCTCAGTCCTCGTCCTCAATCCTCAATCCTCAATCCTCAATCTTCAATCCTCAATCCTCAATATTCAATCTTCAATCCTCAATCCTCCATCCTCAATCCTCAATTCTCAATCCTTAATCCTCAATCCTCAGACCTCAGACATCAATATTCAACCATCAGTTCTCGTCCTCAATCCACAACCCTCAATCCTCAGTCCTCAATCCTCAAACCTCAATCCTCTACCGTCAGTCCTCGTCCTCAATCCTCAAACCTCAATCCTCAATCCTCAATATTCAATCATAAATACTCAATCTTCAATCCTCAATACTCAATCCTCAATCCTCAATCCTCAACCCTCAATATTCAACACACAACCCTCAGCCATGAAACCTCAATACTCAACCATCAATCCTCAATTCTCAATACTCAATCCTCAATGGCCAATCCTCAATCCCCAATCCTCAATCTTCAATCCTCAGTCCTCAATCCTCAATCCTCAATCCTCAATCCTCAATCTTCAATCCTCAATACACAATCTTCAATCATCAATCCTCAATCCTCAATCCTCAATACCCTATCCTCAATCTTCAATCTTCAATCCGCAATTCGCAATCCTCAATCCTCAGTCCACAGACCTCAAGTATCAATACCCAACCCGCAGTCCTCGTCCTCAATCCACAGACCTTTATCCTCAATCGTTAACATTCTTTCATCAATATTCAACCTTCAATCCTCAATCCTCAATCCTCAATGTTCAGTCCTCAATACCCAATCCTCAATCTTCAATCCTCAATTCTCAATTCTCAATCCTCAATCCTCAATCCTCAATCCTCAATCGTCAATCTTCAATCCTCAATACTCAATCTTCAATCCACAATCATCAATCCTCAATCCTCAATCCTCATTCTTCAATCCTCAATACCCAATCCTCAATCTTCAATCCTCAACCCTCAATCCTCAATTCTCAATCCTCAATCCTCAGTCCTCAGTCCTCAAACCTCAATTCTCAGCCCTCAGCCATCATCCTCCATCCTGAATCCTTAATCATCAACTCTCAATCTTCAATCCTCAATATTCGATCTTCAACCCTCAATCATCAATCCTCAATTCTCAATCCTCAATCCTCAATCCTCAATCCTCAACTCTCGATCCTCAATCCTCAGTCCTCAGTCCTCAAACCTCAATCCTGAACCCTCAGCCCTCATCCTCCATCCTCAACCCTCAATCCTCAATCCTCAATCCTCAATTCTCAATACACAATCTTCAATCCTCAATCCTCAATCCTCAATCCTCATTTCTCAAACCACAATCCAAAACCCCCAGTCCTCATCCTCAATTCTCAATTCTCAATCCTCAATCATCAATCCTCAATCTTCAATCCTCAATAATCAATCTGCAATCCTAGATCCTCAATCCTCAATCCTCAATCCCCAATCTTCAATCCTCAATAATCAATCTCCAATCCTAGATCCTTAATCCTCAATCCTCAATCCTCAATCCTCAATCCTCATTCTTCAATCCTCAATACCCAATCCTCAATCTTCAATCCTCTATCAAGAATCCTGAATTCTCAATCCTCAATCCTCAGTCCTCAGTCGTCAAACCACAATCCCCGACCCTCAGCCCTCATCCTCAATCCTCAGTCCTCAATCCTCTGTCGTCAGTCCTCAAACCTCAATCCTCAACCCTCAGACATCATCCTCAATCCTCAATCCTCAATACTCAATCCTCAATCTTCAATCCTCAGTACTCAATCTTCAATCCTCAATCGTCAGCCCTAGAACCTCAATTCTGAATCCTCAATACTCAACCTTCAATCCTCAACCCTCAGTCCTCAGTACTCAACCATCAATCCTCAATTCTCAATACTCAATAGAATATCCTGAATTCTCAGGATTCAATACTCAAACCTCAATCCTCAACCCTCAGCCCTCATCATCCATCCTCAATCCTCAATCCTCAATCCTCAATCATCAATCCTCAATACTCAATCTTCAATCCTCAATCCTCAGTCCTCAAACCTCAATCCTCAATCCTCAGTTATCAATACTCAATCTTCAAAACTCAATCCTCTATCCTCATTCCTCAATCATCAATCCTCAATCCTCAATCTTCAGTCCTCACTTCTCAAACCTCAATCCTCAACCCTCAGTCCTCATCCTCAACTCTCAATTCTCAATCCTCAATCCTCAATCCTCAATCTTCAATCCTCAATAATCAATCTCCAATCCTAGATCCTCAATCCTCAGTCCTCAATCCCCAATCTTCAATCCTCAATAATCAATCTCCAATCCTAGATCCTCAACCCTCAATCCTCAATCCTCAATCCTCAATCCTCATTCTTCAATCCTCAATACCCAATCCTCAATCTTCAATCCTCTATGAACAATCCTTAATTCTCAATCCTCAATCCTCAGTCCTCAGCCGTCAAACCTTAATCCCCGATCCTCAGCCCTCATCCTCAATTCTCAGTCCTCAATCCTCAGTCCTCAGTCCTCAAACCTCAATCTTCAACCCTCAGACACCATCCTCAATCCTCAATCCTCAATCCTCATTCCTCAATCTTCAATCCTCAATACTCAATCTTCAATCCTCAATCCTCAGTCCTCAAACCTCAATTCTGAATCCTCAATACTCAACCTTCAATCCTCAATCCTCAGTCCTCCGTACTCAACCATCAATCCTCAATACTCAATACTCAATAGAATATCCTGAATTCTCAGGATTCAGTACTCGAACCTCAATCCTCAACCCTCAGCCCTCATCATCCATCCTCAATCCTCAATCCTCAATTCTCAATCTTCAATCCTCAGTACTCAATATTCAATCCCCAATCCTCAATCCTCGATCCTCAATCCTCAATCCTCAGGCATCAATACTCAATCTTCATTACTCAATCCTCAATCCTCAATCCTCAATCCTCAAACCTCAACCCTCAATCCTCATTCCTCAAACCTCATCCCTCAACCCTCAGTCCTCATCCTCAATTCTCAATCCTCAATCCTCAATCCTCAATCGTCAATCTTCAATCCGCAATAATCAATCTCCAATCCTAGATCGTCACTCCACAATCTTCAATCCTTAATTCTCAATCATCAATCCTCAATCCCCAGTCTTCAATCTTCAATCCTCAATGCTTAATCCTCAATCCTCAATCCTCAGTGTTCAATCCTCAATCCTCAATACTCAAACCTCAATCCTCTACCGTCAGTCCTCGTTCTCAATCCTCAAACCTCAATCCTCAATCCTCAGTATTCAATCATCAATACTCAATCTTCAATTCTCAATCCTCAATCCTCAATCCTCAATCCTCAACCCTCAATATTCAACACACAGACCTCAGCCATGAATCCTCAATACTCAACGATCAATCCTCAATTCTCAATACTCAATAGAATATCCTGAATTCTCATGGTTCAATACACAATCCACAATATTCAATAATCAAATCTCAATACTCAATCCTCAATCCTCAATCCTCAATCCTCAATCCTCAATCCTGAATCTTCAATCTTCAATACACAATCTTCAATCATCAATCCTCAATCCTCAATCCTCAATCCTCAATCTTCAATCCTCAATACTCAATCTTCAATCCTCAATCCTGAATCCTCAATCCTCAATCCTCAATCTTCAATCCTCAATCCTGAATCCTCAATCCTCAATCCTCAATTTTCAATCCTCAATCCTCAATCCTCAGACCTCAATCATCAATATTCAACCCTCAGTACTCGTCCTCAATCCACAACCCTCAATCCTCAATCCTCAATTTCCAATCATCAATATTCAATCTTCAATCCTCAATGCTCAATCCTCAATCCTCAATCCTCAATCCTCAATCCTCAAACCTCAATCCTCTACCGTCAGTCCTCGTTCTCAATCCTCAAACCTCAATCCTCAATCCTCAGTATTCAATCATCAATACTCAATCTCCAATCCTAGATCCTCAACCCTCAATCCTCAATCCTCAATCCTCAATATTCAACACACAGCCCTCAGCCATGAATCCTCAATACTCAACCATCAATCCTCAATTCTCAATACTGGATCCTCAATCGCCAATCCTCAATCCCCAATCCTCAATCTTCAATCCTCAATCCTCAATCCTCAATCCTCAATCCTCAATCCTCAATCTTCAATTCTCAATACACAATCTTCAATCATCAATCCTCAATTCTCAATCCTCAATCCTCAATCTTCAATCCTCAATATCCAATCTTCAATCCTCAACCCTCAATCCTCAATCCTCAATCATCAATCCTCAATCCTCAATTTTCAATCCTCAATCCTCAATCCTCAGACCTCAATCATCAATATTCAACCCTCAGTCCTCGTCCTCAATCCTCAATCCTCAATTCTCAATCTTCAATCCTCAATCCTCAATATTCAATCTTCAATCCTCAATCCTCCATCCTCAATCCTCAATTCTCAATCCTTGATCCTCAATCCTCAGACCTCAGACATCAATATTCAACCATCAGTTCTCGTCCTCAATCCACAACCCTCAATCCTCAGTCCTCAATCCTCAAACCTCAATCCTCTACCGTCAGTCCTCGTCCTCAATCCTCAAACCTCAATCCTCAATCCTCAATATTCAATCATAAATACTCAATCTTCAATCCTCAATACTCAATCCTCAATCCTCAATCCTCAACCCTCAATATTCAACACACAACCCTCAGCCATGAAACCTCAATACTCAACCATCAATCCTCAATTCTCAATACTCAATCCTCAATGGCCAATCCTCAATCCCCAATCCTCAATCTTCAATCCTCAGTCCTCAATCCTCAATCCTCAATCCTCAATCCTCAATCTTCAATCCTCAATACACAATCTTCAATCATCAATCCTCAATCCTCAATCCTCAATCCTCAAACCTCAATCCACAACCCTCAGTCCTCATCCTCAATCCTCAATCCTCAATTCTCAATCCTCAATCCTCAATCCTCAATTTTCAATCCTCAATAATCAATCTCCAATCCTAGATCCTCAATCCACAATCTTCAATCCTTAATTCTCAATCATCAATCCTCAGTACCCAGTCTTCAATCTTCAATCCTCAATGCTTAATCCTGAATCCTCAATCCTCAGTGCTCAATCCTCAATCCTCAAACCTCAAACCTCAATCCTCTACCGTCAGTCCTCGTCCTCAATACTCAATCCTCAATCCTGAATCCTCAACCATCAATCCTCAATACCCAATCCTCAATCTTCAATCCTGAATCTTCAATCATCAATTCTCAATCCTCAATCCAGGATCCTCAGGCCTCAAACATCAATATTCAACCCTCAGTCCTCGTCCTCAATCCATAACACTCAATCCTCAATCCTCAATCTTCAATCATCAATATTCAATCTTTAATCCTCAATCCTCAATCCTCAATCCTCAATCCTCAATCCTCAATCCTCAATCCTCAATCCTCAATCTTCAACCCTCAATCCTCAATCCTCAATCCTCAATCCTCAATCTTCAATCCTCAATAAACAATCTTCAAACCCCAATCCTCAATTCTCAATCCTCAATCGTCATTCTTCAACCCTCAATACCCAATCCTCCATCTTCAATCCTGTATCCTCAATTCATAATCCTCAATCATCAATCCTCAGACCTCAAGTATCAATACTCAGTCCTCAGTCCTCGTCCTCAATACACAGCCCTCAATCATCAATCCTCAATCTTCATTCATCAATATTCAAACCTTCAATCCTCAATCCACAATCCTCAATGTTCAATCCTCAATACCCAATCCTCAATCTTCAATCCTCAATCCGCAATCCTCAATCCTCAATCCTCAATCCTCAATCCTCAATCCTCAGTCCTCAAACCTCAATCCTGAATCTTCAATGCTGACTCCTCAATCTTCAGCCCTCAGTCCTTAACAATCAATTGTCAATCCTCAATCCTCCAAAGAATATCATCAATTCACAGTTTTCAATACTCAATACTCAATCTGCAGTCTTCAAGTCTCTATCCACAAACATCAATTCTCATAACTCAACCCCCAACACTCAGTCCCCAATCCTCAATATTCAATCCTCAATCCTCAATCCTCAATCCACAATCCTCAACCTTCAATCCTCAATACTCAATCTTCAATTCTCAATCCTCAATCCTCAATCCTCAATCCTCAATCCTCAATCCTCAATCCTCAATATTGAATGCTCAATACTCAATCTTCAATCGTCGATCCTCAATCCTCAATCCTCAGTCCTCAATCCTCAGTCATCAATCCTCAATCTTCAGTACTCTATCGTCAATCCTTAGTCCTCAATCCTCAATCCTCAATCCTCGTTCCTCAAACCTCAATCCTCAGCCCTCAGTCCTCACCCTCAATTCTCAATTCTCAATTCTCAATCCTCAATCCTCAATATTCAATCCTCAATAATCAATACCCAATCCTACATCCTCAATCCCCAATCCTCAATCCTTAATCCTCAATCTTCAATCCTCAATCGCCATTCCTCAATCTTCAATCCTCAATGCTCAATCCTCAATCCTCAAGCCTCAGTCCTCAATCCTCAATCCACAAACCTCAAACCTCAATCCTCAACCGTCAGTCCTCGTCCTCAATCCTCAACCCTCAATCCTCAATCCTCAATCTTCAATCATCAATAATCAATCTTCAATCCTCAATCATCAATCCTCAATCCTCAATCCTCAATCCTCAATATTCAACACTCAACCCTCAACCCTCAACCATCAATCCTCAATACTCATCCATCAATCCTCAATTCTCAGTACTCAATACAACATCCTGAATTCTCATGGTTCAATACTCAATCCACAATATTCAATAATCAAATCTCAAACCTCAAGCATCAATTCTCAACACTCAATCCTCAACACTCAGTCCTCTCTCTTCAATCCTACATCCTCAACCCTCCATCCTCAAGCGTCAATCCTCAATACTCAATCCTCAATCCTCAATCCTCAATCCTCAATCTTCAATCCTCAATACTCAATCTTCAATCCTCAATCCTCAATCCTCAATCCTCAATCCTCAACCCTCAATCATCTATCCTCGATCTTCAATACACAATCCTCAATCCTCAATCCTCAATCCTCAATACTCATCCATCAATCCTCAATTCTCAATGCCCAATAAAATATTCTGAATTCTCAGGATTCTATACTCAAACCTCAAACCTCAACCCTCAGCCCTCATTCTCAATCCTCAATCCTCAATCCTCAATCCTCAGTATTCTATACTCAATACTCAATCTTCAATACTTAATCCTCAATCCTCAATCGTCAATCCCCAATAATCAATCTCCAATCCTAGATCCTCAATCCCCAATCCTCAATCCTCAATCCTCAGTCATAAATCCTCAATCTTCAATCCTCAATCGCCAGTCCTCAATCTTCAATCCTCAATCGCCAGTCCTCGATCTTCAATACTCAATACTCAGTCCTCAATCCTCAATCCTCAATACTCATCCTCCATCCTCAATCCTCAATACTCAATCCTCAATCCTCAATCTTCAATCCGAGATACTGAATCCTCAATCCTCAATATTCAATCCTCAATCCTCAATCCTCAATCCACAATCCTCAACTTTCAATCCTCAATACTCAATCTTCAATCCTCAATCCTCAGTCCTCAATCCTCAGTCCTCAATCCTCAGTCATCAATCCTCAATCTTCAATACCCAATCGTCAAGCCTCAGTCCTCAATCCTCAATCCTCAATCCTCAAACCTCAATCCTCAACCGTCAGACCTCGTCCTCAATCCTCAACCCTCAATCCTCAATCCTCAATCTTCAATCTCCAATCCTAGATCCTCAATCCTCAATCCTCAATCCCCAATCTTCAATCCTCAATAATCAATCTCCAATCCTAGATCCTCAATCCTCAATCCTCAATCCCCAATCTTCAATCCTCAATAATCAATCTCCAATCCTAGATCCTCAACCCTCAATCCTCAATCATCAATCCTCAATCCTCATTCTTCAATCCTCAATACCCAATCCTCAATCTTCAATCCTCTATCAACAATCCTCAATCCTCAATCCCCAATCTTCAATCCTCAATAATCAATCTCCAATCCTAGATCCTCAATCCTCAATCCACAATCCTCAATACTCAGTCCTCAGTCCTCAAACCTCAATGCTCAATCCCCCAACCCCAATCCTCAATCCTCAATCCTATACCATCAATCCTCAATCTTCAATACACAATACTCAATCCTCAATCCTCAATCCTCAATCCTCAATCCTCAACCATCAACTCTCAATCCACAATTCTCAATGTTCAATCCTCAATACCCAATCCTTAATCTTCAATCCTCAGTCCTCAATCCTCAGTCCTCAGTCCTCAAACCTCATCCTCAACCCTCAGACATCATCCTGAATCCTCAACCCTCAATCCTCAATCCTCAATCTTCAATCCTCAATACTCAATCTTCAATCATCAATCCTCAATCCTCAATCCTCAATCCTCAATATTCAACACTCAACCCTCAACCGTCAACCATCAATCCTCAATACTCATCCATCAATCCTCAATTCTCAGTACTCAATACAACATCCTGAATCCTCATGGTTCAATACTCAATCCACAATATTCAATAATCAAATCTCAAACCTCAAGCATCAATTCTCAACACTCAATCCTCAACACTCAGTCCTCTCTCTTCAATCCTACATCCTCAACCCTCAATCCTCAAGCGTCAATCCTCAATACTCAATCCTCAATACTCAATCCTCAATCCTCAATCTTCAATCCTCAATACTCAATCTTCAATCCTCAATCCTCAATCCTCAATCCTCAATCCTCAACCCTCAATCATCAATCCTCGATCTTCAATACACAATTCTCAATCCTCAATCCTCAATCCTCAATCCTCAGACCTCAATCATCAATATTCAACCCTCAGTACTCGTCCTCAATCCACAACCCTCAATACTCAATCCTCAATTTCCAATCATCAATATTCAATCTTCAATCCTCAATGCTCAATCCTCAATCCTCAATCCTCAATCCTCAATCCTCAAACCTCAATCCTCTACCGTCAGTCCTCGTTCTCAATCCTCAAACCTCAATCCTCAATCCTCAGTATTCAATCATCAATACTCAATCTCCAATCCTAGATCCTCAACCCTCAATCCTCAATCCTCAATCATCAATATTCAACACACAGCCCTCAGCCATGAATCCTCAATACTCAACCATCAATCCTCAATTCTCAATACTGGATCCTCAATCGCCAATCCTCAATCCCCAATCCTCAATCTTCAATACTCAATCCTCAATCCTCAATCCTCAATCCTCAATCCTCAATCTTCAATTCTCAATACACAATCTTCAATCATCAATCCTCAATCCTCAATCCTCAATCCTCAATCTTCAATCCTCAATATCCAATCTTCAATCCTCAATCCTCAATCCTCAATCCTCAATCCTCAATCCTCAATCCTCAATTTTCAATCCTCAATCCTCAATCCTCAGACCTCAATCATCAATATTCAACCCTCAGTCCTCGTCCTCAATCCTCAATCCTCAATCCTCAATCTTCAATCCTCAATCCTCAATATTCAATCTTCAATCCTCAATCCTCCATCCTCAATCCTCAATTCTCAATCCTCAATCCTCAGTCCTCAGTCCTCAAACTTCAATCCTCAACCCTCAGCCCTCATCCTCCATCCTCATTCCTTAATCATCAATCCTCAATCTTCAATGCTCAATATTCAATCTTCAGCCCTCAATCATCAATCCTCAATTCTCAATCCTCAATCCTCAACTCTCGATCCTCAATCCTCAGTCCGCAGTCCTCAAACCTCAATCCTCAACCCTCAGCCCTCATCCTCCATCCTCAACCCTCAATCCTCAATCTTCAATCTTCAAACCTCAATATTCAATCTTCAATCCTCAATCCTCAATCCTCAATCCTCAATACTCAGTGATCAATACTCAATCTTCAATAACCAATCATCAATCCTCAACCCTCAATCCTCAATCCTCAATCCTCATTTCTCAAACCTCAATTCTCAACCCTCAGTCCTCATCCTCAATTCTCAATCCTCAATCCTCAATCCTCAATCCTCAATTCTCAATACTCAATCTTCTGTCCTGAATCCTCAATCCTCAATCCTCATTTCTCAAACCTCAATCCTCAACCCTCAGTCCTCATCCTCAACTCTCAATTCTCAATCCTCAATCATCAATCCTCAATCTTCAATCCTCAATAATCAATCTCCAATCCTAGATTCTCAATCCTCAATCCTCAATCCCCAATCTTCAATCCTCAATAATCAATCTCCAATCCTAGATCCTCAACCCTCAATACTCAATCCTCAATCCTCAATCCTCATTCTTCAATCCTCAATACCCAATCCTCAATCTTCAATCCTCTATCAACAATCCTGAATTCTCAATCCTCAATCCTCAGTCCTCTGCCGTCAAACCTCAATCCCCGACCCTCAGCCCTCATCCTCAATTCTCAGTCCTCAATCCTCAGTCCTCAGTCCTCAAACCTCAATCCTCAACCCACAGACATCATCCTCAATCCTCAATCCTCAATCCTCAATCCTCAATCTTCAATCCTCAATACTCAATCTTCAATCCTCAATCCTCAGCCCACAAACCTCAATTCTGAATCCTCAATACTCAACCTTCAATCCTCAATCCTCAGTCCTCAGTACTCAACCATCAATCCCCAATTCTCAATACTCAATAGAATATCCTGAATTCTCAGGATTCAATACTCCAACCTCAAACCTCAACCCTCAGCCCTCATCCTCCATCCTCAATCCTCAATCCTCAACCCTCAATCTTCAATCCTCAGTACTCAATATTCAATCCCCAATCCTCAATCCTTAATCCTCATTCCTCAATCCTCAATCCTCAATCCTCAACCCTCAATCCTCATTCCTCAAACCTCAATCCTCAACCCTCAGTCCTCATTCTCAATTCTCAATCCTCAATCCTCAATCCTCAATCCTCAATCTTGAATCCTCAATAATCAATCTCCAATCCTCAATCCTCAATCCTCATTCCTTGATCCTCAATCCTCAATCCTCAACCCTCAATCCTCATTCCTCAAACCTCAATCCTCAACCCTCAGTCCTCATTCTCAATTCTCAATCCTCAATCCTCAATCCTCAATCCTCAATCCTCAGTCCTCAATCCTCAGTCCTCAATCCTCAAACCTCAATCCTCTACCGTCAGTCCTCGTCCTCAATCCTCAAACCTCAATCCTCAATCCTCAATATTCAATCATCAATACTCAATCTTCAATCCTCAATCCTCAATCCTCAATCCTCAATCCTCAACCCTCAATATTCAGCACACAGCCCTCAGCCATGAATCCTCAATACTCAACCATCAATCCTCAATTCTCAATACTCAATCCTCAATCGCCAATCCTCAATCCCCAATGCTCAATCTTCAATCCTCAATCCTCAATCCTCAATCCTCAATCCTCAATCCTCAATCTTCAATCTTCAATCCTCAATCCTCAATCCTCAATCCTCAATCCTCAATCGTCAATCCTCAATCCTCAATCTTCAATCCTCAATACTCAATTTTCAATCCTCAATACTCAATCCTCAATCCTCAATTCTCAATCTTCAATCCTCAGTCCTCAGTCCTCAAACTTCAATCCTCAAACCTCAGCCGTCATCCTCCATCCTCTATCCTAAATCATCAATCCTCAATCTTCAATTATCAATATTCAATCTTCAACCCTCAATCCTCAATCCTCAATCCTCAATCCTCAATCCTCAGTGATCAATACTCAATCTTCAACACAGAATCCTTAATCCTCAGTCCTCTGTCCTCAAACCTCAATCCTCAACCCTCAGCCCTCATCCTCCACACTCAACCCTCAATCCTCAATCCTCAAACTTCAATCCTCAATCCTCAGTCCTCAGTACTCAACCATCAATCCTCAAATCCTCAATACTCAATAGAATATCCTGAATTCTCAGGATTCAATACTCAAACCGCAATCCTCAACCCTCAGCCCTCATCCTCCATCCTCAATCCTCAATCCTCAATCCTCAATCTTCAATCCTCAATACTCAATCTTCAATCCTCTATCCTCAATCCTCAATCCTCAATCCTCAAACTTCAATCCTCAATACTCAATTTTCAATCCTCAATCCTCAATCCTCAATCCTCAATCCTCAATCCTCAATCCTCAATCGTCAATCTTCAATCCTCAATACTCAATCTTCAATCCTCAATCCTCAATCCTCAATCCTCAATCCTCATTCTTCAATCCTCAGTACCCAATCCTCAATCTTCAATCCTCAACCCTCAATCCTCAATTCTCAATCCTCAATCCTCAGTCCTCAGTCCTCAAACCTCAATCCTCAACCCTCAGCCCTCATCCTCCATCCTCAATCCTTAATCATCAATCCTCAATCTTCAATCCTCAGTATTCAATCTTCAGCCCTCAATCATCAATCCTCAATTCTCAATCCTCAATCCTCAATCCTCAATCCTCAATCCTCAACTCTCGATCCTCAATCCTCAGTCCTCAGTCCTCAAACTTCAATCCTCAACCCTCAGCCCTCATCCTCCACACTCAACCCTCAATCCTCAATTCTCAACCTTCAATCCTCAATCCTCAATCCTCAATCCTCAATCCTCAATCCTCAATCCTCAATCCTCAATACTCAGTGATCAATACTCAATCTTCAATACCCAATCATCAATCCTCAACCCCCAATCCTCAATCCTCAATCCTCAATCCTCATCTCTCAAACCTCAATTCTCAACCCTCAGCCCTCATCCTCAATTCTCAGTCCTCAATCCAAAATCCTCAATCCTCAATTCTCAATACTCAATCTTCAATCCTCAATCCTCAATCCTCAATCCTCATTTCTGAAACCTCAATCCTCAACCCTCAGTCCTCATCCTCAACTCTCAATTCTCAATCCACAATCCACAATCATCAATCCTCAATCTTCAATCCTCAATAATCAATCTCCAATCCTAGATCCTCAATCCTCAATCCTCAATCCCCAATCTTCAATCCTCAATAATCAATCTCCAATCCTAGATCCTCAACCCTCAATACTCAATCCTCAATCCTCAATCCTCATTCTTCAATCCTCAATCTTCAATCCTCAATACTCAATCTTCAATCCTCAATCCTCAGCCCACAAACCTCAATTCTGAATCCTCAATACTCAACCTTCAATCCCCAATCCTCAGTCCTCAGTACTCAACCATCAATCCTCAATTCTCAATACTCAATAGAATATCCTGAATTCTCAGGATTCAATACTCAAACGTCAAACCTCAACCCTCAGCCCTCATCCTCCATCCTCAATCCTCAATCCTCAATCCTCAATCCTCAATCTTCAATCGTCAGTACTCAATATTCAATCCCCAATCCTCAATCCTCAATCCTCAATCCTCAATCCTCAATCCTCAATCCTCAACCCTCAATCCTCATTCCTCAACCCTCAGTCCTCATTCTCAATTCTCAATCCTCTATCCTCAATCCTCAATCCTCAATCTTCAATCCTCAATAATCAATCTCCAATCCTAGATCCTCAATCCACAATCTTCAATCCTTAATTCTCAATCTTCAATCCTCAATCCCCAGTCTTCAATCTTCAATCCTCAATGCTCAATCCTCAATCCTCAATCCTCAGTCCTCAATCCTCAGTTCTCAATCCTCAAACCTCAATACTCTACCGTCAGTCCTCGTCCTCAATCCTCAAACCTCAATCCTCAATCCTCAATATTCAATCATCAATACTCAATCTTCAGTCCTCAATCCTCAATCCTCAATCCTCAATCCTCAACCCTCAATATTCAACACACAGCCCTCAGCCATGAATCCTCAATACTCAACCATCAATCCTCAATTCTCAATACTCAATCCTCAATCGCCAATCCTCAATCCCCAATCCTCAATCTTCAATCCTCAATCCTCAATCCTCAATCCTCAATCCTCAGTCCTCAATCTTCAATTCTCAATACACAATCTTCAATCATCAATCCTCAATCCTCAATCCTCAATCCTCAATCTTCAATCCTCAATACCCAATCTTCAATCCTCAATCCTCAATCCTCAATCGTCAATCCTCAATCCTCAATTTTCAATCCTCAATCCTCAATCCTCAGGCCTCAATCATCAATATTCAACCCTGAGTCCTCGTCCTCAATCCTCAATCCTCAATCCTCAATCTTCAATCCTCAATCCTCAATATTCAATCTTCAATCCTCAATGCTCAATCCTCAATCCTCAATCCTCAATCCTCAATCTTCAATCCTCAATCCTCAATTCTCAATCTTCAATCCTCAGTACTCAATATTCAATCCCCAATCCTCAATCCTCGATCCTCAATCCTCAATCCTCAGGCATCAATACTCAATCTTCATTACTCAATCCTCAATCCTCAATCCTCAATCCTCAAACCTCAAACCTCAATCCTCATTCCTCAAACCTCATCCCTCAACCCTCAGTCCTCATCCTCAATTCTCAATTCTCAATCCTCAATCCTCAATCCTCAATCGTCAATCTTCAATCCGCAATAATCAATCTCCAATCCTAGATCGTCACTCCACAATCTTCAATCCTTAATTCTCAATCATCAATCCTCAATCCCCAGTCTTCAATCTTCAATCCTCAATGCTTAATCCTCAATCCTCAATCCTCAGTGTTCAATCCTCAATCCTCAATACTCAAACCTCAATCCTCTACCGTCAGTCCTCGTTCTCAATCCTCAAACCTCAATCCTCAATCCTCAGTATTCAATCATCAATACTCAATCTTCAATCCTCAATCCTCAATATTCAATCTTCAATCCTCAATCCTCCATCCTCAATCCTCAATTCTCAATCCTCAATCCACAGTCCTCAGCCCTCAAACTTCAATCCTCAACCCTCAGCCCTCATCCTCCATCCTCATTCCTTAATCATCAATCCTCAATCTTCAATGCTCAATATTCAATCTTCAGCCCTCAATCATCAATCCTCAATTCTCAATCCTCAATCCTCAACTCTCGATCCTCAATCCTCAGACCGCAGTCCTCTAACCTCAATCCTCAACCCTCAGCCCTCATCCTCCATCCTCAACCCTCAATCCTCAATCTTCAATCTTCAAACCTCAATATTCAATCTTCAATCCTCAATCCTCAATCCTCAATCCTCAATACTCAGTGATCAATACTCAATCTTCAATAACCAATCATCAATCCTCAACCCTCAATCCTCAATCCTCAATCCTCAATCCTCATTTCTCAAACCTCAATTCTCAACCCTCAGTCCTCATCCTCAATTCTCAATCCTCAATCCTCAATCCTCAATCCTCAATTCTCAATACTCAATCTTCTGTCCTCAATCCTCAATCCTCAATCCTCATTTCTCAAACCTCAATCCTCAACCCTCAGTCCTCATCCTCAACTCTCAATTCTCAATCCTCAATCATCAATCCTCAATCTTCAATCCTCAATAATCAATCTCCAGTCCTAGATCCTCAATCCTCAATCCTCAATCCCCAATCTTCAATCCTCAATAATCAATCTCCAATCCTAGATCCTCAACTCTCAATACTCAATCCTCAATCCTCAATCCTCATTCTTCAATCCTCAATACCCAATCCTCAATCCTCAGGCATCAATACTCAATCTTCATTACTCAATCCTCAATCCTCAATCCTCAATCCTCAAACCTCAACCCTCAATCCTCATTCCTCAAACCTCATCCCTCAACCCTCAGTCCTCATCCTCAATTCTCAATCCTCAATCCTCAATCCTCAATCGTCAATCTTCAATCCGCAATAATCAATCTCCAATCCTAGATCGTCACTCCACAATCTTCAATCCTTAATTCTCAATCATCAATCCTCAATCCCCAGTCTTCAATCTTCAATCCTCAATGCTTAATCCTCAATCCTCAATCCTCAGTGTTCAATCCTCAATCCTCAATACTCAAACCTCAATCCTCTACCGTCAGTCCTCGTTCTCAATCCTCAAACCTCAATCCTCAATCCTCAGTATTCAATCATCAATACTCAATCTTCAATCCTCAATCCTCAATCCTCAATCCTCAATCCTCAACCCTCAATATTCAACACACAGACCTCAGCCATGAATCCTCAATACTCAACGATCAATCCTCAATTCTCAATACTCAATAGAATATCCTGAATTCTCATGGTTCAATACACAATCCACAATATTCAATAATCAAATCTCAATACTCAATCCTCAATCCTCAATCCTCAATCCTCAATCCTCAATCCTGAATCTTCAATCTTCAATACACAATCTTCAATCATCAATCCTCAATCCTCAATCCTCAATCCTCAATCTTCAATCCTCAATCCTCAATCTTCAATCCTCAATCCTGAATCCTCAATCCTCAATCCTCAATTTTCAATCCTCAATCCTCAATCCTCAGACCTCAATCATCAATATTCAACCCTCAGTACTCGTCCTCAATCCACAACCCTCAATCCTCAATCCTCAATTTCCAATCATCAATATTCAATCCTCAATCCTCAATGCTCAATCCTCAATCCTCAATCCTCAATCCTCAATCCTCAAACCTCAATCCTCTACCGTCAGTCCTCGTTCTCAATCCTCAAACCTCAATCCTCAATCCTCAGTATTCAATCATCAATACTCAATCTCCAATCCTAGATCCTCAACCCTCAATCCTCAATCCTCAATCCTCAATATTCAACACACAGCCCTCAGCCATGAATCCTCAATACTCAACCATCAATCCTCAATTCTCAATACTGGATCCTCAATCGCCAATCCTCAATCCCCAATCCTCAATCTTCAATCCTCAATCCTCAATCCTCAATCCTCAATCCTCAATCCTCAATCTTCAATTCTCAATACACAATCTTCAATCATCAATCCTCAATCCTCAATCCTCAATCCTCAATCTTCAATCCTCAATATCCAATCTTCAATCCTCAACCCTCAATCCTCAATCCTCAATCCTCAATCCTCAATCCTCAATTTTCAATCCTCAATCCTCAATCCTCAGACCTCAATCATCAATATTCAACCCTCAGTCCTCGTCCTCAATCCTCAATCCTCAATCCTCAATCTTCAATCCTCAATCCTCAATATTCAATCTTCAATCCTCAATCCTCCATCCTCAATCCTCAATTCTCAATCCTTAATCCTCAATCCTCAGACCTCAGACATCAATATTCAACCATCAGTTCTCGTCCTCAATCCACAACCCTCAATCCTCAGTCCTCAATCCTCAAACCTCAATCCTCTACCGTCAGTCCTCGTCCTCAATCCTCAAACCTCAATCCTCAATCCTCAATATTCAATCATAAATACTCAATCTTCAATCCTCAATACTCAATCCTCAATCCTCAATCCTCAACCCTCAATATTCAACACACAACCCTCAGCCATGAAACCTCAATACTCAACCATCAATCCTCAATTCTCAATACTCAATCCTCAATGGCCAATCCTCAATCCCCAATCCTCAATCTTCAATCCTCAGTCCTCAATCCTCAATCCTCAATCCTCAATCCTCAATCTTCAATCCTCAATACACAATCTTCAATCATCAATCCTCAATCCTCAATCCTCAACCTTCAATCCTCAATATCCAATCTTCAATCCTCAATCCTCAATCCTCAATCCGCAGTCCTCAAACCTCAATCCTGAATCTTCAATACTCAATCTTCAAGCCTCAATCCTCAGTCCTCAATACTCAACCATCAATCCTCAAGTCTCAATACTCAATAGAGTATCCTGAATTTTCAGGATTCAATACTCAAACCTCAATCCTCAACCTTCAGCCCTCATCCTCCATCCTCAATCCTCAATCCTCAATCCTCAATCTTCAATCCTCAGTACTCAATATTCAATCCCCAATCCTCAATCCTCAATCCTCAATCCTCTATCCTCAGGCATCAATACTCAATCTTCAATACTCAATCCTCAATCCTCAATCCTCAATCCTCAAACCTCAACCCTCAATCCTCATTCCTCAAACCTCAATCCACAACCCTCAGTCCTCATCCTCAATCCTCAATCCTCAATTCTCAATCCTCAATCCTCAATCCTCAATTTTCAATCCTCAATAATCAATCTCCAATCCTAGATCCTCAATCCACAATCTTCAATCCTTAATTCTCAATCATCAATCCTCAGTACCCAGTCTTCAATCTTCAATCCTCAATGCTTAATCCTGAATCCTCAATCCTCAGTGCTCAATCCTCAATCCTCAAACCTCAAACCTCAATCCTCTACCGTCAGTCCTCGTCCTCAATACTCAATCCTCAATCCTGAATCCTCAACCATCAATCCTCAATACCCAATCCTCAATCTTCAATCCTGAATCTTCAATCATCAATTCTCAATCCTCAATCCAGGATCCTCAGGCCTCAAACATCAATATTCAACCCTCAGTCCTCGTCCTCAATCCATAACACTCAATCCTCAATCCTCAATCTTCAATCATCAATATTCAATCTTTAATCCTCAATCCTCAATCCTCAATCCTCAATCCTCAATCCTCAATCCTCAATCCTCAATCCTCAATCTTCAACCCTCAATCCTCAATCCTCAATCCTCAATCCTCAATCTTCAATCCTCAATAATCAATCTTCAAACCCCAATCCTCAATTCTCAATCCTCAATCGTCATTCTTCAACCCTCAATACCCAATCCTCAATCTTCAATCCTGTATCCTCAATTCATAATCCTCAATCATCAATCCTCAGACCTCAAGTGTCAATACTCAGTCCTCAGTCCTCGTCCTCAATACACAGCCCTCAATCATCAATCCTCAATCTTCATTCATCAATATTCAAACCTTCAATCCTCAATCCACAATCCTCAATGTTCAATCCTCAATACCCAATCCTCAATCTTCAATCCTCAATCCGCAATCCTCAATCCTCAATCCTCAATCCTCAATCCTCAACCCTCAGTCCTCAAACCTCAATCCTGAATCTTCAATGCTGACTCCTCAATCTTCAGCCCTCAGTCCTTAACAATCAATTGTCAATCCTCAATCCTCCAAAGAATATCATCAATTCACAGTTTTCAATACTCAATACTCAATCTGCAATCTTCAAGTCTCTATCCACAAACATCAATTCTCATAACTCAACCCCCAACACTCAGTCCCCAATCCTCAATATTCAATCCTCAATCCTCAATCCTCAATCCACAATACTCAACCTTCAATCCTCAATACTCAATCTTCAATTCTCAATCCTCAATCCTCAATCCTCAATCCTCAATCCTCAATCCTCAATCCTCAATATTGAATGCTCAATACACAATCTTCAATCGTCGAACCTCAATCCTCAATCCTCAGTCCTCAATCCTCAGTCATCAATCCTCAATCTTCAGTACTCTATCGTCAATCCTTAGTCCTCAATCCTCAATCCTCAATCCTCGTTCCTCAAACCTCAATCCTCAGCCCTCAGTCCTCACCCTCAATTCTCAATTCTCAATTCTCAATCCTCAATCCTCAATATTCAATCCTCAATAATCAATATCCAATCCTACATCCTCAATCCCCAATCCTCAATCCTTAATCCTCAATCTTCAATCCTCAATCGCCATTCCTCAATCTTCAATCCTCAATGCTCAATCCTCAATCCTCAAGCCTCAGTCCTCAATCCTCAATCCACAAACCTCAAACCTCAATCCTCAACCGTCAGTCCTCGTCCTCAATCCTCAACCCTCAATCCTCAATCCTCAATCTTCAATCATCAATAATCAATCTTCAATCCTCAATCATCAATCCTCAATCCTCAATCCTCAATCCTCAATCCTCAATATTCAACACTCAACCCTCAACCCTCAACCATCAATCCTCAATACTCATCCATCAATCCTCAATTCTCAGTACTCAATACAACATCCTGAATTCTCATGGTTCAATACTCAATCCACAATATTCAATAATCAAATCTCAAACCTCAAGCATCAATTCTCAACACTCAATCCTCAACACTCAGTCCTCTCTCCTCAATCCTACATCCTCAACCCTCCATCCTCAAGCGTCAATCCCCAATACTCAATCCTCAATCCTCAATCCTCAATCCTCAATCTTCAATCCTCAATACTCAATCTTCAATCCTCAAACCTCAATCCTCAATCCTCAATCCTCAACCCTCAATCATCTATCCTCGATCTTCAATACACAATCCTCAATCCTCAATCCTCAATCCTCAATACTCATCCATCAATCCTCAATTTTCAATGCCCAATAAAATATTCTGAATTCTCAGGATTCTATACTCAAACCTCAAACCTCAACCCTCAGCCCTCATTCTCAATCCTCAATCCTCAATCCTCAATCCTCAGTATTCTATACTCAATACTCAATCTTCAATACTTAATCCTCAATCCTCAATCGTCAATCCCCAATAATCAATCTCCAATCCTAGAACCTCAATCCCCAATCCTCAATCCTCAATCCTCAGTCATAAATCCTCAATCTTCAATCCTCAATCGCCAGTCCTCAATCTTCAATCCTCAATCGCCAGTCCTCGATCTTCAATACTCAATACTCAGTCCTCAATCCTCAATCCTCAATACTCATCCTCCATCCTCAATCATCAATACTCAATCCTCAATCCTCAATCTTCAATCCGAGATACTGAATCCTCAATCCTCAATATTCAATCCTCAATCCTCAATCCTCAATCCACAATCCTCAACTTTCAATCCTCAATACTCAATCTTCAATCCTCAATCCTCAGTCCTCAATCCTCAGTCCTCAATCCTCAGTCATCCATCCTCAATCTTCAATACCCAATCGTCAAGCCTCAGTCCTCAATCCTCAATCCTCAATCCTCAAACCTCAATCCTCAACCGTCAGACCTCGTCCTCAATCCTCAACCCTCAATCCTCAATCCTCAATCTTCAATCTCCAATCCTAGATCCTCAATCCTCAATCCTCAATCCCCAATCTTCAATCCTCAATAATCAATCTCCAATCCTAGATCCTCAATCCTCAATCCTCAATCCCCAATCTTCAATCCTCAATAATCAATCTCCAATCCTAGATCGTCAACCCTCAATCCTCAATCATCAATCCTCAATCCTCATTCTTCAATCCTCAATACCCAATCCTCAATCTTCAATCCTCTATCAACAATCCTCAATCCTCAATCCCCAATCTTCAATCCTCAATAATCAATCTCCAATCCTAGATCCTCAATCCTCAATCCACAATCCTCAATACTCAGTCCTCAGTCCTCAAACCTCAATGCTCAATCCCCCAACCCCAATCCTCAATCCTCAATCCTATACCATCAATCCTCAATCTTCAATACACAATACTCAATCCTCAATCCTCAATCCTCAATCCTCAATCCTCAACCTTCAACTCTCAATCCACAATCCTCAATGTTCAATCCTCAATACCCAATCCTTAATCTTCAATCCTCAGTCCTCAATCCTCAGTCCTCAGTCCTCAAACCTCATCCTCAACCCTCAGACATCATCCTGAATCCTCAACCCTCAATCCTCAATCCTCAATCTTCAATCCTCAATACTCAATCTTCAATCATCAATCCTCAATCCTCAATCCTCAATCCTCAATATTCAACACTCAACCCTCAACCCTCAACCATCAATCCTCAATACTCATCCATCAATCCTCAATTCTCAGTACTCAATACAACATCCTGAATCCTCATGGTTCAATACTCAATCCACAATATTCAATAATCAAATCTCAAACCTCAAGCATCAATTCTCAACACTCAATCCTCAACACTCAGTCCTCTCTCTTCAATCCTACATCCTCAACCCTCAATCCTCAAGCGTCAATCCTCAATACTCAATCCTCAATACTCAATCCTCAATCCTCAATCTTCAATCCTCAATACTCAATCTTCAATCCTCAATCCTCAATCCTCAATCCTCAATCCTCAACCCTCAATCATCAATCCTCGATCTTCAATACACAATCCTCAATCCTCAATCCTCAATCCTCAATCCTCAGACCTCAATCATCAATATTCAACCCTCAGTACTCGTCCTCAATCCACAACCCTCAATACTCAATCCTCAATTTCCAATCATCAATATTCAATCTTCAATCCTCAATGCTCAATCCTCAATCCTCAATCCTCAATCCTCAATCCTCAAACCTCAATCCTCTACCGTCAGTCCTCGTTCTCAATCCTCAAACCTCAATCCTCAATCCTCAGTATTCAATCATCAATACTCAATCTCCAATCCTAGATCCTCAACCCTCAATCCTCAATCCTCAATCCTCAATATTCAACACACAGCCCTCAGCCATGAATCCTCAATACTCAACCATCAATCCTCAATACTCAATACTGGATCCTCAATCGCCAATCCTCAATCCCCGATCCTCAATCTTCAATCCTCAATCCTCAATCCTCAATCCTCAATCCTCAATCCTCAATCTTCAATTCTCAATACACAATCTTCAATCATCAATCCTCAATCCTCAATCCTCAATCCTCAATCTTCAATCCTCAATATCCAATCTTCAATCCTCAATCCTCAATCCTCAATCCTCAATCCTCAATCCTCAATCCTCAATCCTCAATTTTCAATCCTCAATCCTCAATCCTCAGACCTCAATCATCAATATTCAACCCTCAGTCCTCGTCCTCAATCCTCAATCCTCAATCCTCAATCTTCAATCCTCAATCCTCAATATTCAATCTTCAATCCTCAATCCTCCATCCTCAATCCTCAATTCTCAATCCTCAATCCTCAGTCCTCAGTCCTCAAACTTCAATCCTCAACCCTCAGCCCTCATCCTCCATCCTCATTCCTTAATCATCAATCCTCAATCTTCAATGCTCAATATTCAATCTTCAGCCCTCAATCATCAATCCTCAATTCTCAATCCTCAATCCTCAACTCTCGATCCTCAATCCTCAGTCCGCAGACCTCAAACCTCAATCCTCAACCCTCAGCCCTCATCCTCCATCCTCAACCCTCAATCCTCAATCTTCAATCTTCAAACCTCAATATTCAATCTTCAATCCTCAATCCTCAATCCTCAATCCTCAATACTCAGTGATCAATACTCAATCTTCAATAACCAATCATCAATCCTCAACCCTCAATCCTCAATCCTCAATCCTCAATCCTCATTTCTCAAACCTCAATTCTCAACCCTCAGTCCTCATCCTCAATTCTCAATCCTCAATCCTCAATCCTCAATCCTCAATTCTCAATACTCAATCTTCTGTCCTGAATCCTCAATCCTCAATCCTCATTTCTCAAACCTCAATCCTCAACCCTCAGTTCTCATCCTCAACTCTCAATTCTCAATCCTCAATCATCAATCCTCAATCTTCAATCCTCAATAATCAATCTCCAATCCTAGATCCTCAATCCTCAATCCTCAATCCCCAATCTTCAATCCTCAATAATCAATCTCCAATCCTAGATCCTCAACCCTCAATACTCAATCCTCAATCCTCAATCCTCATTCTTCAATCCTCAATACCCAATCCTCAATCTTCAATCCTCTATCAACAATCCTGAACTCTCAATCCTCAATCCTCAGTCCTCTGCCGTCAAACCTCAATCCCCGACCCTCAGCCCTCATCCTCAATTCTCAGTCCTCAATCCTCAGTCCTCAGTCCTCAAACCTCAATCCTCAACCCACAGACATCATCCTCAATCCTCAATCCTCAATCCTCAATCCTCAATCTTCAATCCTCAATACTCAATCTTCAATCCTCAATCCTCAGCCCACAAACCTCAATTCTGAATCCTCAATACTCAACCTTCAATCCTCAATCCTCAGTCCTCAGTACTCAACCATCAATCCCCAATTCTCAATACTCAATAGAATATCCTGAATTCTCAGGATTCAATACTCCAACCTCAAACCTCAACCCTCAGCCCTCATCCTCCATCCTCAATCCTCAATCCTCAACCCTCAATCTTCAATCCTCAGTACTCAATATTCAATCCCCAATCCTCAATCCTTAATCCTCTTTCCTCAATCCTCAATCCTCAATCCTCAACCCTCAATCCTCATTCCTCAAACCTCAATCCTCAACCCTCAGTCCTCATTCTCAATTCTCAATCCTCAATCCTCAATCCTCAATCCTCAATCTTGAATCCTCAATAATCAATCTCCAATCCTCAATCCTCAATCCTCATTCCTTAATCCTCAATCCTCAATCCTCAACCCTCAATCCTCATTCCTCAAACCTCAATCCTCAACCCTCAGTCCTCATTCTCAATTCTCAATCCTCAATCCTCAATCCTCAATCCTCAATCCTCAGTCCTCAATCCTCAGTCCTCAATCCTCAAACCTCAATCCTCTACCGTCAGTCCTCGTCCTCAATCCTCAAACCTCAATCCTCAATCCTCAATATTCAATCATCAATACTCAATCTTCAATCCTCAATCCTCAATCCTCAATCCTCAATTCTCAATACTCAATCTTCTGTCCTCAATCCTCAATCCTCAATCCTCATTTCTCAAACCTCAATCCTCAACCCTCAGTCCTCATCCTCAACTCTCAATTCTCAATCCTCAATCATCAATCCTCAATCTTCAATCCTCAATAATCAATCTCCAATCCTAGATCCTCAATCCTCAATCCTCAATCCCCAATCTTCAATCCTCAATAATCAATCTCCAATCCTAGATCCTCAACCCTCAATACTCAATCCTCAATCCTCAATCCTCATTCTTCAATCCTCAATACCCAATCCTCAATCTTCAATCCTCTATCAACAATCCTGAATTCTCAATCCTCAATCCTCAGTCCTCTGTCGTCAAACCTCAATCCCCGACCCTCAGCCCTCATCCTCAATTCTCAGTCCTCAATCCTCAGTCCTCAGTCCTCAAACCTCAATCCTTAACCCACAGACATCATCCTCAATCCTCAATCCTCAATCCTCAATCCTCAATCTTCAATCCTCAATACTCAATCTTCAATCCTCAATCCTCAGCCCACAAACCTCAATTCTGAATCCTCAATACTCAACCTTCAATCCTCAATCCTCAGTCCTCAATCCTCAGTCCTCAATCCTCAGTCCTCAATCCTCAAACCTCAATCCTCTACCGTCAGTCCTCGTCCTCAATCCTCAAACCTCAATCCTCAATCCTCAATATTCAATCATCAATACTCAATCTTCAATCCTCAATCCTCAATCCTCAATCCTCAATCCTCAACCCTCAATATTCAGCACACAGCCCTCAGCCATGAATCCTCAATACTCAACCATCAATCCTCAATTCTCAATACTCAATCCTCAATCGCCAATCCTCAATCCCCAATGCTCAATCTTCAATCCTCAATAATCAATCCTCAATCCTCAGTCCTCAATCCTCAATCTTCAATCTTCAATCCTCAATCCTCAATCCTCAATCCTCAATCCTCAATCGTCAATCCTCAATCCTCAATCTTCAATCCTCAATACTCAATTTTCAATCCTCAATACTCAATCCTCAATCCTCAATTCTCAATCCTCAATCCTCAGTCCTCAGTCCTCAAACTTCAATCCTCAAACCTCAGCCGTCATCCTCCATCCTCTATCCTAAATCATCAATCCTCAATCTTCAATTATCAATATTCAATCTTCAACCCTCAATCCTCAATCCTCAATCCTCAATCCTCAATCCTCAGTGATCAATACTCAATCTTCAACACAGAATCCTCAATCCTCAGTCCTCAGTCCTCAAACCTCAATCCTCAACCCTCAGCCCTCATCCTCCACACTCAACCCTCAATCCTCAATCCTCAACCTTCAATCCTCAATCCTCAGTCCTCAGTACTCAACCATCAATCCTCAATCCTCAATACTCAATAGAATATCCTGAATTCTCAGGATTCAATACTCAAACCGCAATCCTCAACCCTCAGCCCTCATCCTCCATCCTCAATCCTCAATCCTCAGTCCTCAATCTTCAATCCTCAATACTCAATCTTCAATCCTCTATCCTCAATCCTCAATCCTCAATCCTCAAACTTCAATCCTCAATACTCAATTTTCAATCCTCAATCCTCAATCCTCAATCCTCAATCCTCAATCCTCAATCGTCAATCTTCAATCCTCAATACTCAATCTTCAATCCTCAATCCTCAATCCTCAATCCTCAATCCTCAGTCTTCAATCCTCAGTACCCAATCCTCAATCTTCAATCCTCAACCCTCAATCCTCAATTCTCAATCCTCAATCCTCAGTCCTCAGTCCTCAAACCTCAATCCTCAACCCTCAGCCCTCATCCTCCATCCTCAATCCTTAATCATCAATCCTCAATCTTCAATCCTCAGTATTCAATCTTCAGCCCTCAATCATCAATCCTCAATTCTCAATCCTCAATCCTCAATCCTCAATCCTCAATCCTCAACTCTCGATCCTCAATCCTCAGTCCTCAGTCCTCAAACCTCAATCCTCAACCCTCAGCCCTCATCCTCCACACTCAACCCTCAATCCTCAATTCTCAACCTTCAATCCTCAATCCTCAATCCTCAATCCTCAATCCTCAATCGTCAATCCTCAATCCTCAATCTTCAATCCTCAATACTCAATTTTCAATCCTCAATACTCAATCCTCAATCCTCAATTCTCAATCCTCAATCCTCAGTCCTCAGTCCTCAAACTTCAATCCTCAAACCTCAGCCCTCATCCTCCATCCTCTATCCTTAATCATCAATCCTCAATCTTCAATCCTCAATATTCAATCTTCAACCCTCAATCCTCAATCCTCAATCCTCAATCCTCAATCCTCAGTGATCAATACTCAATCTTCAACACACAATCCTCAATCCTCAGTCCTCAGTCCTCAAACCTCAATCCTCAACCCTCAGCCCTCATCATCCACACTCAACCCTCAATCGTCAATCCTCAACCTTCAATCCTCAATCCTCAGTCCTAAGTACTCAACCATCAATCCTCAATCCTCAATCCTCAATCGTCAATCTTCAATTCTCAATACTCAATCTTCAATCCTCAATCCTCAATCCTCAATCCTCAATCCTCATTCTTCAATCCTCAGTACCCAATCCTCAATCTTCAAACCTCAACCCTCAATCCTCAATTCTCAATCCTCAATCCTCAGTCCTCAGTCCTCAAACCTCAATCCTCAACCCTCAGCCCTCATCCTCCATCCTCAATCCTTAATCATCAATCCTCAATCTTCAATCCTCAATATTCAATCTTCAGCCCTCAATCATCAATCCTCAATTCTCAATCCTCAATCCTCAATCCTCAATCCTCAATCCTCAAGTCTCGATCCTCTATCCTCAGTCCTCAGTCCTCAAACCTCAATCCTCAACCCTCAGCCCTCATCCTCCACACTCAACCCTCAATCCTCAATTCTCAACCTTCAATCCTCAATATTCAATCTTCAATCCTCAATCCTCAATCCTCAATCCTCAATCCTCAATACTCAGTGATCAATACTCAATCTTCAATACCCAATCATCAATCCTCAACCCTCAATCCTCAATCCTCAATCCTCAATCCTCATCTCTCAAACCTCAATTCTCAACCCTCAGCTCTCATCCTCAATTCTCAGTCCTCAATCCACAATCCTCAATCCTCAATTCTCAATACTCAATCTTCAATCCTCAATCCTCAATCCTCAATCCTCATTTCTGAAACCTCAATCCTCAACCCTCAGTCCTCATCCTCAACTCTCAATTCTCAATCCACAATCCACAATCATCAATCCTCAATCTTCAATCCTCAATAATCAATCTCCAATCCTAGATCCTCAATCCTCAATCCTCAATCCCCAATCTTCAATCCTCAATAATCAATCTCCAATCCTAGATCCTCAACCCTCAATACTCAATCCTCAATCCTCAATCCTCATTCTTCAATCCTCAAACTTCAATCCTCAATACTCAATCTTCAATCCTCAATCCTCAGCCCACAAACCTCAATTCTGAATCCTCAATACTCAACCTTCAATCCCCAATCCTCAGTCCTCAGTACTCAACCATCAATCCTCAATTCTCAATACTCAATAGAATATCCTGAATTCTCAGGATTCAATACTCAAACGTCAAACCTCAACCCTCAGCCCTCATCCTCCATCCTCAATCCTCAATCCTCAATCCTCAATCCTCAATCTTCAATCGTCAGTACTCAATATTCAATCCCCAATCCTCAATCCTCAATCCTCAATCCTCAATCCTCAATCCTCAATCCTCAACCCTCAATCCTCATTCCTCAACCCTCAGTCCTCATTCTCAATTCTCAATCCTCTATCCTCAATCCTCAATCCTCAATCTTCAATCCTCAATAATCAATCTCCAATCCTAGATCCTCAATCCACAATCTTCAATCCTTAATTCTCAATCTTCAATCCTCAATCCCCAGTCTTCAATCTTCAATCCTCAATGCTCAATCCTCAATCCTCAATCCTCAGTCCTCAATACTCAGTTCTCAATCCTCAAACCTCAATCCTCTACCGTCAGTCCTCGTCCTCAATCCTCAAACCTCAATCCTCAATCCTCAATATTCAATCATCAATACTCAATCTTCAGTCCTCAATCCTCAATCCTCAATCCTCAATCCTCAACCCTCAATATTCAACACACAGCCCTCAGCCATGAATCCTCAATACTCAACCATCAATCCTCAATTCTCAATACTCAATCCTCAATAGCCAATCCTCAATCCCCAATCCTCAATCTTCAATCCTCAATCCTCAATCCTCAATCCTCAATCCTCAATCCTCAATCTTCAATTCTCAATACACAATCTTCAATCATCAATCCTCAATCCTCAATCCTCAATCCTCAATCTTCAATCCTCAATATCCAATCTTCAATCATCAATCCTCAATCCTCAATCGTCAATCCTCAATCCTCAATTTTCAATCCTCAATCCTCAATCCTCAGGCCTCAATCATCAATATTCAACCCTGAGTCCTCGTCCTCAATCCTCAATCCTCAATCCTCAATCTTCAATCCTCAATCCTCAATATTCAATCTTCAATCCTCAATGCTCGATCCTCAATCCTCAATCCTCAATCATCAATCTTCAATCCTCAATCCTCAATCCTCAATCCTCAATCTTCAATCCTCAATACTCAATCTTCAATCCTCAATCCTCAATCGTCAATCCTCAATCCTCAATCTTCAATCCTCAATACTCAATTTTCAATCCTCAATCCTCCATCCTCAATCCTCAATTCTCAATCCTCAATCCTCAGTCCTCAGTCCTCAAACTTCAATCCTCAACCCTCAGCCCTCATCCTCCATCCTCATTCCTTAATCATCAATCCTCAATCTTCAATCCTCAGTATTCAATCTTCAGCCCTCAATCATCAATCCTCAATTCCCAATCCTCAATCCTCAATCCTCAATCCTCAATCCTCAATCCTCAATCCTCAACTCTCGATCCTCAATCCTCAGTCCGCAGTCCTCAAACCTCAATCCTCAACCCTCAGCCCTCATCCTCCATCCTCAACCCTCAATCCTCAATCCTCAATCTTCAATCCTCAATATTCAATCTTCAATCCTCAATCCTCAATCCTCAATCCTCAATACTCAGTGATCAATACTCAATCTTCAATAACCAATCATCAATCCTCAACCCTCAATCCTCAATCCTCAATCCTCAATCCTCATTTCTCAAACCTCAATTCTCAACCCTCAGTCCTCATCCTCAATTCTCAATCCTCAATCCTCAATCCTCAATCCTCAATTCTCAATACTCAATCTTCTGTCCTCAGTCCTCAAACTTCAATCCTCAAACCTCAGCCCTCATCCTCCATCCTCTATCCTTAATCATCAATCCTCAATCTTCAATCCTCAATATTCAACCTTCAACCCTCAATCCTCAATCCTCAATCCTCTATCCTCATTCCTCAGTGATCAATACTCAATCTTCAATACACAATCCTCAATCCTCAATCCTCAATCCTCAATCCTCAATCCTCAATCCTCATTTCTCAAACCTCAATCCTCAACCCTCAGTCCTCATCCTCAATTCTCAATTCTCAATCCTCAATCGTCAATCCTCAATCTTCAATCCTCAATAATCAATCTCCAATTCTAGATTCTCAATCCTCAATCCTCAATCCTCAATCTGCCATCCTCAATAATCAATCTCCAATCCTAGATCCTCAATCTTCAATCCTCAATCCTCAATCCACAATCCTCATTCTTCAATCCTCAATACCCAATCCTCAATCTTCAATCCTCAATCATCAATCCTCAATTCTCAATCCTCAATCCTCAACCCTCATTCGTCAAACCTCAATCCCTGACCCTCTGCCCTCATCCTCAACCCTCAGTCTTCAATCCTCAGTCCTCAGTCCTCAAACCTCAATCCTCAACCCTCAGTCATCATCCTCAATCCTCAATCCTCAATCCTCAATCCTCAATCTTCAATCCTCAATACTCAATCTTCAATCCTCAATCCTCAGCCCACAAACCTCAATTCTGAATCCTCAATACTCAACCTTCAATCCTCAATCCTCAGTACTCAGTACTCAACCATCAATCCCCAATTCTCAATACTCAATAGAATATCCTGAATTCTCAGGATTCAATACTCAAACCTCAAACCTCAACCCTCAGCCCTCATCCTCCATCCTCAATCCTCAATCCTCAATCCTAAATCTTCAATACTCAGTACTCAATATTCAATCCCCAATCCTCAATCCTCAATCCTCATTCCTCAATCCTCAATCCTCAATCCTCAACCCTCAATCCTCATTCCTCAAACCTCAATCCTCAACCCTCAGTCCTCATTCTCAATTCTCAATCCTCAATCCTCAATCCTCAGTCCTCAATCCTCAGTCCTCAATCCTCAAACCTCAATCCTCTACCGTCAGTCCTCGTCCTCAATCCTCAAACCTCAATCCTCAATCCTCAATATTCAATCATCAATACTCAATCTTCAATCCTCAATCCTCAATCCTCAATCCTCAATCCTCAACCCTCAATATTCAACACACAGCCCTCAGCCATGAATCCTCAATACTCAACCATCAATCCTCAATTCTCAATACTCAATCCTCAATCGCCAATCCTCAACCCTCAATCCTCAATCCTCAATCCTCAATCCTCATCTCTCAAACCTCAATTCTCAAACCTCAGTCCTCATCCTCAATTCTCAATCCTCAATCCACAATCCTCAATCCTCAATTCTCAATACTCAATCTTCAATCCTCAATCCTCAATCCTCAGTCCTCATTTCTGAAACCTCAATCCTCAACCCTCAGTCCTCATCCTCAACGCTCAATTCTCAATCCACAATCCACAATCATCAATCCTCAATCTTCAATCCTCAATAATCAATCTCCAATCCCAGATCCTCAATCCTCAATCCTCAATCCCCAATCTTCAATCCTCAATAATCAATCTCCAATCCTAGATCCTCAACCCTCAATACTCAATCGTCAATCCTCAATCCTCATTCTTCAATCGTCAATCTTCAATCCTCAATACTCAATCTTCAATCCTCAATCCTCAGCCCACAAACCTCAATTCTGAATCCTCAATACTCAACCTTCAATCCTCAATACTCAGTCCTCAGTACTCAACCATCAATCCTCAATTCTCAATACTCAATAGAATATCCTGAATTCTCAGGATTCAATACTCAAACCTCAAACCTCAACCCTCAGCCCTCATCCTCCACCCTCAATCCTCAATCCTCAATCCTCAATCCTCAATCCTCAATCTTCAATCCTCAGTACTCAATATTCAATCCCCAATCCTCAATCCTCAATCCTCAATCCTCAATCCTCAATCCTCAATCCTCAACCCTCAATCCTCATTCCTCAAACCTCAATCCTCAACCCTCAGTCCTCATCCTCAATTCTCAATCCTCAATCCTCAATCCTCAATCCTCAATCTTCAATCCTCAATAATCAATCTCCAATCCTAGATCCTCAATCCACAATCTTCAATGCTTAATTCTCAATCTTCAATCCTCAATCCCCAGTATTCAATCTTCAATCCTCAATGCTCAATCCTCAATCCTCAATCCTCAGTCCTCAATCCTCAATCCTCAATCCTCAAACCCCAATCCTCTACCGTCATTCCTCGTCCTCATCCTCAATTCTCAATCCTCAATCCTCAATCCTCAATCCTCAATTCTCAATACTCAATCTTCTGTCCTCAATCCTCAATCCTCAATCCTCATTTCTCAAACCTCAATCCTCAACCCTCAGTCCTCTTCCACAACTCTCAATTCTCAACCCTCAATCCTCAATCCTCAATCCTCAATGTTCAGTCCTCAATACCCAATCCTCAATCTTCAATCCACAATCCTCAATCCTCAATCCTCAATCCTCAATCCTCAATCGTCAATCTTCAATCCTCAATACTCAATCTTCAATCCTCAATCCTCAATCCTCAATCCTCAATCCTCAATCCTCAATTCTCAATACTCAATCTTCAATCCTCAATACTCAATCCTCAATCCTCATTTCTCAAACCGCAATCCTCAACCCTCAGTCCTCATCCTCAACTCTCAACTCTCAATCCTCAATCATCAATCCTCAATCTTCAATCCTCAATAGTCAATCTCCAATCCTAGATCATCAATCCTCAACCCTCAATCCTCAATCCTCAATCCTCATTTCTCAAACCTCAATTTTCAACCCTCTGTCCGCATCCTCAATTCTCAATCCTCAATCCTCAATCCTCAATCTTCAATCCTCAATATCCAATCATCAATCCTCAATCCTCAATCCTCAATCCTCAATCCTCAATCTTCAATCCTCAATACTCAATCTTCAATCCTCAATCCTCAATCGTCAATCCTCAATCCTCAATCTTCAATCCTCAATACTCAATTTTCAATCCTCAATCCTCCATCCTCAATCCTCAATTCTCAATCCTCAATCCTCAGTCCTCAGTCCTCAAACTACAATCCTCAACCCTCTGCCCTCATCCTCAATACTCAATCCTCAATCCTCAATCCTCAACACTCAATCTTCAATCCTCAATAATCAATCTCCAATCCTAGATCCTCAATCCACAATCTTCAATCCTTAACTCTCAATCATCAATCCTCAATCCCCAGTCTTCAATCTTCAATCCTCAATGCTTAATCCTCAATCCTCAATCCTCAGCCCTCAATCCTCAATCCTCAATCCTCAAACCTCTATCCTCTACCGTCAGTCCTCGACCTCAATCCTCAAACCTCAATCCTCTATCCTCAGTATTCAATCATCAATACTCAATCATCAATCCTCAGTCCTCAATCCTCAATCCTCAATCCTCAACCCTCAATATTCAACACACAACCCTCAGCCATGAATCCTCAATACTCAACTATCAATCCTCAATTCTCAATACTCAATAGAATATCCTGAATTCTCATGGTTCAATACTCATTCCGCAATGTTCAATAATCAAATCTCAATCCTCAATCTTCAATCCTCAATACTCAATTTCAATCCTCAATCCTCAATTCTCAATCCTCAATACTCAATCCTCAACCGTCAATCATCAATCCCCAGTCCTCAATCTTCAATCCTCAATCCTCAATCCTCAATCCTCATTCCTCAATCCTCAATCTTCAAAACACAATCTTCAATCATCAATCCTCAATCCTCAATCCTCAATCCTCAATCTTCAATCCTCAATACTCAATCTTCAATCCTCAATCCTCATTCCTCAATCCCCGATCCGCAATTTTCAATCTTCAATCCTCAATCCTCAACCCTCAATATTCAACACACAACCCTCAGCCATGAATACTCAATACTCAACTATCAATCCTCATTTCTCAATACTCAATAGAATATCCTGAATTCTCATGGTTCAATACTCAATCCACAATATTCAATAATCAAATCTCAATCCTCAATCCTCAATCTTCAATCCTCAATCCTCAATCCTCAATCCTCAATCTTCAATCCTCAATTCTCAATCCTGAATACTCAATCCTCAACCGTCAATCATCAATCCCCAGTCCTCAGTCTTCAATCCTCAATCCTCAATACTCAATCCTCAATCCTCAATCTTCAATCTTCAATACACAATCTTCAATCATCAATCCTCAATCATCAACCCTCAATCCTCAATCTTCAATCCTCAATCCTCAATCCTCAGTCCTCAATCCTCAGTCCTCAATCCTCAAACCTCAATCCTCTACCGTCAGTCCTCGTCCTCAATCCTCAAACCTCATTCCTCAATCCTCAATATTCAATCATCAATCCTCAATCCTCAATCCTCAATCCTCATTCTTCAATCCTCAATACCCAATCCTCAATCTTCAATCCTCTATCAACAATCCTGAATTCTCAATCCTCAATCCTCAGTCCTCTGTCGTCAAACCTCAATCCCCGACCCTCAGCCCTCATCCTCAATTCTCAGTCCTCAATCCTCAGTCCTCAGTCCTCAAACCTCAATCCTTAACCCACAGACATCATCCTCAATCCTCAATCCTCAATCCTCAATCCTCAATCCTCAGTGATCAATACTCAATCTTCAACACAGAATCCTCAATCCTCAGTCCTCAGTCCTCAAACCTCAATCCTCAACCCTCAGCCCTCATCCTCCACACTCAACCCTCAATCCTCAATCCTCAACCTTCAATCCTCAATCCTCAGTCCTCAGTACTCAACCATCAATCCTCAATCCTCAATACTCAATAGAATATCCTGAATTCTCAGGATTCAATACTCAAACCGCAATCCTCAACCCTCAGCCCTCATCCTCCATCCTCAATCCTCAATCCTCAATCCTCAATCTTCAATCCTCAATACTCAATCTTCAATCCTCTATCCTCAATCCTCAATCCTCAATCCTCAAACTTCAATCCTCAATACTCAATTTTCAATCCTCAATCCTCAATCCTCAATCCTCAATCCTCAATCCTCAATCCTCAATCGTCAATCTTCAATCCTCAATACTCAATCTTCAATCCTCAATCCTCAATCCTCAATCCTCAATCCTCATTCTTCAATCCTCAGTACCCAATCCTCAATCTTCAATCCTCAACCCTCAATCCTCAATTCTCAATCCTCAATCCTCAGTCCTCAGTCCTCAAACCTCAATCCTCAACCCTCAGCCCTCATCCTCCATCCTCAATCCTTAATCATCAATCCTCAATCTTCAATCCTCAGTATTCAATCTTCAGCCCTCAATCATCAATCCTCAATTCTCAATCCTCAATCCTCAATCCTCAATCCTCAATCCTCAACTCTCGATCCTCAATCCTCAGTCCTCAGTCCTCAAACCTCAATCCTCAACCCTCAGCCCTCATCCTCCACACTCAACCCTCAATCCTCAATTCTCAACCTTCAATCCTCAATCCTCAATCCTCAATCCTCAATCCTCAATCGTCAATCCTCAATCCTCAATCTTCAATCCTCAATACTCAATTTTCAATCCTCAATACTCAATCCTCAATCCTCAATTCTCAATCCTCAATCCTCAGTCCTCAGTCCTCAAACTTCAATCCCCAAACCTCAGCCCTCATCCTCCATCCTCTATCCTTAATCATCAATCCTCAATCTTCAATCCTCAATATTCAATCTTCAACCCTCAATCCTCAATCCTCAATCCTCAATCCTCAATCCTCAGTGATCAATACTCAATCTTCAACACACAATCCTCAATCCTCAGTCCTCAGTCCTCAAACCTCAATCCTCAACCCTCAGCCCTCATCATCCACACTCAACCCTCAATCGTCAATCCTCAACCTTCAATCCTCAATCCTCATTCCTCAGTACTCAACCATCAATCCTCAATCCTCAATCTTCAATCGTCAATCTTCAATCCTCAATACTCAATCTTCAATCCTCAATCCTCATTCCTCAATCCTCAATCCTCATTCTTCAATCCTCAGTACCCAATCCTCAATCTTCAAACCTCAACCCTCAATCCTCAATTCTCAATCCTCAATCCTCAGTCCTCAGTCCTCAAACCTCAATCCTCAACCCTCAGCCCTCATCCTCCATCCTCAATCCTTAATCATCAATCCTCAATCTTCAATCCTCAATATTCAATCTTCAGCCCTCAATCATCAATCCTCAATTCTCAATCCTCAATCCTCAATCCTCAATCCTCAATACTCAAGTCTCGATCCTCTATCCTCAGTCCTCAGTCCTCAAACCTCAATCCTCAACCCTCAGCCCTCATCCTCCACACTCAACCCTCAATCCTCAGTCCTCAGTCCTCAAACTTCAATCCTCAACCCTCAGCCCTCATCCTCCATCCTCATTCCTTAATCATCAATCCTCAATCTTCAATGCTCAATATTCAATCTTCAGCCCTCAATCATCAATCCTCAATTCTCAATCCTCAATCCTCAACTCTCGATCCTCAATCCTCAGTCCGCAGTCCTCAAACCTCAATCCTCAACCCTCAGCCCTCATCCTCCATCCTCAACCCTCAATCCTCAATCTTCAATCTTCAAACCTCAATATTCAATCTTCAATCCTCAATCCTCAATCCTCAATCCTCAATACTCAGTGATCAATACTCAATCTTCAATAACCAATCATCAATCCTCAACCCTCAATCCTCAATCCTCAATCCTCATTTCTCAAACCTCAATTCTCAACCCTCAGTCCTCATCCTCAATTCTCAATCCTCAATCCTCAATCCTCAATCCTCAATTCTCAATACTCAATCTTCTGTCCTGAATCCTCAATCCTCAATCCTCATTTCTCAAACCTCAATCCTCAACCCTCAGTCCTCATCCTCAACTCTCAATTCTCAATCCTCAATCATCAATCCTCAATCTTCAATCCTCAATAATCAATCTCCAATCCTAGATCCTCAATCCTCAATCCTCAATCCCCAATCTTCAATCCTCAATAATCAATCTCCAATCCTAGATCCTCAACCCTCAATACTCAATCCTCAATCCTCAATCCTCATTCTTCAATCCTCAAACTTCAATCCTCAATACTCAATCTTCAATCCTCAATCCTCAGCCCACAAACCTCAATTCTGAATCCTCAATACTCAACCTTCAATCCCCAATCCTCAGTCCTCAGTACTCAACCATCAATCCTCAATTCTCAATACTCAATAGAATATCCTGAATTCTCAGGATTCAATACTCAAACGTCAAACCTCAACCCTCAGCCCTCATCCTCCATCCTCAATCCTCAATCCTCAATCCTCAATCCTCAATCTTCAATCGTCAGTACTCAATATTCAATCCCCAATCCTCAATCCTCAATCCTCAATCCTCAATCCTCAATCCTCAATCCTCAACCCTCAATCCTCATTCCTCAACCCTCAGTCCTCATTCTCAATTCTCAATCCTCTATCCTCAATCCTCAATCCTCAATCTTCAATCCTCAATAATCAATCTCCAATCCTCAATCCCCAGTCTTCAATCTTCAATCCTCAATGCTCAATCCTCAATCCTCAATCCTCAGTCCTCAATACTCAGTTCTCAATCCTCAAAACCTCAATCCTCTACCGTCAGTCCTCGTCCTCAATCCTCAAACCTCAATCCTCAATCCTCAATATTCAATCATCAATACTCAATCTTCAGTCCTCAATCCTCAATCCACAATCCTCAATCCTCAACCCTCAATATTCAACACACAGCCCTCAGCCATGAATCCTCAATACTCAACCATCAATCCTCAATTCTCAATACTCAATCCTCAATAGCCAATCCTCAATCCCCAATCCTCAATCTTCAATCCTCAATCCTCAATCCTCAATCCTCAATCCTCAATCCTCAATCTTCAATTCTCAATACACAATCTTCAATCATCAATCCTCAATCCTCAATCCTCAATCCTCAATCTTCAATCCTCAATATCCAATCTTCAATCATCAATCCTCAATCCTCAATCGTCAATCCTCAATCCTCAATTTTCAATCCTCAATCCTCAATCCTCAGGCCTCAATCATCAATATTCAACCCTGAGTCCTCGTCCTCAATCCTCAATCCTCAATCCTCAATCTTCAATCCTCAATCCTCAATATTCAATCTTCAATCCTCAATGCTCGATCCTCAATCCTCAATCCTCAATCATCAATCTTCAATTCTCAATCCTCAATCCTCAATCCTCAATCTTCAATCCTCAATACTCAATCTTCAATCCTCAATCCTCAATCGTCCATCCTCAATCCTCAATCTTCAATCCTCAATACTCAATTTTCAATCCTCAATCCTCCATCCTCAATCCTCAATTCTCAATCCTCAATCCTCAGTCCTCAGTCCTCAAACTTCAATCCTCAACCCTCAGCCCTCATCCTCCATCCTCATTCCTTAATCATCAATCCTCAATCTTCAATCCTCAGTATTCAATCTTCAGCCCTCAATCATCAATCCTCAATTCCCAATCCTCAATCCTCAATCCTCAATCCTCAATCCTTAATCCTCAATCCTCAACTCTCGATCCTCAATCCTCAGTCCGCAGTCCTCAAACCTCAATCCTCAACCCTCAGCCCTCATCCTCCATCCTCAACCCTCAATCCTCAATCCTCAATCTTCAATCCTCAATATTCAATCTTCAATCCTCAATCCTCAATCCTCAATCCTCAATACTCAGTGATCAATACTCAATCTTCAATAACCAATCATCAATCCTCAACCCTCAATCCTCAATCCTCAATCCTCAATCCTCATTTCTCAAACCTCAATTCTCAACCCTCAGTCCTCATCCTCAATTCTCAATCCTCAATCCTCAATCCTCAATCCTCAATTCTCAATACTCAATCTTCTGTCCTCAATCCTCAATCCTCAATCCTCATTTCTCAAACCTCAATCCTCAACCCTCAGTCCTCATCCCCAACTCTCAATTCTCAATCCTCAATCATCAATCCTCAATCTTCGATCCTCAATAATCAATCTCCAATCCTAGATCCTCAATCCTCAATCCTCAATCCCCAATCTTCAATCCTCAATAATCAATCTCTAATCCTAGATCCTCAACCCTCAATACTCAATCCTCAATCGTCAATCCTCATTCCTCGATCCTCAATACCCAATCCTCAATATTCAATCCTCTATCAACAATCCTGAATTCTCAATCCAAAATCCTCAGTCCTCTGTCGTCAAACCTCAATCCCCGACCCTCAGCCCTCATCCTCAATTCTCAATCCTCAATCTTCAATCCTCAATGCTCAATTCTCAATCCTCATTCCTCAGTCCTCAATCCTCAGTCCTCAATCCTCAAACCTCAATCCTCTACCGTCAGTCCTCGTCCTCAATACTCAAACCTCAATCCTCAATCCTCAATATTCAATCATCAATACTCAATCTTCAATCCTCAATCCTCAATCCTCAATTCTCAATCCTCAACCCTCAATATTCAACACACAGCCCTCAGCCATGAATCCTCAATACTCAACCATCAATCCTCAATTCTCAATACTCAATCCTCAATCGCCAATCCTCAAACCCAATGCTCAATCTTCAATCCTCAATCCTCAATCCTCAATCCTCAATCCTCAATCCTCAATCTTCAATCTTCAATCCTCAATCCTCAATCCTCAATCCTCAATCCTCAATCGTCAATCCTCAATCCTCAACCTTCAATCCTCAATACTCAATTTTCAATCCTCAATACTCAATCCTCAATCCTCAATTCTCAATCCTCAATCCTCAGTCCTCAGTCCTCAAACTTCAATCCTCAAACCTCAGCCTTCATCCTCCATCCTCTATCCTTAATCATCAATCCTCAATCTTCAATCCTCAATATTCAACCTTCAACCCTCAATCCTCAATCCTCAATCCTCTATCCTCATTCCTCAGTGATCAATACTCAATCTTCAATACACAATCCTCAATCCTCAATCCTCAATCCTCAATCCTCAATCCTCAATCCTCATTTCTCAAACCTCAATCCTCAACCCTCAGTCCTCATCCTCAATTCTCAATTCTCAATCCTCAATCGTCAATCCTCAATCTTCAATCCTCAATAATCAATCTCCAATTCTAGATTCTCAATCCTCAATCCTCAATCCTCAATCTGCCATCCTCAATAATCAATCTCCAATCCTAGATCCTCAATCTTCAATCCTCAATCCTCAATCCTCAATCCTCATTCTTCAATCCTCAATACCCAATCCTCAATCTTCAATCCTCAATCATCAATCCTCAATTCTCAATCCTCAATCCTCAACCCTCATTCGTCAAACCTCAATCCCTGACCCTCTGCCCTCATCCTCAACCCTCAGTCTTCAATCCTCAGCCCTCAGTCCTCAAACCTCAATCCTCAACCCTCAGTCATCATCCTCAATCCTCAATCCTCAATCCTCAATCCTCAATCTTCAATCCTCAATACTCAATCTTCAATCCTCAATCCTCAGCCCACAAACCTCAATTCTGAATCCTCAATACTCAACCTTCAATCCTCAATCCTCAGTACTCAGTACTCAACCATCAATCCCCAATTCTCAATACTCAATAGAATATCCTGAATTCTCAGGATTCAATACTCAAACCTCAAACCTCAACCCTCAGCCCTCATCCTCCATCCTCAATCCTCAATCCTCAATCCTAAATCTTCAATACTCAGTACTCAATATTCAATCCCCAATCCTCAATCCTCAATCCTCATTCCTCAATCCTCAATCCTCAATCCTCAACCCTCAATCCTCATTCCTCAAACCTCAATCCTCAACCCTCAGTCCTCATTCTCAATTCTCAATCCTCAATCCTCAATCCTCAATCCTCAATCTTCAATCCTCAATAATCAATCTCCAATTCTAGATCCTCAATCCACAATCTTCAATCCTTAATTCTCAACCCTCAGTCCTCAATCCCCAGTCTTCAATCTTCAATCCTCAATGCTCAATCCTCAATCCTCAATCCTCAGTCCTCAATCCTCAGTCCTCAATCCTCAAACCTCAATCCTCTACCGTCAGTCCTCGTCCTCAATCCTCAAACCTCAATCCTCAATCCTCAATATTCAATCATCAATACTCAATCTTCAATCCTCAATCCTCAATCCTCAATCCTCAATCCTCAACCCTCAATATTCAACACACAGCCCTCAGCCATGAATCCTCAATACTCAACCATCAATCCTCAATTCTCAATACTCAATCCTCAATCGCCAATCCTCAATCCCCAACGCTCAATCTTCAATCCTCAATACTCAATCTTCAATCCTCAATCCTCAGCCCACAAACCTCAATTCTGAATCCTCAATACTCAACCTTCAATCCTCAATACTCAGTCCTCAGTACTCAACCATCAATCCTCAATTCTCAATACTCAATAGAATATCCTGAATTCTCAGGATTCAATACTCAAACCTCAAACCTCAATCCTCAACCCTCAATCCTCATTCCTCAATTCTCAATACTCAATCTTCTGTCCTCAATCCTCAATCCTCAATCCTCATTTCTCAAACCTCAATCCTCAACCCTCAGTCCTCTTCCACAACTCTCAATTCTCAACCCTCAATCCTCAATCCTCAATCCTCAATGTTCAGTCCTCAATACCCAATCCTCAATCTTCAATCCACAATCCTCAATCCTCAATCCTCAATCCTCAATCCTCAATCGTCAATCTTCAATCCTCAATACTCAATCTTCAATCCTCAATCCTCAATCCTCAATCCTCAATCCTCAATCCTCAATTCTCAATACTCAATCTTCAATCCTCAATACTCAATCCTCAATCCTCATTTCTCAAACCGCAATCCTCAACCCTCAGTCCTCATCCTCAACTCTCAACTCTCAATCCTCAATCATCAATCCTCAATCTTCAATCCTCAATAGTCAATCTCCAATCCTAGATCATCAATCCTCAACCCTCAATCCTCAATCCTCAATCCTCATTTCTCAAACCTCAATTTTCAACCCTCTGTCCGCATCCTCAATTCTCAATCCTCAATCCTCAATCCTCAACCTTCGATCCTCAATATCCAATCATCAATCCTCAATCCTCAATCCTCAATCCTCAATCCTCAATCTTCAATCCTCAATACTCAATCTTCAATCCTCAATCCTCAATCGTCAATCCTCAATCCTCAATCTTCAATCCTCAATACTCAATTTTCAATCCTCAATCCTCCATCCTCAATCCTCAATTCTCAATCCTCAATCCTCAGTCCTCAGTCCTCAAACTACAATCCTCAACCCTCTGCCCTCATCCTCGATTCTCAATCCTCAATCCTCAATCCTCAACACTCAATCTTCAATCCTCAATAATCAATCTCCAATCCTAGATCCTCAATCCACAATCTTCAATCCTTAACTCTCAATCATCAATCCTCAATCCCCAGTCTTCAATCTTCAATCCTCAATGCTTAATCCTCAATCCTCAATCCTCAGCCCTCAATCCTCAATCCTCAATCCTCAAACCTCTATCCTCTACCGTCAGTCCTCGACCTCAATCCTCAAACCTCAATCCTCTATCCTCAGTATTCAATCATCAATACTCAATCATCAATCCTCAGTCCTCAATCCTCAATCCTCAATCCTCAACCCTCAATATTCAACACACAACCCTCAGCCATGAATCCTCAATACTCAACTATCAATCCTCAATTCTCAATACTCAATAGAATATCCTGAATTCTCATGGTTCAATACTCATTCCGCAATGTTCAATAATCAAATCTCAATCCTCAATCTTCAATCCTCAATACTCAATTTCAATCCTCAATCCTCAATTCTCAATCCTCAATACTCAATCCTCAACAGTCAATCATCAATCCCCAGTCCTCAATCTTCAATCCTCAATCCTCAATCCTCAATCCTCATTCCTCAATCCTCAATCTTCAAAACACAATCTTCAATCATCAATCCTCAATCCTCAATCCTCAATCCTCAATCTTCAATCCTCAATGCTCAATCTTCAATAATCAATCCTCATTCCTCAATCCTCGATCCTCAATTTTCAATCCTCAATCCTCAATCCTCAATCCTCAGACCTCAATCATCAATATTCAACCCTCAGTACTCGTCCTCAATCCACAACCCTCAATCCTCAATCGTTAATCTTCATTCATCAATATTCAACTTTCAGTACTCAATCCTCAATCCTCAATGTTCAGTCCTCAATACCCATTCCTCAATCTTCAATCCTCAATCCTCAATCCTCAATCCTCAATCTTCAATCCTCAATACTCAATCTTCAATCCTCAATCCTCATTCCTCAATCCCCGATCCTTAATTTTCAATCTTCAATCCTCAATCCTCAACCCTCAATATTCAACACACAACCCTCAGCCATGAATACTCAATACTCAACTATCAATCCTCATTTCTCAATACTCAATAGAATATCCTGAATTCTCATGGTTCAATACTCAATCCACAATATTCAATAATCAAATCTCAATCCTCAATCCTCAATCTTCAATCCTCAATCCTCAATCCTCAATCCTCAATCTTCAATCCTCAATTCTCAATCCTGAATACTCAATCCTCAACCGTCAATCATCAATCCCCAGTCCTCAGTCTTCAATCCTCAATCCTCAATACTCAATCCTCAATCCTCAATCTTCAATCTTCAATACACAATCTTCAATCATCAATCCTCAATCATCAACCCTCAATCCTCAATCTTCAATCCTCAATCCTCAATCCTCAGTCCTCAATCCTCAGTCCTCAATCCTCAAACCTCAATCCTCTACCGTCAGTCCTCGTCCTCAATCCTCAAACCTCAATCCTCAATCCTCAATATTCAATCATCAATCCTCAATCCTCAATCCTCAATCCTCAATCCTCAATCCTCAATCTTCAATCCTCAATCCTCAATCCTCAATCCTCAATCCCCAATCCTCAATCGTCAATCCTCAATCCTCAATCTTCAATCCTCAATACTCAATTTCCAATCCTCAATACTCAATCCTCAATCCTCAATTCTCAATCCTCAATCCTCAGTCCTCAGTCCTCAATCTTCAACCCTGAATACTAAATCTTCAATCCTCAATCCTCAATCCTCAATCCTCATTTCTCAAACCTCAATCCTCAACCCTCAGTCCTCATCCTCAATTCTCAATTCTCAATCCCCAATCGTCAATCCTCAATCTTCAATCCTCAATAATCAATCTCCAATTCTAGATTCTCAATCCTCAATCCTCAATCCTCAATCTTCCATCCTCAATAATCAATCTCCAATCTTAGATCCTCAATCTTCAATGCTCAATCCTCAATCCTAAATCCTCATTCTTCAATCCTCAATACCCAATCCTCAATCTTCAATCCTCAATCATCAATCCTCAATCTTCAATCCTCAATACTCAATCTTCAATCCTCAATCCTCAATCCTCAATCCTCAATCCTCAATCTTCAATCCTCAATACTCAATCTTCAATCCTCAATCCTCAATCGTCAATCCTCAATCCTCAATCTTCAATCCTCAATTCTCAATTTTCAATCCTCAATCCTCCATCCTCAATCCTCAATTCTCAATCCTCAATCCTCAGTTCTCAGTCCTCAAACTACAATCCTCAACCCTCAGCCCTTATCCTCAATTCTCAATCCTCAATCCTCAATCCTCAACCCTCAATCTTCAATCCTCAATAATCGATCTCCAATCCTAGATCCTCAACCCTCAATCCTCAATCCCCAATCTTCAATCCACAATAATCAATCTCCAATTCTAGATCCTCAACCCTCAATCCTCAATCCTCAATCCTCAGTCCTCAATCCTCAATCCTCAATCCTCAATCTTCAATCCTCAATACTCAGTTTTCAATCTTCAATCCTCAATCCTCAATCCTCAATCCTCATTCTACAATCCTCAATGCCCAATCCTCAATCTTCAATCTTCAATCCTCAATTCGCAATCCTCAATCCTCAATCCTCAGACGTCAAGTATCAATACTCAACCCTCAGTCCTCGTCCTCATATCCACAACCCTCAATACTCAACCCTCAGTCCTCGTCCTCCATCCTCAATCCTCAATCCTCATTCCTCAATCCTCAATCTTCAATCCTAGATACTCAGTCCTCAATCCTCAATATTCAATCCTCAATCCTCAATCCTCAATCCACAATCCTCAACTTTCAATCCTCAATACTCAATCTTCAACCCTCAATCCTCAATCCTCAATTCTCAGTCCTCAATCCTCAGTCATCAATCCTTAATCTTCGATACTCAATCGACAATCCTCAGTCCTCAATCCTCAATCCTCAATCCTCGTTCCTCAAACCTCAATCCTCAAACCTCAGTCCTTACCCTCAATTTTCAATTCTCAATTCTCAATCCTCAATCCTCAATCTTCAATCCTCATTAATCAATCTCCAATCCTACACCCTCAATCCCCAATCCTCAATCCTCAATCCTCATTCTTCAATCCTCAATGCCCAATCCTCAATCGTCAATCCTGTATCAACAATCCTTAATTCTCAATCCTCAATACTCAGTCCTCAGCCGTCAAACCTCAATCCCCGACCCTCAGCCCTCATCCTCAATCCTCAGTCCTCAATCCTCAATTCTGAATCTTCAATACTGAACCTTCAATCCTCAATCCTCAGTCCTCAGTACTCAACCATCAATCCTCAATTCTCTATACACAACAGAATATCCTGAATTCTCAGGATTCAATACTCAAACCTCAATCCTCAACCCTCAGCCATCATCCTCCATCCTCAATCCTCAATCCTCAATCCTCAATCTTCAATCCTCAATACTCAATCTTCAATCCTCAATCCTCAATCCTCAATCCTCAATCCTCAATCTTCAATCCTCAATACTCAATCTTCAATCCTCAATCCTCAATCGTCAATCCTCAATCCTCAATCTTCAATCCTCAATACTCAATTTTCAATCCTCAATCCTCCATCCTCAATCCTCAATTCTCAATTCTCAATCCTCAATCCTCAGTCCTCAGTCCTCAAACTACAATCCTCAACCCTCAGCCCTCATCCTCAATTCTCAATCCTCAATCCTCAATCCTCAACCCTCAATCTTCAATCCTCAATCGTCAATCCTCAATCCTCAATCCTCAATCCTCAATCCTCAATTTTCAATCCCTAATACTCAATCTTCAATCCTCAATCCTCAGTCCTCAAACCTCAATCCTGAATCTTCCATACTCAACCTTCAAGCCTCAATCCTCAGTCCTCAATACTCAACCATCAATCCTCAATTCTCAATACTCAATACAATATTCTGAATTCTCAGGATTCAATACTCAAACCTCAATCCTCAACCCTCAGCCCTCATCCTCCATCCTCAATCCTCAATCCTCAATCCTCATTCCTCAATCTTCAATCGTAGATACTCAATCCTCAATCCTCAATATTCAATCCTCAATCCTCAATCCTCAATCCACAATCCTCAACTTTCAATCCTCAATACTCAATCTTCAATCCTCAATCCTCAATCCTCAATCCTCAGTCCTCAATCCTCAGTCATCAATCCTCAATCTTCGACACTCAATCGTCAATCCTCAGTCCTCAAACCTCAATCCTCAACCCTCAGACATCATCCTCAATCCTCAATCCTCAATCCTCAATCCTCAATCTTCAATCCTCAATACTCAATCTTCAATCCTCAATCCTCAGCCCACAAACCTCAATTCTGAATGCTCAATACTCAACCTTCAATCCTCAATCCTCAGTCCTCAGTACTCAACCATCAATCCCCAATTCTCAATACTCAATAGAATATCCTGAATTCTCAGGATTCAATACTCAAACCTCAAACTTCAACCCTCAACCCTCATCCTCCATCCTCAACCCTGAACCCTCAATCCTCAATCTTCAATCCTCAGTACTCAATATTCAATCCCCAATCCTCAATCCTCAATCCTCAATCCTCAATCCTCAATCCTCAATCCTCTACCCTCAATCGTCATTCCTCAAACCTCAATCCTCAACCCTCAGTCCTCATTCTCAATTCTCAATCCTCGATCCTCAATCCTCAATCCTCAATCTTCAATCCTCAATAATCAATCTCCAATCCTAGATCCTCAATCCACAATCTTCAATCCTTAGTTCTCAATCTTCAATCCTCAATCCCCAGTCTTCAATCTTCAATCCTCAATGCTCAATCCTCAATCCTCAATCCTCAGTCCTCAATCCTCAGTCCTCAATCCTCAAACCTCAATCCTCTACCGTCAGTCCTCGTCCTCAATCCTCAAACCTCAATCCTCAATCCTCAATATTCAATCATCAATACTCAATCCTCAATCCTCAATCCTCAATCCTCAATCCTCAATCTTCAATCCTCAATCCCCAATCGTCAATCCTCAATCCCCAATCCTCAATCGTCAATCCTCAATCCTCAATCTTCAATCCTTAATACTCAATTTTCAATCCTCAATACTCAATCCTCAATCCTCAATTCTCAATCCTCAATCCTCAGTCCTCAGTCCTCAATCTTCAACCCTGAATACTAAATCTTCAATCCTCAATCCTCAATCCTCAATCCTCATTTCTCAAACCTCAATCCTCAACCCTCAGTCCTCATCCTCAATTCTCAATTCTCAATCCTCAATCGTCAATCCTCAATCTTCAATCCTCAATAATCAATCTCCAATTCTAGATTCTCAATCCTCAATCCTCAATCCTCAATCTTCCATCCTCAATAATCAATCTCCAATCTTAGATCCTCAATCTTCAATGCTCAATCCTCAATCCTCAATCCTCATTCTTCAATCCTCAATACCCAATCCTCAATCTTCAATCCTCAATTATCAATCCTCAATCTTCAATCCTCAATACTCAAACTTCAATTATCAATCCTCAATCCTCAATCCTCAATCCTCAATCTTCAATCCTCAATACTCAATCTTCAATCCTCAATCCTCAATCGTCAATCCTCAATCCTCAATCTTCAATCCTCAATTCTCAATTTTCAATCCTCAATCCTCCATCCTCAATCCTCAATTCTCAATCCTCAATCCTCAGTTCTCAGTCCTCAAACTACAATCCTCAACCCTCAGCCCTCATCCTCAATTCTCAATCCTCAATCCTCAATCCTCAACCCTCAATCTTCAATCCTCAATAATCGATCTCCAATCCTAGATCCTCAACCCTCAATCCTCAATCCCCAATCTTCAATCCACAATAATCAATCTCCAATTCTAGATCCTCAACCCTCAATCCTCAATCCTCAATTCTCAATCCTCAATCCTCAATCCTCAATCCTCAATCCTCAATCCTCAATCTTCAATCCTCAATACTCAGTTTTCAATCTTCAATCCTCAATCCTCAATCCTCAATCCTCATTCTACAATCCTCAATGCCCAATCCTCAATCTTCAATCTTCAATCCTCAATTCGCAATCCTCAATCCTCAATCCTCAGACCTCAAGTATCAATACTCAACCCTCAGTCCTCGTCCTCAATCCACAACCCTCAATACTCAACCCTCAGTCCTCGTCCTCCATCCTCAATCCTCAATCCTCAATCCTCAATCCTCAATCTTCAATCCTAGATACTCAATCCTCAATCCTCAATATTCAATCCTCAATCCTCAATCCTCAATCCACAATCCTCAACTTTCAATCCTCAATACTCAATCTTCAATCCTCAATCCTCAATCCTCAATCCTCAGTCCTTAATCCTCAGTCATCAATCCTCAATCTTCGATACTCAATCGACAATCCTCAGTCCTCAATCCTCAATCCTCAATCCTCGTTCCTCAAACCTCAAGCCTCAAACCTCAGTCCTTACTCTCAATTTTCAATTCTCAATTCTCAATCCTCAATCCTCAATCTTCAATCCTCATTAATCAATCTCCAATCCTACACCCTCAATCCCCAATCCTCAATCCTCAATCCTCATTCTTCAATCCTCAATACCCAATCCTCAATCGTCAATCCTGTATCAACAATCCTTAATTCTCAATCCTCAACACTCAGTCCTCAGCCGTCACACCTCAATCCCCGACCCTCAGCCCTCATCCTCAATCCTCAGTCCTCAATCCTCAATTCTGAATCTTCAATACTGAACCTTCAATCCTCAATCCTCAGTCCTCAGTACTCAACCATCAATCCTCAATTCTCTATACACAATAGAATATCCTGAATTCCCAGGATTCAATACTCAAACCTCAATCCTCAACCCTCAGCCATCATCCTCCATCCTCAATCCTCAATCCTCAATCCTCAATCTTCAATCCTCAATACTCAATTTTCAATCCTCAATCCTCCATCCTCAATCCTCAATTCTCAATCCTCAATCCTCAATCCTCAACCCTCAATCTTCAATCCTCAATAATCAATCTCCAAACCTAGATCCTCAACCCTCAATCCTCAATCCCCAATCTTCAATCCACAATAATCAATCTCCAATTCCAGATCCTCAACCCTCAATCCTCAATCCTCAATCCTCAATCCTCAATCCTCAATCCTCAATCCTCAATCCTCAACCCTCAATCCTCAATCTTCAATCCTCAATCCTCAATCCTCAGTCCTCAATCCTCAGCCCTCATCCTCAATTCTCAGTCCTCAATCCTCAGTCCTCAGTCCTCAAACCTCAATCCTCAACCCCCAGACATCATCCTCAATCCTCAATCCTCAATCCTCAATCCTCAATCTTCAATCCTCAATACTCAATCTTCAATCCTCAATCCTCAGCCCACACACCTCAATTCTGAATCCTCAATACTCAACCTTCAATCCTCAATCCTCAGTCCTCAGTACTCAACCATCAATCCCCAATTCTCAATACTCAATAGAATATCCTGAATTCTCAGGATTCAATACTCAAACCTCAAACCTCAAACCTCAGCCCTCATCCTCCATCCTCAACCCTGAATCCTCAATCCTCAATCTTCAATCCTCAGTACTCAATATTCAATCCCCAATCCTCAATCCTCAATCCTCAATCCTCAATCCTCAATCCTCAATCCTCAACCCTCAATCGTCATTCCTCAAACCTCAATCCTCAACCCTCAGTCCTCATTCTCAGTTCTCAATCCTCAATCCTCAATCCTCAATCCTCAATCTTCAATCCTCAATAATCAATCTCCAATCCTAGATCCTCAATCCACAATCTTCAATCCTTAGTTCTCAATCTTCAATCCTCAATCCCCAGTCTTCAATCTTCAATCCTAAATGCTCAATCCTCAATCCTCAATCCTCAGTCCTCAATCCTCAGTCCTCAATCCTCAAACCACAATCCTCTACCGTCAGTCTTCGTCCTCAATCCTCAAACCTCAATCCTCAATCCTCAATATTCAATCATCAATCCTCAATCCTCAATCCTCAATCCTCAATCCTCAATCCTCAATCTTCAATCCTCAATCCTCAATCCTCAATCCTCAATCCCCAATCCTCAATCGTCAATCCTCAATCCTCAATCTTCAATCCTTAATACTCAATTTTCAATCCTCAATACTCAATCCTCAATCCTCAATTCTCAATCCTCAATCCTCAGTCCTCAGTCCTCAATCTTCAACCCTGAATACTAAATCTTCAATCCTCAATCCTCAATCCTCAATCCTCATTTCTCAAACCTCAATCCTCAACCCTCAGTCCTCATCCTCAATTCTCAATTCTCAATCCCCAATCGTCAATCCTCAATCTTCAATCCTCAATAATCAATCTCCAATTCTAGATTCTCAATCCTCAATCCTCAATCCTCAATCTTCCATCCTCAATAATCAATCTCCAATCTTAGATCCTCAATCTTCAATGCTCAATCCTCAATCCTAAATCCTCATTCTTCAATCCTCAATACCCAATCCTCAATCGTCAATCCTGTATCAACAATCCTTAATTCTCAATCCTCAATACTCAGTCCTCAGCCGTCAAACCTCAATCCCCGACCCTCAGCCCTCATCCTCAATCCTCAGTCCTCAATCCTCAATTCTGAATCTTCAATACTGAACCTTCAATCCTCAATCCTCAGTCCTCAGTACTCAACCATCAATCCTCAATTCTCTATACACAACAGAATATCCTGAATTCTCAGGATTCAATACTCAAACCTCAATCCTCAACCCTCAGCCATCATCCTCCATCCTCAATCCTCAATCCTCAATCCTCAATCTTCAATCCTCAATACTCAATCTTCAATCCTCAATCCTCAATCCTCAATCCTCAATCCTCAATCCTCAATCTTCAATCCTCAATACTCAATCTTCAATCCTCAATCCTCAATCGTCAATCCTCAATCCTCAGTCTTCAATCCTCAATACTCAATTTTCAATCCTCAATCCTCCATCCTCAATCCTCAATTCTCAATTCTCAATCCTCAATCCTCAGTCCTCAGTCCTCAAACTACAATCCTCAACCCTCAGCCCTCATCCTCAATTCTCAATCCTCAATCCTCAATCCTCAACCCTCAATCTTCAATCCTCAATCGTCAATCCTCAATCCTCAATCCTCAGTCCTCAATCCTCAGTCCTCAATCCTCAAACCTCAATCCTCTACCGTCAGTCCTCGTCCTCAATCCTCAAACCTCAATCCTCAATCCTCAATATTCAATCATCAATCCTCAATCCTCAATCCTCAATCCTCAATCCTCAATCCTCAATCTTCAATCCTCAATCCTCAATCCTCAATCCTCAATCCCCAATCCTCAATCGTCAATCCTCAATCCTCAATCTTCAATCCTCAATACTCAATTTTCAATCCTCAATACTCAATCCTCAATCCTCAATTCTCAATCCTCAATCCTCAGTCCTCAGTCCTCAAACTTCAATCCTCAAACCTCAGCCCTCATCCTCCATCCTCTATCCTTAATCATCAATCCTCAATCATCAATACTCAATATTCAATCTTGAACCCTCAATCCTCAATCCTCAATCCTCAACTCTCAATCCTCAGTGATCAATACTCAATCTTCAATACACAATCCTCAATCCTCAATCCTCAATCCTCAATCCTCAATCCTCAATCCTCAATCCTCATTTCTCAAACCTCAATCCTCAACCCTCAGTCCTCATCCTCAATTCTCAATTCTCAATCCTCAATCGTCAATCCTCAATCTTCAATCCTCAATAATCAATCTCCAATTCTAGATTCTCAACCCTCAATCCTCAATCCTCAATCTTCCATCCTCAATAATCAATCTCCAATCCTAGATCCTCAATCTTCAATGCTCAATCCTCAATCCTCAATCCTCATTCTTCAATCCTCAATACCCAATCCTCAATCTTCAATCCTCAATCATCAATCCTCAATTCTCAATCCTCAATCCTCAACCCTAAGTTGTCAAACCTCAATCCTCAATCCTCAATCCTCAATCCTCAATTTTCAATCCCTAATACTCAATCTTCAATCCTCAATCCTCAGTCCTCAAACCTCAATCCTGAATCTTCCATACTCAACCTTCAAGCCTCAATCCTCAGTCCTCAATACTCAACCATCAATCCTCAATTCTCAATACTCAATACAATATTCTGAATTCTCAGGATTCAATACTCAAACCTCAATCCTCAACCCTCAGCCCTCATCCTCCATCCTCAATCCCCAATCCTCAATCCTCATTCCTCAATCTTCAATCGTAGATACTCAATTCTCAATCCTCAATATTCAATCCTCAATCCTCAATCCTCAATCCACAATCCTCAACTTTCAATCCTCAATACTCAATCTTCAATCCTCAATCCTCAATCCTCAATCCTCAGTCCTCAATCCTCAGTCATCAATCCTCAATCTTCGATACTCAATCGTCAATCCTCAGTCCTCAAACCTCAATCCTCAACCCTCAGACATCATCCTCAATCCTCAATCCTCAATCCTCAATCCTCAATCTTCAATCCTCAATACTCAATCTTCAATCCTCAATCCTCAGCCCACAAACCTCAATTCTGAATGCTCAATACTCAACCTTCAATCCTCAATCCTCAGTCCTCAGTACTCAACCATGAATCCCCAATTCTCAATACTCAATAGAATATCCTGAATTCTCAGGATTCAATACTCAAACCTCAAACTTCAACCCTCAACACTCATCCTCCATCCTCAACCCTGAACCCTCAATCCTCAATCTTCAATCCTCAGTACTCAATATTCAATCCCCAATCCTCAATCCTCAATCCTCAATCCTCAATCCTCAATCCTCAATCCTCTACCCTCAATCGTCATTCCTCAAACCTCAATCCTCAACCCTCAGTCCTCATTCTCAATTCTCAATCCTCGATCCTCAATCCTCAATCCTCAATCTTCAATCCTCAATAATCAATCTCCAATCCTAGATCCTCAATCCACAATCTTCAATCCTTAGTTCTCAATCTTCAATCCTCAATCCCCAGTCTTCAATGTTCAATCCTCAATGCTCAATCCTCAATCCTCAATCCTCAGTCCTCAATCCTCAGTCCTCAATCCTCAAACCTCAATCCTCTACCGTCAGTCCTCGTCCTCAATCCTCAAACCTCAATCCTCAATCCTCAATATTTAATCATCAATACTCAATCCTCAATCCTCAATCCTCAATCCTCAATCCTCAATCTTCAATCCTCAATCCCCAATCCTCAATCCTCAATCCTCAATCCCCAATCCTCAATCGTCAATCCTCAATCCTCAATCTTCAATCCTTAATACTCAATTTTCAATCCTCAATACTCAATCCTCAATCCTCAATTCTCAATCCTCAATCCTCAGTCCTCAGTCCTCAATCTTCAACCCTGAATACTAAATCTTCAATCCTCAATCCTCAATCCTCAATCCTCATTTCTCAAACCTCAATCCTCAACCCTCAGTCCTCATCCTCAATTCTCAATTCTCAATTCTCAATCCTCAATCCTCAATCTTCAATCCTCATTAATCAATCTCCAATCCTACACCCTCAATCCCCAATCCTCAATCCTCAATCCTCATTCTTCAATCCTCAATACCCAATCCTCAATCGTCAATCCTGTATCAACAATCCATAATTCTCAATCCTCAACACTCAGTCCTCAGCCGTCAAACCTCAATCCCCGACCCTCAGCCCTCATCCTCAATCCTCAGTCCTCAATCCTCAATTCTGAATCTTCAATACTGAACCTTCAATCCTCAATCCTCAGTCCTCAGTACTCAACCATCAATCCTCAATTCTCTATACACAATAGAATATCCTGAATTCCCAGGATTCAATACTCAAACCTCAATCCTCAACCCTCAGCCATCATCCTCCATCCTCAATCCTCAATCCTCAATCCTCAATCTTCAATCCTCAATACTCAATTTTCAATCCTCAATCCTCCATCCTCAATCCTCAATTCTCAATCCTCAATCCTCAATCCTCAACCCTCAATCTTCAATCCTCAATAATCAATCTCCAATCCTAGATCCTCAATCCACAATCTTCAATCCTTAATCCTCAATCATCAATCCTCAATCCCCAGTCTTCAATCTTCAATCCTCAATGCTTAATCCTCAATCCTCAATCCTCAGTCCTCAATCCTCAATCCTCAATCCTCAAACCTCAATCCTCTACCGTCAGTCCTCGTCCTCAATCCTCAAACCTCAATCCTCAATCCTCAGTATTCAATCATCAATACTCAATCTTCAATCCTCAATCCTCAATCGTCAATCCTCAATCCTCAATCCTCAATATTCAATCCTCAATTCTCAATTTTCAATCCTCAATCCTCCATCCTCAATCCTCAATTCTCAATCCTCAATCCTCAGTTCTCAGTCCTCAAACTACAATCCTCAACCCTCAGCCCTCATCCTCAATCTTCAATCCCCAATCCTCAATCCTCAATCCTCAATCTTCAATCCTCAATTCTCAATCCTCAATACTCAATCCTCAACCGTCAATCATCAATCCCCAGTCCTCAATCTTCAATCCTCAATCCTCAATACTCAATCCTCAATCCTCAATCTTCAATCTTCAATACACAATCTTCAATCATCAATCCTCAATCCTCAACCCTCAATCCTCAATCTTCAATCCTCAATCCTCAATCCTCAGTCCTCAATCCTCAGCCCTCATCCTCAATTCTCAGTCCTCAATCCTCAGTCCTCAGTCCTCAAACCTCAATCCTCAACCCCCAGACATCATCCTCAATCCTCAATCCTCAATCCTCAATCCTCAATCTTCAATCCTCAATACTCAATCTTCAATCCTCAATCCTCAGCCCACACACCTCAATTCTGAATCCTCAATACTCAACCTTCAATCCTCAATCCTCAGTCCTCAGTACTCAACCATCAATCCCCAATTCTCAATACTCAATAGAATATCCTGAATTCTCAGGATTCAATACTCAAACCTCAAACCTCAAACCTCAGCCCTCATCCTCCATCCTCAACCCTGAATCCTCAATCCTCAATCTTCAATCCTCAGTACTCAATATTCAATCCCCAATCCTCAATCCTCAATCCTCAATCCTCAATCCTCAATCCTCAATCCTCAACCCTCAATCGTCATTCCTCAAACCTCAATCCTCAACCCTCAGTCCTCATTCTCAGTTCTCAATCCTCAATCCTCAATCCTCAATCCTCAATCTTCAATCCTCAATAATCAATCTCCAATCCTAGATCCTCAATCCACAATCTTCAATCCTTAGTTCTCAATCTTCAATCCTCAATCCCCAGTCTTCAATCTTCAATCCTAAATGCTCAATCCTCAATCCTCAATCCTCAGTCCTCAATCCTCAGTCCTCAATCCTCAAACCACAATCCTCTACCGTCAGTCTTCGTCCTCAATCCTCAAACCTCAATCCTCAATCCTCAATATTCAATCATCAATCCTCAATCCTCAATCCTCAATCCTCAATCCTCAATCCTCAATCTTCAATCCTCAATCCTCAATCCTCAATCCTCAATCCCCAATCCTCAATCGTCAATCCTCAATCCTCAATCTTCAATCCTTAATACTCAATTTTCAATCCTCAATACTCAATCCTCAATCCTCAATTCTCAATCCTCAATCCTCAGTCCTCAGTCCTCAATCTTCAACCCTGAATACTAAATCTTCAATCCTCAATCCTCAATCCTCAATCCTCATTTCTCAAACCTCAATCCTCAACCCTCAGTCCTCATCCTCAATTCTCAATTCTCAATCCCCAATCGTCAATCCTCAATCTTCAATCCTCAATAATCAATCTCCAATTCTAGATTCTCAATCCTCAATCCTCAATCCTCAATCTTCCATCCTCAATAATCAATCTCCAATCTTAGATCCTCAATCTTCAATGCTCAATCCTCAATCCTAAATCCTCATTCTTCAATCCTCAATACCCAATCCTCAATCTTCAATCCTCAATCATCAATCCTCAATCTTCAATCCTCAATACTCAATCTTCAATCCTCAATCCTCAATCCTCAATCCTCAATCCTCAATCTTCAATCCCCAATACTCAATCTTCAATCCTCAATCCTCAATCGTCAATCCTCAATCCTCAATCTTCAATCCTCAATTCTCAATTTTCAATCCTCAATCCTCCATCCTCAATCCTCAATTCTCAATCCTCAATCCTCAGTTCTCAGTCCTCAAACTACAATCCTCAACCCTCAGCCCTTATCCTCAATTCTCAATCCTCAATCCTCAATCCTCAACCCTCAATCTTCAATCCTCAATAATCGATCTCCAATCCTAGATCCTCAACCCTCAATCCTCAATCCCCAATCTTCAATCCACAATAATCAATCTCCAATTCTAGATCCTCAACCCTCAATCCTCAATCCTCAATCCTCAATCCTCAATCCTCAATCCTCAATCCTCAATCTTCAATCCTCAATACTCAGTTTTCAATCTTCAATCCTCAATCCTCAATCCTCAATCCTCATTCTACAATCCTCAATGCCCAATCCTCAATCTTCAATCTTCAATCCTCAATTCGCAATCCTCAATCCTCAATCCTCAGACGTCAAGTATCAATACTCAACCCTCAGTCCTCGTCCTCATATCCACAACCCTCAATACTCAACCCTCAGTCCTCGTCCTCCATCCTCAATCCTCAATCCTCATTCCTCAATCCTCAATCTTCAATCCTAGATACTCAGTCCTCAATCCTCAATATTCAATCCTCAATCCTCAATCCTCAATCCACAATCCTCAACTTTCAATCCTCAATACTCAATCTTCAACCCTCAATCCTCAATCCTCAATTCTCAGTCCTCAATCCTCAGTCATCAATCCTTAATCTTCGATACTCAATCGACAATCCTCAGTCCTCAATCCTCAATCCTCAATCCTCGTTCCTCAAACCTCAATCCTCAAACCTCAGTCCTTACCCTCAATTTTCAATTCTCAATTCTCAATCCTCAATCCTCAATCTTCAATCCTCATTAATCAATCTCCAATCCTACACCCTCAATCCCCAATCCTCAATCCTCAATCCTCATTCTTCAATCCTCAATACCCAATCCTCAATCGTCAATCCTGTATCAACAATCCTTAATTCTCAATCCTCAATACTCAGTCCTCAGCCGTCAAACCTCAATCCCCGACCCTCAGCCCTCATCCTCAATCCTCAGTCCTCAATCCTCAATTCTGAATCTTCAATACTGAACCTTCAATCCTCAATCCTCAGTCCTCAGTACTCAACCATCAATCCTCAATTCTCTATACACAACAGAATATCCTGAATTCTCAGGATTCAATACTCAAACCTCAATCATCAACCCTCAGCCATCATCCTCCATCCTCAATCCTCAATCCTCAATCCTCAATCTTCAATCCTCAATACTCAATCTTCAATCCTCAATCCTCAATCCTCAATCCTCAATCCTCAATCCTCAATCTTCAATCCTCAATACTCAATCTTCAATCCTCAATCCTCAATCGTCAATCCTCAATCCTCAATCTTCAATCCTCAATACTCAATTTTCAATCCTCAATCCTCCATCCTCAATCCTCAATTCTCAATTCTCAATCCTCAATCCTCAGTCCTCAGTCCTCAAACTACAATCCTCAACCCTCAGCCCTCATCCTCAATTCTCAATCCTCAATCCTCAATCCTCAACCCTCAATCTTCAATCCTCAATCGTCAATCCTCAATCCTCAATCCTCAGTCCTCAATCCTCAGTCCTCAATCCTCAAACCTCAATCCTCTACCGTCAGTCCTCGTCCTCAATCCTCAAACCTCAATCCTCAATCCTCAATATTCAATCATCAATCCTCAATCCTCAATCCTCAATCCTCAATCCTCAATCCTCAATCTTCAATCCTCAATCCTCAATCCTCAATCCTCAATCCCCAATCCTCAATCGTCAATCCTCAATCCTCAATCTTCAATCCTCAATACTCAATTTTCAATCCTCAATACTCAATCCTCAATACTCAATTCTCAATCCTCAATCCTCAGTCCTCAGTCCTCAAACTTCAATCCTCAAACCTCAGCCCTCATCCTCCATCCTCTATCCTTAATCATCAATCCTCAATCATCAATACTCAATATTCAATCTTGAACCCTCAATCCTCAATCCTCAATCCTCAAGCCTCAATCCTCAGTGATCAATACTCAATCTTCAATACACAATCCTCAATCCTCAATCCTCAATCCTCAATCCTCAATCCTCAATCCTCAATCCTCATTTCTCAAACCTCAATCCTCAACCCTCAGTCCTCATCCTCAATTCTCAATTCTCAATCCTCAATCGTCAATCCTCAATCTTCAATCCTCAATAATCAATCTCCAATTCTAGATTCTCAACCCTCAATCCTCAATCCTCAATCTTCCATCCTCAATAATCAATCTCCAATCCTAGATCCTCAATCTTCAATGCTCAATCCTCAATCCTCAATCCTCATTCTTCAATCCTCAATACCCAATCCTCAATCTTCAATCCTCAATCATCAATCCTCAATTCTCAATCCTCAATCCTCAACCCTCAGTTGTCAAACCTCAATCCTCAATCCTCAATCCTCAATCCTCAATTTTCAATCCCTAATACTCAATCTTCAATCCTCAATCCTCAGTCCTCAAACCTCAATCCTGAATCTTCCATACTCAACCTTCAAGCCTCAATCCTCAGTCCTCAATACTCAACCATCAATCCTCAATTCTCAATACTCAATACAATATTCTGAATTCTCAGGATTCAATACTCAAACCTCAATCCTCAACCCTCAGCCCTCATCCTCCATCCTCAATCCTCAATCCTCAATCCTCATTCCTCAATCTTCAATCGTAGATACTCAATCCTCAATCCTCAATATTCAATCCTCAATCCTCAATCCTCAATCCACAATCCTCAACTTTCAATCCTCAATACTCAATCTTCAATCCTCAATCCTCAATCCTCAATCCTCAGTCCTCAATCCTCAGTCATCAATCCTCAATCTTCGATACTCAATCGTCAATCCTCAGTCCTCAAACCTCAATCCTCAACCCTCAGACATCATCCTCAATCCTCAATCCTCAATCCTCAATCCTCAATCCTCAATCCTCAATCCTCAATCCTCAATCTTCAATCCTCAGTACTCAATATTCAATCCCCAATCCTCAATCCTCAATCCTCAATCCTCAATCCTCAATCCTCAATCCTCTACCCTCAATCGTCATTCCTCAAACCTCAATCCTCAACCCTCAGTCCTCATTCTCAATTCTCAATCCTCGATCCTCAATCCTCAATCCTCAATCTTCAATCCTCAATAATCAATCTCCAATCCTAGATCCTCAATCCACAATCTTCAATCCTTAGTTCTCAATCTTCAATCCTCAATCCCCAGTCTTCAATCTTCAATCCTCAATGCTCAATCCTCAATCCTCAATCCTCAGTCCTCAATCCTCAGTCCTCAATCCTCAAACCTCAATCCTCTACCGTCAGTCCTCGTCCTCAATCCTCAAACCTCAATCCTCAATCCTCAATATTTAATCATCAATACTCAATCCTCAATCCTCAATCCTCAATCCTCAATCCTCAATCTTCAATCCTCAATCCCCAATCCTCAATCCTCAATCCCCAATCCTCAATCGTCAATCCTCAATCCTCAATCTTCAATCCTTAATACTCAATTTTCAATCCTCAATACTCAATCCTCAATCCTCAATTCTCAATCCTCAATCCTCAGTCCTCAGTCCTCAATCTTCAACCCTGAATACTAAATCTTCAATCCTCAATCCTCAATCCTCAATCCTCATTTCTCAAACCTCAATCCTCAACCCTCAGTCCTCATCCTCAATTCTCAATTCTCAATTCTCAATCCTCAATCCTCAATCTTCAATCCTCATTAATCAATCTCCAATCCTACACCCTCAATCCCCAATCCTCAATCCTCAATCCTCATTCTTCAATCCTCAATACCCAATCCTCAATCGTCAATCCTGTATCAACAATCCATAATTCTCAATCCTCAACACTCAGTCCTCAGCCGTCAAACCTCAATCCCCGACCCTCAGCCCTCATCCTCAATCCTCAGTCCTCAATCCTCAATTCTGAATCTTCAATACTGAACCTTCAATCCTCAATCCTCAGTCCTCAGTACTCAACCATCAATCCTCAATTCTCTATACACAATAGAATATCCTGAATTCCCAGGATTCAATACTCAAACCTCAATCCTCAACCCTCAGCCATCATCCTCCATCCTCAATCCTCAATCCTCAATCCTCAATCTTCAATCCTCAATACTCAATTTTCAATCCTCAATCCTCCATCCTCAATCCTCAATTCTCAATCCTCAATCCTCAATCCTCAACCCTCAATCTTCAATCCTCAATAATCAATCTCCAAACCTAGATCCTCAACCCTCAATCCTCAATCCCCAATCTTCAATCCACAATAATCAATTTCCAATTCCAGATCCTCAACCCTCAATCCTCAATCCTCAATCCTCAATCCTCAATCCTCAATCCTCAATCCTCAATCCTCAATCCTCAATCTTGAATCCTCAATACTCAGTTTTCAATCTTCAATCCTCAATCCTCAATCCTCAATCCTCATTCTACAATCCTCAATACCCAATCCTCAATCTTCAATCTTCAATCCTCAATTCGCAATCCTCAATCCTCAATCCTCAGACCTCAAGTATCAATACTCAACCCTCAGTCCTCGTCCTCAATCCACAACCCTCAATACTCAACCCTCAGTCCTCGTCCTCAATCCACAACCCTCAATCCTCAATCGTTAATCTTCATTCATCAATCCTCAGTCATCAATCCTCAATTTTCGATACTCAATCGTCAATCCTCAGTCCTCAATCCTCAATCCTCAATCCTCGTTCCTCAAACCTCAATCCTCAAACCTCAGGCCTTACCCTCAATTTTCAATTCTCAATTCTCAATCCTCAATCCTCAATCTTGAATCCTCATTAATCAATCTCCAATCCTACACCCTCAATCCCCAATCCTCAATCCTCAATCCTCATTCTTCAATCCTCAATACCCAATCCTCAATCGTCAATCCTGTATCAACAATCCTTAATTCTCAATCCTCAATACTCAGTCCTCAGCCGTCAAACCTGAATCCCCGACCCTCAGCCCCCATCCTCAATTCTCAGTCCTCAATCCTCAGTCCTCAGTCCTCAAACCTCAATCCTCAACCCTCAGACATCATCCTCAATCCTCAATCCTCAATCCTCAATCCTCAATCTTCAATCCTCAATACTCAATCTTCAATCCTCAATCCTCAGCCCACAAACCTCAATTCTGAATCCTCAATACTCAACCTTCAATCCTCAATCCTCAGTCCTCAGTACTCAACCATCAATCCCCAATTCTCAATACTCAATAGAATATCCTGAATTCTCAGGATTCAATACTCAAACCTCAAACCTCAACCCTCAGCCCTCATCCTCCATCCTCAACCCTCAATCCTCAATCCTCAATCTTCAATCCTCAGTACTCAATATTCAATCCCCAATCCTCAATCCTCAATCCTCAATCCTCAATCCTCAATCCTCAATCCTCAATCCTCAATCCTCAACCCTCAATCGTCATTCCTCAAACCTCAATCCTCAACCCTCAGTCCTCATTCTCAATTCTCAATCCTCAATCCTCAATCCTCAATCCTCAATCTTCAATCCTCAATAATCAATCTCCAATCCTAGATCCTCAATCCACAATCTTCAATCCTTAGTTCTCAATCTTCAATCCTCAATCCCCAGTCTTCAATCTTCAATCCTCAATGCTCAATCCTCAATCCTCAATCCTCAGTCCTCAATCCTCAGTCCTCAATCCTCAAACCTCAATCCTCTACCGTCAGTCCTCGTCCTCAATCCTCAAACCTCAATCCTCAATCCTCAATATTCAATCATCAATCTTCAATCCTCAATCCTCAATCCTCAATCCTCAATCCTCAATCTTCAATCCCCAATACTCAATCTTCAATCCTCAATCCTCAATCGTCAATCCTCAATCCTCAATCTTCAATCCTCAATTCTCAATTTTCAATCCTCAATCCTCCATCCTCAATCCTCAATTCTCAATCCTCAATCCTCAGTTCTCAGTCCTCAAACTACAATCCTCAACCCTCAGCCCTTATCCTCAATTCTCAATCCTCAATCCTCAATCCTCAACCCTCAATCTTCAATCCTCAATAATCGATCTCCAATCCTAGATCCTCAACCCTCAATCCTCAATCCCCAATCTTCAATCCACAATAATCAATCTCCAATTCTAGATCCTCAACCCTCAATCCTCAATCCTCAATCCTCAATCCTCAATCCTCAATCCTCAATCCTCAATCTTCAATCCTCAATACTCAGTTTTCAATCTTCAATCCTCAATCCTCAATCCTCAATCCTCATTCTACAATCCTCAATGCCCAATCCTCAATCTTCAATCTTCAATCCTCAATTCGCAATCCTCAATCCTCAATCCTCAGACGTCAAGTATCAATACTCAACCCTCAGTCCTCGTCCTCATATCCACAACCCTCAATACTCAACCCTCAGTCCTCGTCCTCCATCCTCAATCCTCAATCCTCATTCCTCAATCCTCAATCTTCAATCCTAGATACTCAGTCCTCAATCCTCAATATTCAATCCTCAATCCTCAATCCTCAATCCACAATCCTCAACTTTCAATCCTCAATACTCAATCTTCAACCCTCAATCCTCAATCCTCAATTCTCAGTCCTCAATCCTCAGTCATCAATCCTTAATCTTCGATACTCAATCGACAATCCTCAGTCCTCAATCCTCAATCCTCAATCCTCGTTCCTCAAACCTCAATCCTCAAACCTCAGTCCTTACCCTCAATTTTCAATTCTCAATTCTCAATCCTCAATCCTCAATCTTCAATCCTCATTAATCAATCTCCAATCCTACACCCTCAATCCCCAATCCTCAATCCTCAATCCTCATTCTTCAATCCTCAATACCCAATCCTCAATCGTCAATCCTGTATCAACAATCCTTAATTCTCAATCCTCAATACTCAGTCCTCAGCCGTCAAACCTCATTCCCCGACCCTCAGCCCTCATCCTCAATCCTCAGTCCTCAATCCTCAATTCTGAATCTTCAATACTGAACCTTCAATCCTCAATCCTCAGTCCTCAGTACTCAACCATCAATCCTCAATTCTCTATACACAACAGAATATCCTGAATTCTCGGGATTCAATACTCAAACCTCAATCCTCAACCCTCAGCCATCATCCTCCATCCTCAATCCTCAATCCTCAATCCTCAATCTTCAATCCTCAATACTCAATCTTCAATCCTCAATCCTCAATCCTCAATCCTCAATCCTCAATCCTCAATCTTCAATCCTCAATACTCAATCTTCAATCCTCAATCCTCAATCGTCAATCCTCAATCCTCAATCTTCAATCCTCAATACTCAATTTTCAATCCTCAATCCTCCATCCTCAATCCTCAATTCTCAATTCTCAATCCTCAATCCTCAGTCCTCAGTCCTCAAACTACAATCCTCAACCCTCAGCCCTCATCCTCAATTCTCAATCCTCAATCCTCAATCCTCAACCCTCAATCTTCAATCCTCAATCGTCAATCCTCAATCCTCAATCCTCAGTCCTCAATCCTCAGTCCTCAATCCTCAAACCTCAATCCTCTACCGTCAGTCCTCGTCCTCAATCCTCAAACCTCAATCCTCAATCCTCAATATTCAATCATCAATCCTCAATCCTCAATCCTCAATCCTCAATCCTCAATCCTCAATCTTCAATCCTCAATCCTCAATCCTCAATCCTCAATCCCCAATCCTCAATCGTCAATCCTCAATCCTCAATCTTCAATCCTCAATACTCAATTTTCAATCCTCAATACTCAATCCTCAATCCTCAATTCTCAATCCTCAATCCTCAGTCCTCAGTCCTCAAACTTCAATCCTCAAACCTCAGCCCTCATCCTCCATCCTCTATCCTTAATCATCAATCCTCAATCATCAATACTCAATATTCAATCTTGAACCCTCAATCCTCAATCCTCAATCCTCAAGCCTCAATCCTCAGTGATCAATACTCAATCTTCAATACACAATCCTCAATCCTCAATCCTCAATCCTCAATCCTCAATCCTCAATCCTCAATCCTCATTTCTCAAACCTCAATCCTCAACCCTCAGTCCTCATCCTCAATTCTCAATTCTCAATCCTCAATCGTCAATCCTCAATCTTCAATCCTCAATAATCAATCTCCAATTCTAGATTCTCAACCCTCAATCCTCAATCCTCAATCTTCCATCCTCAATAATCAATCTCCAATCCTAGATCCTCAATCTTCAATGCTCAATCCTCAATCCTCAATCCTCATTCTTCAATCCTCAATACCCAATCCTCAATCTTCAATCCTCAATCATCAATCCTCAATTCTCAATCCTCAATCCTCAACCCTCAGTTGTCAAACCTCAATCCTCAATCCTCAATCCTCAATCCTCAATTTTCAATCCCTAATACTCAATCTTCAATCCTCAATCCTCAGTCCTCAAACCTCAATCCTGAATCTTCCATACTCAACCTTCAAGCCTCAATCCTCAGTCCTCAATACTCAACCATCAATCCTCAATTCTCAATACTCAATACAATATTCTGAATTCTCAGGATTCAATACTCAAACCTCAATCCTCAACCCTCAGCCCTCATCCTCCATCCTCAATCCTCAATCCTCAATCCTCATTCCTCAATCTTCAATCGTAGATACTCAATCCTCAATCCTCAATATTCAATCCTCAATCCTCAATCCTCAATCCACAATCCTCAACTTTCAATCCTCAATACTCAATCTTCAATCCTCAATCCTCAATCCTCAATCCTCAGTCCTCAATCCTCAGTCATCAATCCTCAATCTTCGATACTCAATCGTCAATCCTCAGTCCTCAAACCTCAATCCTCAACCCTCAGACATCATCCTCAATCCTCAATCCTCAATCCTCAATCCTCAATCCTCAATCCTCAATCCTCAATCCTCAATCTTCAATCCTCAGTACTCAATATTCAATCCCCAATCCTCAATCCTCAATCCTCAATCCTCAATCCTCAATCCTCAATCCTCTACCCTCAATCGTCATTCCTCAAACCTCAATCCTCAACCCTCAGTCCTCATTCTCAATTCTCAATCCTCGATCCTCAATCCTCAATCCTCAATCTTCAATCCTCAATAATCAATCTCCAATCCTAGATCCTCAATCCACAATCTTCAATCCTTAGTTCTCAATCTTCAATCCTCAATCCCCAGTCTTCAATCTTCAATCCTCAATGCTCAATCCTCAATCCTCAATCCTCAGTCCTCAATCCTCAGTCCTCAATCCTCAAACCTCAATCCTCTACCGTCAGTCCTCGTCCTCAATCCTCAAACCTCAATCCTCAATCCTCAATATTCAATCATCAATCCTCAATCCTCAATCCTCAATCCTCAATCCTCAATCCTCAATCTTCAATCCTCAATCCTCAATCCTCAATCCTCAATCCTCAATCCCCAATCCTCAATCGTCAATCCTCAATCCTCAATCTTCAATCCTCAATACTCAATTTTCAATCCTCAATACTCAATCCTCAATCCTCAATTCTCAATCCTCAATCCTCAGTCCTCAGTCCTCAAACTTCAATCCTCAAACCTCAGCCCTCATCCTCCATCCTCTATCCTTAATCATCAATCCTCAATCATCAATCCTCAATATTCAATCTTCAACCCTCAATCCTCAATCCTCAATCCTCAAGCCTCAATCCTCAGTGATCAATACTCAATCTTCAATACACAATCCTCAATCCTCAATCCTCAATCCTCAATCCTCAATCCTCAATCCTCATTTCTCAAACCTCAATCCTCAACCCTCAGTCCTCATCCTCAATTCTCAATTCTCAATCCTCAATCGTCAATCCTCAATCTTCAATCCTCAATAATCAATCTCCAATTCTAGATTCTCAATCCTCAATCCTCAATCCTCAATCTTCCATCCTCAATAATCAATCTCCAATCCTAGATCCTCAATCTTCAATACTCAATCCTCAATCCTCAATCCTCATTCTTCAATCCTCAATACCCAATCCTCAATCTTCAATCCTCAATCACCAATCCTCAATTCTCAATCCTCAATCCTCAACCCTCAGTTGTCAAACCTCAATCCTCAATCCTCAATCCTCAATCCTCAATCTTCAATCCCTAATACTCAATCTTCAATCCTCAATCCTCAGTCCTCAAACCTCAACCCTGAATCTTCCATACTCAACCTTCAAGCCTCAATCCTCAGTCCTCAATACTCAACCATCAATCCTCAATTCTCAATACTCAATAGAATATCCTGAATTCTCAGGATTCAATACTCAAACCTCAATCCTCAACCCTCAGCCCTCATCCTCCATCCTCAATCCTCAATCCTCATTCCTCAATCCTCAATCTTCAATCCTAGATACTCAATCCTCAATCCTCAATATTCAATCCTCAATCCTCAATCCTCAATCCACAATCCTCAACTTTCAATCCTCAATACTCAATCTTCAACCCTCAATCCTCAATCCTCAATTCTCAGTCCTCAATCCTCAGTCATCAATCCTTAATCTTCGATACTCAATCGACAATCCTCAGTCCTCAATCCTCAATCCTCAATCCTCGTTCCTCAAACCTCAATCCTCAAACCTCAGTCCTTACCCTCAATTTTCAATTCTCAATTCTCAATCCTCAATCCTCAATCTTCAATCCTCATTAATCAATCTCCAATCCTACACCCTCAATCCCCAATCCTCAATCCTCAATCCTCATTCTTCAATCCTCAATACCCAATCCTCAATCGTCAATCCTGTATCAACAATCCTTAATTCTCAATCCTCAATACTCAGTCCTCAGCCGTCAAACCTCAATCCCCGAACCTCAGCCCTCATCCTCAATCCTCAGTCCTCTATCCTCAATTCTGAATCTTCAATACTGAACCTTCAATCCTCAATCCTCAGTCCTCAGTACTCAACCATCAATCCTCAATTCTCTATACACAACAGAATATCCTGAATTCTCAGGATTCAATACTCAAAACTCAATCCTCAACCCTCAGCCATCATCCTCCATCCTCAATCCTCAATCCTCAATCCTCAATCTTCAATCCTCAATACTCAATCTTCAATCCTCAATCCTCAATCCTCAATCCTCAATCCTCAATCTTCAATCCTCAATACTCAATCTTCAATCCTCAATCCTCAATCGTCAATCCTCAATCCTCAATCTTCAATCCTCAATACTCAATTTTCAATCCTCAATCCTCCATCCTCAATCCTCAATCCTCAATCCTCAACCCTCAATCTTCAATCCTCAATCCTCAATCCTCAATCCTCAATCCTCAGTCCTCAATCCTCAGTCCTCAATCCTCAAACCTCAATCCTCTACCGTCAGTCCTCGTCCTCAATCCTCAAACCTCAATCCTCAATCCTCAATATTCAATCATCAATCCTCAATCCTCAATCCTCAATCCTCAATCCTCAATCCTCAATCTTCAATCCTCAATCCTCAATCCTCAATCCTCAATCCCCAATCCTCAACCGTCAATCCTCAATTCTCAATCTTCAATCCTCAATACTCAATTTTCAATCCTCAATACTCAATCCTCAATCCTCAATTCTCAATCCTCAATCCTCAGTCCTCAGTCCTCAAACTTCAATCCTCAAACCTCAGCCCTCATCCTCCATCCTCTATCCTTAATCATCAATACTCAATCATCAATACTCTATATTCAATCTTCAACCCTCAATCCTCAATCCTCAAGCCTCAATCCTCAGTGATCAATACTCAATCTTCAATACACAATCCTCAATCCTCAATCCTCAATCCTCAATCCTCAATCCTCAATCCTCAATCCTCATTTCTCAAACCTCAATCCTCAACCCTCAGTCCTCATCCTCAATTCTCAATTCTCAATCCTCAATCGTCAATCCTCAATCTTCAATCCTCAATAATCAATCTCCAATTCTAGATTCTCAATCCTCAATCCTCAATCCTCAATCTTCCATCCTCAATAATCAATCTCCAATCCTAGATCCTCAATCTTCAATGCTCAATCCTCATTCCTCAATCCTCATTCTTCAATCCTCAATACCCAATCCTCAATCTTCAATCCTCAATCATCAATCCTCAATTCTCAATCCTCAATCCTCAACCCTCAGTTGTCAAACCTCAATCCTCAATCCTCAATCCTCAATCCTCAATTTTCAATCCCTAATACTCAATCTTCAATCCTCAATCCTCAGTCCTCAAACCTCAATCCTGAATCTTCCATACTCAACCTTCAAGCCTCAATCCTCAGTCCTCAATACTCAACCATCAATCCTCAATTCTCAATACTCAATACAATATTCTGAATTCTCAGGATTCAATACTCAAACCTCAATCCTCAACCCTCAGCCCTCATCCTCCATCCTCAATCCTCAATCCTCAATCCTCATTCCTCAATCTTCAATCGTAGATACTCAATCCTCAATCCTCAATATTCAATCCTCAATCCTCAATCCTCAATCCACAATCCTCAACTTTCAATCCTCAATACTCAATCTTCAATCCTCAATCCTCAATCGTCAATCCTCAGTCCTCAATCCTCAGTCATCAATCCTCAATCTTCGATACTCAATCGTCAATCCTCAGTCCTCAAACCTCAATCCTCAACCCTCAGACATCATCCTCAATCCTCAATCCTCAATCCTCAATCCTCAATCTTCAATCCTCAATACTCAATCTTCAATCCTCAATCCTCAGCCCACAAACCTCAATTCTGAATGCTCAATACTCAACCTTCAATCCTCAATCCTCAGTCCTCAGTACTCAACCATCAATCCCCAATTCTCAATACTCAATAGAATATCCTGAATTCTCAGGGTTCAATACTCAAACCTCAAACTTCAACCCTCAACCCTCATTCTCCATCCTCAACCCTGAACCCTCAATCCTCAATCTTCAATCCTCAGTACTCAATATTCAATCCCCAATCCTCAATCCTCAATCCTCAATCCTCAATCCTCAATCCTCAATCCTCTACCCTCAATCGTCATTCCTCAAACCTCAATCCTCAACCCTCAGTCCTCATTCTCAATTCTCAATCCTCGATCCTCAATCCTCAATCCTCAATCTTCAATCCTCAATAATCAATCTCCAATCCTAGATCCTCAATCCACAATCTTCAATCCTTAGTTCTCAATCTTCAATCCTCAATCCCCAGTCTTCAATCTTCAATCCTCAATGCTCAATCCTCAATCCTCAATCCTCAGTCCTCAATCCTCAGTCCTCAATCCTCAAACCTCAATCCTCTACCGTCAGTCCTCGTCCTCAATCCTCAAACCTCAATCCTCAATCCTCAATATTCAATCATCAATACTCAATCCTCAATCCTCAATCCTCAATCCTCAATCCTCAATCTTCAATCCTCAATCCCCAATCCTCAATCCTCAATCCCCAATCCTCAATCGTCAATCCTCAATCCTCAATCTTCAATCCTTAATACTCAATTTTCAATCCTCAATACTCAATCCTCAATCCTCAATTCTCAATCCTCAATCCTCAGTCCTCAGTCCTCAATCTTCAACCCTGAATACTAAATCTTCAATCCTCAATCCTCAATCCTCAATCCTCATTTCTCAAACCTCAATCCTCAACCCTCAGTCCTCATCCTCAATTCTCAATTCTCAATCCTCAATCGTCAATCCTCAATCTTCAATCCTCAATAATCAATCTCCAATTCTAGATTCTCAATCCTCAATCCTCAATCCTCAATCTTCCATCCTCAATAATCAATCTCCAATCTTAGATCCTCAATCTTCAATGCTCAATCCTCAATCCTCAATCCTCATTCTTCAATCCTCAATACCCAATCCTCAATCTTCAATCCTCAATCATCAATCCTCAATCTTCAATCCTCAATACTCAAACTTCAATCCTCAATCCTCAATCCTCAATCCTCAATCCTCAATCTTCAATCCTCAATACTCAATCTTCAATCCTCAATCCTCAATCGTCAATCCTCAATCCTCAATCTTCAATCCTCAATTCTCAATTTTCAATCCTCAATCCTCCATCCTCAATCCTCATTTCCCAATCCTCAATCCTCAGTTCTCAGTCCTCAAACTACAATCCTCAACCCTCAGCCCTCATCCTCAATTCTCAATCCTCAATCCTCAATCCTCAACCCTCAATCTTCAATCCTCAATAATCGATCTCCAATCCTAGATCCTCAACCCTCAATCCTCAATCCCCAATCTTCAATTCACAATAATCAATCTCCAATTCTAGATCCTCAACCCTCAATCCTCAATCCTCAATTCTCAATCCTCAATCCTCAATCCTCAATCCTCAATCCTCAATCCTCAATCTTCAATCCTCAATACTCAGTTTTCAATCTTCAATCCTCAATCCTCAATCCTCAATCCTCATTCTACAATCCTCAATGCCCAATCCTCAATCTTCAATCTTCAATCCTCAATTCGCAATCCTCAATCCTCAATCCTCAGACCTCAAGTATCAATACTCAACCCTCAGTCCTCGTCCTCAATCCACAACCCTCAATACTCAACCCTCAGTCCTCGTCCTCCATCCTCAATCCTCAATCCTCAATCCTCAATCCTCAATCTTCAATCCTAGATACTCAATCCTCAATCCTCAATATTCAATCCTCAATCCTCAATCCTCAATCCACAATCCTCAACTTTCAATCCTCAATACTAAATCTTCAATCCTCAATCCTCAATCCTCAATCCTCAGTCCTTAATCCTCAGTCATCAATCCTCAATCTTCGATACTCAATCGACAATCCTCAGTCCTCAATCCTCAATCCTCAATCCTCGTTCCTCAAACCTCAATCCTCAAACCTCAGTCCTTACCCTCAATTTTCAATTCTCAATTCTCAATCCTCAATCCTCAATCTTCAATCCTCATTAATCAATCTCCAATCCTACACCCTCAATCCCCAATCCTCAATCCTCAATCCTCATTCTTCAATCCTCAATACCCAATCCTCAATCGTCAATCCTGTATCAACAATCCTTAATTCTCAATCCTCAACACTCAGTCCTCAGCCGTCAAACCTCAATCCCCGACCCTCAGCCCTCATCCTCAATCCTCAGTCCTCAATCCTCAATTCTGAATCTTCAATACTGAACCTTCAATCCTCAATCCTCAGTCCTCAGTACTCAACCATCAATCCTCAATTCTCTATACACAATAGAATATCCTGAATTCCCAGGATTCAATACTCAAACCTCAATCCTCAACCCTCAGCCATCATCCTCCATCCTCAATCCTCAATCCTCAATCCTCAATCTTCAATCCTCAATACTCAATTTTCAATCCTCAATCCTCCGTCCTCAATCCTCAATTCTCAATCCTCATTCCTCAATCCTCAACCCTCAATCTTCAATCCTCAATAATCAATCTCCAAACCTAGATCCTCAACCCTCAATCCTCAATCCCCAATCTTCAATCCACAATAATCAATCTCCAATTCCAGATCCTCAACCCTCAATCCTCAATCCTCAATCCTCAATCCTCAATCCTCAATCCTCAATCCTCAATCCTCAATCCTCAATCCTCAATCTTGAATCCTCAATACTCAGTTTTCAATCTTCAATCCTCAATCCTCAATCCTCATTCTACAATCCTCAATACCCAATCCTCAATCTTCAATCTTCAATCCTCAATTCGCAATCCTCAATCCTCAATCCTCAGACCTCAAGTATCAATACTCAACCCTCAGTCCTCGTCCTCAATCCACAACCCTCAATACTCAACCCTCAGTCCTCGTCCTCAATCCACAACCCTCAATCCTCAATCGTTAATCTTCATTCATCAATCCTCAGTCATCAATCCTCAATCTTCGATACTCAATCGTCAATCCTCAGTCCTCAATCCTCAATCCTCAATCCTCGTTCCTCAAACCTCAATCCTCAAACCTCAGGCCTTACCCTCAATTTTCAATTCTCAATTCTCAATCCTCAATCCTCAATCTTGAATCCTCATTAATCAATCTCCAATCCTACACCCTCAATCCCCAATCCTCAATCCTCAATCCTCATTCTTCAATCCTCAATACCCAATCCTCAATCGTCAATCCTGTATCAACAATCCTTAATTCTCAATCCTCAATACTCAGTCCTCAGCCGTCAAACCTCAATCCCCGAACCTCAGCCCTCATCCTCAATCCTCAGTCCTCTATCCTCAATTCTGAATCTTCAATACTGAACCTTCAATCCTCAATCCTCAGTCCTCAGTACTCAACCATCAATCCTCAATTCTCTATACACAACAGAATATCCTGAATTCTCAGGATTCAATACTCAAACCTCAATCCTCAACCCTCAGCCATCATCCTCCATCCTCAATCCTCAATCCTCAATCCTCAATCTTCAATCCTCAATACTCAATCTTCAATCCTCAATCCTCAATCCTCAATCCTCAATCCTCAATCTTCAATCCTCAATACTCAATCTTCAATCCTCAATCCTCAATCGCCAATCCTCAATCCTCAATCTTCAATCCTCAATACTCAATTTTCAATCCTCAATCCTCCATCCTCAATCCTCAATCCTCAATCCTCAACCCTCAATCTTCAATCCTCAATCCTCAATCCTCAATCCTCAATCCTCAGTCCTCAATCCTCAGTCCTCAATCCTCAAACCTCAATCCTCTACCGTCAGTCCTCGTCCTCAATCCTCAAACCTCAATCCTCAATCCTCAATATTCAATCATCAATCCTCAATCCTCAATCCTCAATCCTCAATCCTCAATCCTCAATCTTCAATCCTCAATCCTCAATCCTCAATCCTCAATCCCCAATCCTCAATCGTCAATCCTCAATCCTCAATCTTCAATCCTCAATACTCAATTTTCAATCCTCAATACTCAATCCTCAATCCTCAATTCTCAATCCTCAATCCTCAGTCCTCAGTCCTCAAACTTCAATCCTCAAACCTCAGCCCTCATCCTCCATCCTCTATCCTTAATCTTCAATACTCAATCATCAATACTCTATATTCAATCTTCAACCCTCAATCCTCAATCCTCAAGCCTCAATCCTCAGTGATCAATACTCAATCTTCAATACACAATCCTCAATCCTCAAGCCTCAATCCTCAATCCTCAATCCTCAATCCTCAATCCTCATTTCTCAAACCTCAATCCTCAACCCTCAGTCCTCATCCTCAATTCTCAATTCTCAATCCTCAATCGTCAATCCTCAATCTTCAATCCTCAATAATCAATCTCCAATTCTAGATTCTCAATCCTCAATCCTCAATCCTCAATCTTCCATCCTCAATAATCAATCTCCAATCCTAGATCCTCAATCTTCAATGCTCAATCCTCATTCCTCAATCCTCATTCTTCAATCCTCAATACCCAATCCTCAATCTTCAATCCTCAATCATCAATCCTCAATTCTCAATCCTCAATCCTCAACCCTCAGTTGTCAAACCTCAATCCTCAATCCTCAATCCTCAATCCTCAATTTTCAATCCCTAATACTCAATCTTCAATCCTCAATCCTCAGTCCTCAAACCTCAATCCTGAATCTTCCATACTCAACCTTCAAGCCTCAATCCTCAGTCCTCAATACTCAACCATCAATCCTCAATTCTCAATACTCAATACAATATTCTGAATTCTCAGGATTCAATACTCAAACCTCAATCCTCAACCCTCAGCCCTCATCCTCCATCCTCAATCCTCAATCCTCAATCCTCATTCCTCAATCTTCAATCGTAGATACTCAATCCTCAATCCTCAATATTCAATCCTCAATCCTCAATCCTCAATCCACAATCCTCAACTTTCAATCCTCAATACTCAATCTTCAATCCTCAATCCTCAATCCTCAATCCTCAGTCCTCAATCCTCAGTCATCAATCCTCAATCTTCGATACTCAATCGTCAATCCTCAGTCCTCAAACCTCAATCCTCAACCCTCAGACATCATCCTCAATCCTCAATCCTCAATCCTCAATCCTCAATCTTCAATCCTCAATACTCAATCTTCAATCCTCAATCCTCAGCCCACAAACCTCAATTCTGAATGCTCAATACTCAACCTTCAATCCTCAATCCTCAGTCCTCAGTACTCAACCATCAATCCCCAATTCTCAATACTCAATAGAATATCCTGAATTCTCAGGATTCAATACTCAAACCTCAAACTTCAACCCTCAACCCTCATCCTCCATCCTCAACCCTGAACCCTCAATCCTCAATCTTCAATCCTCAGTACTCAATATTCAATCCCCAATCCTCAATCCTCAATCCTCAATCCTCAATCCTCAATCCTCAATCCTCTACCCTCAATCGTCATTCCTCAAACCTCAATCCTCAACCCTCAGTCCTCATTCTCAATTCTCAATCCTCGATCCTCAATCCTCAATCCTCAATCTTCAATCCTCAATAATCAATCTCCAATCCTAGATCCTCAATCCACAATCTTCAATCCTTAGTTCTCAATCTTCAATCCTCAATCCCCAGTCTTCAATCCTCAATCTTCAATCCTCAATCCCCAATCCTCAATCCTCAATCCCCAATCCTCAATCGTCAATCCTCAATCCTCAATCTTCAATCCTTAATACTCAATTTTCAATCCTCAATACTCAATCCTCAATCCTCAATTCTCAATCCTCAATCCTCAGTCCTCAGTCCTCAATCTTCAACCCTGAATACTAAATCTTCAATCCTCAATCCTCAATCCTCAATCCTCATTTCTCAAACCTCAATCCTCAACCCTCAGTCCTCATCCTCAATTCTCAATTCTCAATCCTCAATCGTCAATCCTCAATCTTCAATCCTCAATAATCAATCTCCAATTCTAGATTCTCAATCCTCAATCCTCAATCCTCAATCTTCCATCCTCAATAATCAATCTCCAATCTTAGATCCTCAATCTTCAATGCTCAATCCTCAATCCTCAATCCTCATTCTTCAATCCTCAATACCCAATCCTCAATCTTCAATCCTCAATCATCAATCCTCAATCTTCAATCCTCAATACTCAAACTTCAATCCTCAATCCTCAATCCTCAATCCTCAATCCTCAATCTTCAATCCTCAATACTCAATCTTCAATCCTCAATCCTCAATCGTCAATCCTCAATCCTCAATCTTCAATCCTCAATTCTCAATTTTCAATCCTCAATCCTCCATCCTCAATCCTCAATTCCCAATCCTCAATCCTCAGTTCTCAGTCCTCAAACTACAATCCTCAACCCTCAGCCCTCATCCTCAATTCTCAATCCTCAATCCTCAATCCTCAACCCTCAATCTTCAATCCTCAATAATCGATCTCCAATCCTAGATCCTCAACCCTCAATCCTCAATCCCCAATCTTCAATTCACAATAATCAATCTCCAATTCTAGATCCTCAACCCTCAATCCTCAATCCTCAATACTCAATCCTCAATCCTCAATCCTCAATCCTCAATCCTCAATCCTCAATCTTCAATCCTCAATACTCAGTTTTCAATCTTCAATCCTCAATCCTCAATCCTCAATCCTCAATCCTCAACCCTCAATCGTCATTCCTCAAACCTCAATCCTCAACCCTCAGTCCTCATTCTCAATTCTCAATCCTCAATCCTCAGACCTCAAGTATCAATACTCAACCCTCAGTCCTCGTCCTCAATCCACAACCCTCAATACTCAACCCTCAGTCCTCGTCCTCCATCCTCAATCCTCAATCCTCAATCCTCAATCCTCAATCTTCAATCCTAGATACTCAATCCTCAATCCTCAATATTCAATCCTCAATCCTCAATCCTCAATCCACAATCCTCAACTTTCAATCCTCAATACTAAATCTTCAATCCTCAATCCTCAATCCTCAATCCTCAGTCCTTAATCCTCAGTCATCAATCCTCAATCTTCGATACTCAATCGACAATCCTCAGTCCTCAATCCTCAATCCTCAATCCTCGTTCCTCAAACCTCAATCCTCAAACCTCAGTCCTTACCCTCAATTTTCAATTCTCAATTCTCAATCCTCAATCCTCAATCTTCAATCCTCATTAATCAATCTCCAATCCTACACCCTCAATCCCCAATCCTCAATCCTCAATCCTCATTCTTCAATCCTCAATACCCAATCCTCAATCGTCAATCCTGTATCAACAATCCTTAATTCTCAATCCTCAACACTCAGTCCTCAGCCGTCAAACCTCAATCCCCGACCCTCAGCCCTCATCCTCAATCCTCAGTCCTCAATCCTCAATTCTGAATCTTCAATACTGAACCTTCAATCCTCAATCCTCAGTCCTCAGTACTCAACCATCAATCCTCAATTCTCTATACACAATAGAATATCCTGAATTCCCAGGATTCAATACTCAAACCTCAATCCTCAACCCTCAGCCATCATCCTCCATCCTCAATCCTCAATCCTCAATCCTCAATCTTCAATCCTCAATACTCAATTTTCAATCCTCAATCCTCCATCCTCAATCCTCAATTCTCAATCCTCAATCCTCAATCCTCAACCCTCAATCTTCAATCCTCAATAATCAATCTCCAAACCTAGATCCTCAACCCTCAATCCTCAATCCCCAATCTTCAATCCACAATAATCAATCTCCAATTCCAGATCCTCAACCCTCAATCCTCAATCCTCAATCCTCAATCCTCAATCCTCAATCCTCAATCCTCAATCCTCAATCCTCAATCCTCAATCTTGAATCCTCAATACTCAGTTTTCAATCTTCAATCCTCAATCCTCAATCCTCATTCTACAATCCTCAATACCCAATCCTCAATCTTCAATCTTCAATCCTCAATTCGCAATCCTCAATCCTCAATCCTCAGACCTCAAGTATCAATACTCAACCCGCAGTCCTCGTCCTCAATCCACAACCCTCAATACTCAACCCTCAGTCCTCGTCCTCAATCCACAACCCTCAATCCTCAATCGTTAATCTTCATTCATCAATCCTCAGTCATCAATCCTCAATCTTCGATACTCAATCGTCAATCCTCAGTCCTCAATCCTCAATCCTCAATCCTCGTTCCTCAAACCTCAATCCTCAAACCTCAGGCCTTACCCTCAATTTTCAATTCTCAATTCTCAATCCTCAATCCTCAATCTTGAATCCTCATTAATCAATCTCCAATCCTACACCCTCAATCCCCAATCCTCAATCCTCAATCCTCATTCTTCAATCCTCAATACCCAATCCTCAATCGTCAATCCTGTATCAACAATCCTTAATTCTCAATCCTCAATACTCAGTCCTCAGCCGTCAAACCTCAATCCCCGACCCTCAGCCCTCATCCTCAATTCTCAGTCCTCAATCCTCAGTCCTCAGTCCTCAAACCTCAATCCTCAAACCTCAGACATCATCCTCAATCCTCAATCCTCAATCCTCAATCCTCAATCTTCAATACTCAATACTCAATCTTCAATCCTCAATCCTCAGCCCACAAACCTCAATTCTGAATCCTCAATACTCAACCTTCAATCCTCAATCCTCAGTCCTCAGTACTCAACCATCAATCCCCAATTCTCAATACTCAATAGAATATCCTGAATTCTCAGGATTCAATACTCAAACCTCAAACCTCAACCCTCAGCCCTCATCCTCCATCCTCAACCCTCAATCCTCAATCCTCAATCTTCAATCCTCAGTACTCAATATTCAATCCCCAATCCTCAATCCTCAATCCTCAATCCTCAATCCTCAATCCTCAATCCTCAATCCTCAACCCTCAATCGTCATTCCTCAAACCTCAATCCTCAACCCTCAGTCCTCATTCTCAATTCTCAATCCTCAATCCTCAATCCTCAATCCTCAATCTTCAATCCTCAATAATCAATCTCCAATCCTAGATCCTCAATCCACAATCTTCAATCCTTAGTTCTCAATCTTCAATCCTCAATCCCAAGTCTTCAATCTTCAATCCTCAATGCTCAATCCTCAATCCTCAATCCTCAGTCCTCAATCCTCAGTCCTCAATCCTCAAACCTCAATCCTCTACCGTCAGTCCTCGTCCTCAATCCTCAAACCTCAATCCTCAATCCTCAATATTCAATCATCAATCCTCAATCCTCAATCCTCAATCCTCAATCCCCAATCGTCAGTCTTCAATCCTCAATCCTCAATCCTCAATCCTCAATCCCCAATCCTCAATCGTCAATCCTCAATCCTCAATCTTCAATCCTTAATACTCAATTTTCAATCCTCAATACTCAATCCTCAATCCTCAATTCTCAATCCTCAATCCTCAGTCCTCAGTCCTCAATCTTCAACCCTGAATACTAAATCTTCAATCCTCAATCCTCAATCCTCAATCCTCATTTCTCAAACCTCAATCCTCAACCCTCAGTCCTCATCCTCAATTCTCAATTCTCAATCCTCAATCCTCAATCCTCAATCCTCAATCCTCAATCTTCAATCCTCAATACTCAATCTTCAATCCTCAATCCTCAATCGTCAATCCTCAATCCTCAATCCTCAATCTTCAATCCTCAATTCTCAATTTTCAATCCTCAATCCTCCATCCTCAATCCTCAATTCTCAATCCTCAATCCTCAATCCTCAAACCTCAATCTTCAATCCTCAATAATCAATCTCCAATCCTAGATCCTCAATCCACAATCTTCAATCCTTAATCCTCAATCATCAATCCTCAATCCCCAGTCTTCAATCTTCAATCCTCAATGCTTAATCCTCAATCCTCAATCCTCAGTCCTCAATCCTCAATCCTCAATCCTCAATACTCAGTTTTCAATCTTCAATCCTCAATCCTCAATCCTCAATCCTCAGTCCTCAGTCCTCAAACTTCAATCCTCAAACCTCAGCCCTCATCCTCCATCCTCTATCCTTAATCTTCAATACTCAATCATCAATACTCTATATTCAATCTTCAACCCTCAATCCTCAATCCTCAAGCCTCAATCCTCAGTGATCAATACTCAATCTTCAATACACAATCCTCAATCCTCAATCCTCAATCCTCAATCCTCAATCCTCAATCCTCAATCCTCATTTCTCAAACCTCAATCCTCAACCCTCAGTCCTCATCCTCAATTCTCAATTCTCAATCCTCAATCGTCAATCCTCAATCTTCAATCCTCAATAATCAATCTCCAATTCTAGATTCTCAATCCTCAATCCTCAATCCTCAATCTTCCATCCTCAATAATCAATCTCCAATCCTAGATCCTCAATCTTCAATGCTCAATCCTCATTCCTCAATCCTCATTCTTCAATCCTCAATACCCAATCCTCAATCTTCAATCCTCAATCATCAATCCTCAATTCTCAATCCTCAATCCTCAACCCTCAGTTGTCAAACCTCAATCCTCAATCCTCAATCCTCAATCCTCAATTTTCAATCCCTAATACTCAATCTTCAATCCTCAATCCTCAGTCCTCAAACCTCAATCCTGAATCTTCCATACTCAACCTTCAAGCCTCAATCCTCAGTCCTCAATACTCAACCATCAATCCTCAATTCTCAATACTCAATACAATATTCTGAATTCTCACGATTCAATACTCAAACCTCAATCCTCAACCCTCAGCCCTCATCCTCCATCCTCAATCCTCAATCCTCAATCCTCATTCCTCAATCTTCAATCGTAGATACTCAATCCTCAATCCTCAATATTCAATCCTCAATCCTCAATCCTCAATCCACAATCCTCAACTTTCAATCCTCAATACTCAATCTTCAATCCTCAATCCTCAATCCTCAATCCTCAGTCCTCAATCCTCAGTCATCAATCCTCAATCTTCGATACTCAATCGTCAATCCTCAGTCCTCAAACCTCAATCCTCAACCCTCAGACATCATCCTCAATCCTCAATCCTCAATCCTCAATCCTCAATCTTCAATCCTCAATACTCAATCTTCAATCCTCAATCCTCAGCCCACAAACCTCAATTCTGAATGCTCAATACTCAACCTTCAATCCTCAATCCTCAGTCCTCAGTACTCAACCATCAATCCCCAATTCTCAATACTCAATAGAATATCCTGAATTCTCAGGATTCAATACTCAAACCTCAAACTTCAACCCTCAACCCTCATTCTCCATCCTCAACCCTGAACCCTCAATCCTCAATCTTCAATCCTCAGTACTCAATATTCAATCCCCAATCCTCAATCCTCAATCCTCAATCCTCAATCCTCAATCCTCAATCCTCTACCCTCAATCGTCATTCCTCAAACCTCAATCCTCAACCCTCAGTCCTCATTCTCAATTCTCAATCCTCGATCCTCAATCCTCAATCCTCAATCTTCAATCCTCAATAATCAATCTCCAATCCTAGATCCTCAATCCACAATCTTCAATCCTTAGTTCTCAATCTTCAATCCTCAATCCCCAGTCTTCAATCTTCAATCCTCAATGCTCAATCCTCAATCCTCAATCCTCAGTCCTCAATCCTCAGTCCTCAATCCTCAAACCTCAATCCTCTACCGTCAGTCCTCGTCCTCAATCCTCAAACCTCAATCCTCAATCCTCAATATTCAATCATCAATACTCAATCCTCAATCCTCAATCCTCAATCCTCAATCCTCAATCTTCAATCCTCAATCCCCAATCCTCAATCCTCAATCCCCAATCCTCAATCGTCAATCCTCAATCCTCAATCTTCAATCCTTAATACTCAATTTTCAATCCTCAATACTCAATCCTCAATCCTCAATTCTCAATCCTCAATCCTCAGTCCTCAGTCCTCAATCTTCAACCCTGAATACTAAATCTTCAATCCTCAATCCTCAATCCTCAATCCTCATTTCTCAAACCTCAATCCTCAACCCTCAGTCCTCATCCTCAATTCTCAATTCTCAATCCTCAATCGTCAATCCTCAATCTTCAATCCTCAATAATCAATCTCCAATTCTAGATTCTCAATCCTCAATCCTCAATCCTCAATCTTCCATCCTCAATAATCAATCTCCAATCTTAGATCCTCAATCTTCAATGCTCAATCCTCAATCCTCAATCCTCATTCTTCAATCCTCAATACCCAATCCTCAATCTTCAATCCTCAATCATCAATCCTCAATCTTCAATCCTCAATACTCAAACTTCAATCCTCAATCCTCAATCCTCAATCCTCAATCCTCAATCTTCAATCCTCAATACTCAATCTTCAATCCTCAATCCTCAATCGTCAATCCTCAATCCTCAATCTTCAATCCTCAATTCTCAATTTTCAATCCTCAATCCTCCATCCTCAATCCTCAATTCCCAATCCTCAATCCTCAGTTCTCAGTCCTCAAACTACAATCCTCAACCCTCAGCCCTCATCCTCAATTCTCAATCCTCAATCCTCAATCCTCAACCCTCAATCTTCAATCCTCAATAATCGATCTCCAATCCTAGATCCTCAACCCTCAATCCTCAATCCCCAATCTTCAATTCACAATAATCAATCTCCAATTCTAGATCCTCAACCCTCAATCCTCAATCCTCAATACTCAATCCTCAATCCTCAATCCTCAATCCTCAATCCTCAATCCTCAATCTTCAATCCTCAATACTCAGTTTTCAATCTTCAATCCTCAATCCTCAATCCTCAATCCTCATTCTACAATCCTCAATGCCCAATCCTCAATCTTCAATCTTCAATCCTCAATTCGCAATCCTCAATCCTCAATCCTCAGACCTCAAGTATCAATACTCAACCCTCAGTCCTCGTCCTCAATCCACAACCCTCAATACTCAACCCTCAGTCCTCGTCCTCCATCCTCAATCCTCAATCCTCAATCCTCAATCCTCAATCTTCAATCCTAGATACTCAATCCTCAATCCTCAATATTCAATCCTCAATCCTCAATCCTCAATCCACAATCCTCAACTTTCAATCCTCAATACTAAATCTTCAATCCTCAATCCTCAATCCTCAATCCTCAGTCCTTAATCCTCAGTCATCAATCCTCAATCTTCGATACTCAATCGACAATCCTCAGTCCTCAATCCTCAATCCTCAATCCTCGTTCCTCAAACCTCAATCCTCAAACCTCAGTCCTTACCCTCAATTTTCAATTCTCAATTCTCAATCCTCAATCCTCAATCTTCAATCCTCATTAATCAATCTCCAATCCTACACCCTCAATCCCCAATCCTCAATCCTCAATCCTCATTCTTCAATCCTCAATACCCAATCCTCAATCGTCAATCCTGTATCAACAATCCTTAATTCTCAATCCTCAACACTCAGTCCTCAGCCGTCAAACCTCAATCCCCGACCCTCAGCCCTCATCCTCAATCCTCAGTCCTCAATCCTCAATTCTGAATCTTCAATACTGAACCTTCAATCCTCAATCCTCAGTCCTCAGTACTCAACCATCAATCCTCAATTCTCTATACACAATAGAATATCCTGAATTCCCAGGATTCAATACTCAAACCTCAATCCTCAACCCTCAGCCATCATCCTCCATCCTCAATCCTCAATCCTCAATCCTCAATCTTCAATCCTCAATACTCAATTTTCAATCCTCAATCCTCCATCCTCAATCCTCAGTTCTCAATCCTCAATCCTCAATCCTCAACCCTCAATCTTCAATCCTCAATAATCAATCTCCAAACCTAGATCCTCAACCCTCAATCCTCAATCCCCAATCTTCAATCCACAATAATCAATCTCCAATTCCAGATCCTCAACCCTCAATCCTCAATCCTCAATCCTCAATCCTCAATCCTCAATCCTCAATCCTCAATCCTCAATCCTCAATCCTCAATCTTGAATCCTCAATACTCAGTTTTCAATCTTCAATCCTCAATCCTCAATCCTCATTCTACAATCCTCAATACCCAATCCTCAATCTTCAATCTTCAATCCTCAATTCGCAATCCTCAATCCTCAATCCTCAGACCTCAAGTATCAATACTCAACCCGCAGTCCTCGTCCTCAATCCACAACCCTCAATACTCAACCCTCAGTCCTCGTCCTCAATCCACAACCCTCAATCCTCAATCGTTAATCTTCATTCATCAATCCTCAGTCATCAATCCTCAATCTTCGATACTCAATCGTCAATCCTCAGTCCTCAATCCTCAATCCTCAATCCTCGTTCCTCAAACCTCAATCCTCAAACCTCAGGCCTTACCCTCAATTTTCAATTCTCAATTCTCAATCCTCAATCCTCAATCTTGAATCCTCATTAATCAATCTCCAATCCTACACCCTCAATCCCCAATCCTCAATCCTCAATCCTCATTCTTCAATCCTCAATACCCAATCCTCAATCGTCAATCCTGTATCAACAATCCTTAATTCTCAATCCTCAATACTCAGTCCTCAGCCGTCAAACCTCAATCCCCGACCCTCAGCCCTCATCCTCAATTCTCAGTCCTCAATCCTCAGTCCTCAGTCCTCAAACCTCAATCCTCAAACCTCAGACATCATCCTCAATCCTCAATCCTCAATCCTCAATCCTCAATCTTCAATACTCAATACTCAATCTTCAATCCTCAATCCTCAGCCCACAAACCTCAATTCTGAATCCTCAATACTCAACCTTCAATCCTCAATCCTCAGTCCTCAGTACTCAACCATCAATCCCCAATTCTCAATACTCAATAGAATATCCTGAATTCTCAGGATTCAATACTCAAACCTCAAACCTCAACCCTCAGCCCTCATCCTCCATCCTCAACCCTCAATCCTCAATCCTCAATCTTCAATCCTCAGTACTCAATATTCAATCCCCAATCCTCAATCCTCAATCCTCAATCCTCAATCCTCAATCCTCAATCCTCAATCCTCAACCCTCAATCGTCATTCCTCAAACCTCAATCCTCAACCCTCAGTCCTCATTCTCAATTCTCAATCCTCAATCCTCAATCCTCAATCCTCAATCTTCAATCCTCAATAATCAATCTCCAATCCTAGATCCTCAATCCACAATCTTCAATCCTTAGTTCTCAATCTTCAATCCTCAATCCCAAGTCTTCAATCTTCAATCCTCAATGCTCAATCCTCAATCCTCAATCCTCAGTCCTCAATCCTCAGTCCTCAATCCTCAAACCTCAATCCTCTACCGTCAGTCCTCGTCCTCAATCCTCAAACCTCAATCCTCAATCCTCAATATTCAATCATCAATCCTCAATCCTCAATCCTCAATCCTCAATCCCCAATCGTCAGTCTTCAATCCTCAATCCTCAATCCTCAATCCTCAATCCCCAATCCTCAATCGTCAATCCTCAATCCTCAATCTTCAATCCTTAATACTCAATTTTCAATCCTCAATACTCAATCCTCAATCCTCAATTCTCAATCCTCAATCCTCAGTCCTCAGTCCTCAATCTTCAACCCTGAATACTAAATCTTCAATCCTCAATCCTCAATCCTCAATCCTCATTTCTCAAACCTCAATCCTCAACCCTCAGTCCTCATCCTCAATTCTCAATTCTCAATCCTCAATCCTCAATCCTCAATCCTCAATCCTCAATCTTCAATCCTCAATACTCAATCTTCAATCCTCAATCCTCAATCGTCAATCCTCAATCCTCAATCCTCAATCTTCAATCCTCAATTCTCAATTTTCAATCCTCAATCCTCCATCCTCAATCCTCAATTCTCAATCCTCAATCCTCAATCCTCAAACCTCAATCTTCAATCCTCAATAATCAATCTCCAATCCTAGATCCTCAATCCACAATCTTCAATCCTTAATCCTCAATCATCAATCCTCAATCCCCAGTCTTCAATCTTCAATCCTCAATGCTTAATCCTCAATCCTCAATCCTCAGTCCTCAATCCTCAATCCTCAATCCTCAAACCTCAATCCTCTACCGTCAGTCCTCGTCCTCAATCCTCAAACCTCAATCCTCAATCCTCAGTATTCAATCATCAATACTCAATCTTCAATCCTCAATCCTCAATCGTCAATCCTCAATCCTCAATCCTCAATATTCAATCCTCAATTCTCAATTTTCAATCCTCAATCCTCCATCCTCAATCCTCAATTCTCAATCCTCAATCCTCAGTTCTCAGTCCTCAAACTACAATCCTCAACCCTCAGCCCTCATCCTCAATCTTCAATCCCCAATCCTCAATCCTCAATCCTCAATCTTCAATCCTCAATTCTCAATCCTCAATACTCAATCCTCAACCGTCAATCATCAATCCCCAGTCCTCAATCTTCAATCATCAATACTCAATCTTCAATCCTCAATCCTCAATCGTCAATCCTCAATCCTCAATCCTCAATATTCAATCCTCAATTCTCAATTTTCAATCCTCAATCCTCCATCCTCAATCCTCAATTCTCAATCCTCAATCCTCAGTTCTCAGTCCTCAAACCTCAATCCTCTACCGTCAGTCCTCGTCCTCAATCCTCAAACCTCAATCCTCAATCCTCAATATTCAATCATCAATCCTCAATCCTCAATCCTCAATCCTCAATCCTCAATCTTCAATCCTCAATCCTCAATCCTCAATCCTCAATCCTCAAACCCCAATCCTCAATCGTCAATCCTCAATCCTCAATCTTCAATCCTCAATACTCAATTTTCAATCCTCAATACTCAATCCTCAATCCTCAATTCTCAATCCTCAATCCTCAGTCCTCAGTCCTCAAACTTCAATCCTCAAACCTCAGCCCTCATCCTCCATCCTCTATCCTTAATCATCAATCCTCAATCATCAATCCTCAATATTCAATCTTCAACCCTCAATCCTCAATCCTCAATCCTCAAGCCTCAATCCTCAGTGATCAATACTCAATCCTCAATACACAATCCTCAATCCTCAATCCTCAATCCTCAATCCTCAATCCTCAATCCTCATTTCTCAAACCTCAATCCTCAACCCTCAGTCCTCATCCTCAATTCTCAATTCTCAATCCTCAATCGTCAATCCTCAATCTTCAATCCTCAATAATCAATCTCCAATTCTAGATTCTCAATCCTCAATCCTCAATCCTCAATCTTCCATCCTCAATAATCAATCTCCAATCCTAGATCCTCAATCTTCAATGCTCAATCCTCAATCCTCAATCCTCATTCTTCAATCCTCAATACCCAATCCTCAATCTTCAATCCTCAATCATCAATCCTCAATTCTCAATCCTCAATCCTCAACCCTCAGTTGTCAAACCTCAATCCTCAATCCTCAATCCTCAATCCTCAATCTTCAATCCCTAATACTCAATCTTCAATCCTCAATCCTCAGTCCTCAAACCTCAACCCTGAATCTTCCATACTCAACCTTCAAGCCTCAATCCTCAGTCCTCAATACTCAACCATCAATCCTCAATTCTCAATACTCAATAGAATATCCTGAATTCTCAGGATTCAATACTCAAACCTCAATCCTCAACCCTCAGCCCTCATCCTCCATCCTCAATCCTCAATCCTCATTCCTCAATCCTCAATCTTCAATCCTAGATACTCAATCCTCAATCCTCAATATTCAATCCTCAATCCTCAATCCTCAATCCACAATCCTCAACTTTCAATCCTCAATACTCAATCTTCAACCCTCAATCCTCAATCCTCAATTCTCAGTCCTCAATCCTCAGTCATCAATCCTTAATCTTCGATACTCAATCGACAATCCTCAGTCCTCAATCCTCAATCCTCAATCCTCGTTCCTCAAACCTCAATCCTCAAACCTCAGTCCTTACCCTCAATTTTCAATTCTCAATTCTCAATCCTCAATCCTCAATCTTCAATCCTCATTAATCAATCTCCAATCCTACACCCTCAATCCCCAATCCTCAATCCTCAATCCTCATTCTTCAATCCTCAATACCCAATCCTCAATCGTCAATCCTGTATCAAGAATCCTTAATTCTCAATCCTCAATACTCAGTCCTCAGCCGTCAAACCTCAATCCCCGACCCTCAGCCCTCATCCTCAATCCTCAGTCCTCAGACCTCAAGTATCAATACTCAACCCTCAGTCCTCGTCCTCAATCCACAACCCTCAATACTCAACCCTCAGTCCTCGTCCTCCATCCTCAATCCTCAATCCTCAATCCTCAATCCTCAATCTTCAATCCTAGATACTCAATCCTCAATCCTCAATATTCAATCCTCAATCCTCAATCCTCAATCCACAACCCTCAACTTTCAATCCTCAATACTAAATCTTCAATCCTCAATCCTCAATCCTCAATCCTCAGTCCTTAATCCTCAGTCATCAATCCTCAATCTTCGATACTCAATCGACAATCCTCAGTCCTCAATCCTCAATCCTCAATCCTCGTTCCTCAAACCTCAATCCTCAAACCTCAGTCCTTACCCTCAATTTTCAATTCTCAATTCTCAATCCTCAATCCTCAATCTTCAATCCTCATTAATCAATCTCCAATCCTACACCCTCAATCCCCAATCCTCAATCCTCAATCCTCATTCTTCAATCCTCAATACCCAATCCTCAATCGTCAATCCTGTATCAACAATCCTTAATTCTCAATCCTCAACACTCAGTCCTCAGCCGTCAAACCTCAATCCCCGACCCTCAGCCCTCATCCTCAATCCTCAGTCCTCAATCCTCAATTCTGAATCTTCAATACTGAACCTTCAATCCTCAATCCTCAGTCCTCAGTACTTAACCATCAATCCTCAATTCTCTATACACAATAGAATATCCTGAATTCCCAGGATTCAATACTCAAACCTCAATCCTCAACCCTCAGCCATCATCCTCCATCCTCAATCCTCAATCCTCAATCCTCAATCTTCAATCCTCAATACTCAATTTTCAATCCTCAATCCTCCATCCTCAATCCTCAATTCTCAATCCTCAATCCTCAATCCTCAACCCTCAATCTTCAATCCTCAATAATCAATCTCCAAACCTAGATCCTCAACCCTCAATCCTCAATCCCCAATCTTCAATCCACAATAATCAATCTCCAATTCCAGATCCTCAACCCTCAATCCTCAATCCTCAATCCTCAATCCTCAATCCTCAATCCTCAATCCTCAATCCTCAATCCTCAATCCTCAATCTTGAATCCTCAATACTCAGTTTTCAATCTTCAATCCTCAATCCTCAATCCTCATTCTACAATCCTCAATACCCAATCCTCAATCTTCAATCTTCAATCCTCAATTCGCAATCCTCAATCCTCAATCCTCAGACCTCAAGTATCAATACTCAACCCGCAGTCCTCGTCCTCAATCCACAACCCTCAATACTCAACCCTCAGTCCTCGTCCTCAATCCACAACCCTCAATCCTCAATCGTTAATCTTCATTCATCAATCCTCAGTCATCAATCCTCAATCTTCGATACTCAATCGTCAATCCTCAGTCCTCAATCCTCAATCCTCAATCCTCGTTCCTCAAACCTCAATCCTCAAACCTCAGGCCTTACCCTCAATTTTCAATTCTCAATTCTCAATCCTCAATCCTCAATCTTGAATCCTCATTAATCAATCTCCAATCCTACACCCTCAATCCCCAATCCTCAATCCTCAATCCTCATTCTTCAATCCTCAATACCCAATCCTCAATCGTCAATCCTGTATCAACAATCCTTAATTCTCAATCCTCAATACTCAGTCCTCAGCCGTCAAACCTCAATCCCCGACCCTCAGCCCTCATCCTCAATTCTCAGTCCTCAATCCTCAGTCCTCAGTCCTCAAACCTCAATCCTCAAACCTCAGACATCATCCTCAATCCTCAATCCTCAATCCTCAATCCTCAATCTTCAATACTCAATACTCAATCTTCAATCCTCAATCCTCAGCCCACAAACCTCAATTCTGAATCCTCAATACTCAACCTTCAATCCTCAATCCTCAGTCCTCAGTACTCAACCATCAATCCCCAATTCTCAATACTCAATAGAATATCCTGAATTCTCAGGATTCAATACTCAAACCTCAAACCTCAACCCTCAGCCCTCATCCTCCATCCTCAACCCTCAATCCTCAATCCTCAATCTTCAATCCTCAGTACTCAATATTCAATCCCCAATCCTCAATCCTCAATCCTCAATCCTCAATCCTCAATCCTCAATCCTCAATCCTCAATCCTCAACCCTCAATCGTCATTCCTCAAACCTCAATCCTCAACCCTCAGTCCTCATTCTCAATTCTCAATCCTCAATCCTCAATCCTCAATCCTCAATCTTCAATCCTCAATAATCAATCTCCAATCCTAGATCCTCAATCCACAATCTTCAATCCTTAGTTCTCAATCTTCAATCCTCAATCCCCAGTCTTCAATCTTCAATCCTCAATGCTCAATCCTCAATCCTCAATCCTCAGTCCTCAATCCTCAGTCCTCAATCCTCAAACCTCAATCCTCTACCGTCAGTCCTCGTCCTCAATCCTCAAACCTCAATCCTCAATCCTCAATATTCAATCATCAATCCTCAATCCTCAATCCTCAATCCTCAATCCCCAATCCTCAGTCTTCAATCCTCAATCCTCAATCCTCAATCCTCAAACCCCAATCCTCAATCGTCAATCCTCAATCCTCAATCTTCAATCCTTAATACTCAATTTTCAATCCTCAATACTCAATCCTCAATCCTCAATTCTCAATCCTCAATCCTCAGTCCTCAGTCCTCAATCTTCAACCCTGAATACTAAATCTTCAATCCTCAATCCTCAATCCTCAATCCTCAATCCTCATTTCTCAAACCTCAATCCTCAACCCTCAGTCCTCATCCTCAATTCTCAATTCTCAATCCTCAATCCTCAATCCTCAATCCTCAATCCTCAATCTTCAATCCTCAATACTCAATCTTCAATCCTCAATCCTCAATCGTCAATCCTCAATCCTCAATCCTCAATCTTCAATCCTCAATTCTCAATTTTCAATCCTCAATCCTCCATCCTCAATCCTCAATTCTCAATCCTCAATCCTCAATCCTCAAACCTCAATCTTCAATCCTCAATAATCAATCTCCAATCCTAGATCCTCAATCCACAATCTTCAATCCTTAATCCTCAATCATCAATCCTCAATCCCCAGTCTTCAATCTTCAATCCTCAATGCTTAATCCTCAATCCTCAATCCTCAGTCCTCAATCCTCAATCCTCAATCCTCAAACCTCAATCCTCTACCGTCAGTCCTCGTCCTCAATCCTCAAACCTCAATCCTCAATCCTCAGTATTCAATCATCAATACTCAATCTTCAATCCTCAATCCTCAATCGTCAATCCTCAATCCTCAATCCTCAATATTCAATCCTCAATTCTCAATTTTCAATCCTCAATCCTCCATCCTCAATCCTCAATTCTCAATCCTCAATCCTCAGTTCTCAGTCCTCAAACTACAATCCTCAACCCTCAGCCCTCATCCTCAATCTTCAATCCCCAATCCTCAATCCTCAATCCTCAATCTTCAATCCTCAATTCTCAATCCTCAATACTCAATCCTCAACCGTCAATCATCAATCCCCAGTCCTCAATCTTCAATCATCAATACTCAATCTTCAATCCTCAATCCTCAATCGTCAATCCTCAATCCTCAATCCTCAATATTCAATCCTCAATTCTCAATTTTCAATCCTCAATCCTCCATCCTCAATCCTCAATTCTCAATCCTCAATCCTCAGTTCTCAGTCCTCAAACCTCAATCCTCTACCGTCAGTCCTCGTCCTCAATCCTCAAACCTCAATCCTCAATCCTCAATATTCAATCATCAATCCTCAATCCTCAATCCTCAATCCTCAATCCTCAATCTTCAATCCTCAATCCTCAATCCTCAATCCTCAATCCTCAATCCCCAATCCTCAATCGTCAATCCTCAATCCTCAATCTTCAATCCTCAATACTCAATTTTCAATCCTCAATACTCAATCCTCAATCCTCAATTCTCAATCCTCAATCCTCAGTCCTCAGTCCTCAAACTTCAATCCTCAAACCTCAGCCCTCATCCTCCATCCTCTATCCTTAATCATCAATCCTCAATCATCAATCCTCAATATTCAATCTTCAACCCTCAATCCTCAATCCTCAATCCTCAAGCCTCAATCCTCAGTGATCAATACTCAATCCTCAATACACAATTCTCAATCCTCAATCCTCAATCCTCAATCCTCAATCCTCAATCCTCATTTCTCAAACCTCAATCCTCAACCCTCAGTCCTCATCCTCAATTCTCAATTCTCAATCCTCAATCGTCAATCCTCAATCTTCAATCCTCAATAATCAATCTCCAATTCTAGATTCTCAATCCTCAATCCTCAATCCTCAATCTTCCATCCTCAATAATCAATCTCCAATCCTAGATCCTCAATCTTCAATGCTCAATCCTCAATCCTCAATCCTCATTCTTCAATCCTCAATACCCAATCCTCAATCTTCAATCCTCAATCATCAATCCTCAATTCTCAATCCTCAATCCTCAACCCTCAGTTGTCAAACCTCAATCCTCAATCCTCAATCCTCAATCCTCAATCTTCAATCCCTAATACTCAATCTTCAATCCTCAATCCTCAGTCCTCAAACCTCAACCCTGAATCTTCCATACTCAACCTTCAAGCCTCAATCCTCAGTCCTCAATACTCAACCATCAATCCTCAATTCTCAATACTCAATAGAATATCCTGAATTCTCAGGATTCAATACTCAAACCTCAATCCTCAACCCTCAGCCCTCATCCTCCATCCTCAATCCTCAATCCTCATTCCTCAATCCTCAATCTTCAATCCTAGATACTCAATCCTCAATCCTCAATATTCAATCCTCAATCCTCAATCCTCAATCCACAATCCTCAACTTTCAATCCTCAATACTCAATCTTCAACCCTCAATCCTCAATCCTCAATTCTCAGTCCTCGATCCTCAGTCATCAATCCTTAATCTTCGATACTCAATCGACAATCCTCAGTCCTCAATCCTCAATCCTCAATCCTCGTTCCTCAAACCTCAATCCTCAAACCTCAGTCCTTACCCTCAATTTTCAATTCTCAATTCTCAATCCTCAATCCTCAATCTTCAATCCTCATTAATCAATCTCCAATCCTACACCCTCAATCCCCAATCCTCAATCCTCAATCCTCATTCTTCAATCCTCAATACCCAATCCTCAATCGTCAATCCTGTATCAACAATCCTTAATTCTCAATCCTCAATACTCAGTCCTCAGCCGTCAAACCTCAATCCCCGACCCTCAGCCCTCATCCTCAATCCTCAGTCCTCTATCCTCAATTCTGAATCTTCAATACTGAACCTTCAATCCTCAATCCTCAGTCCTCAGTACTCAACCATCAATCCTCAATTCTCTATACACAACAGAATATCCTGAATTCTCAGGATTCAATACTCAAACCTCAATCCTCAACCCTCAGCCATCATCCTCCATCCTCAATCCTCAATCCTCAATCCTCAATCTTCAATCCTCAATACTCAATCTTCAATCCACAATCCTCAATCCTCAATCCTCAATCCTCAATCTTCAATCCTCAATACTCAATCTTCAATCCTCAATCCTCAATCGTCAATCCTCAATCCTCAATCTTCAATCCTCAATACTCAATTTTCAATCCTCAATCCTCCATCCTCAATCCTCAATCCTCAATCCTCAACCCTCAATCTTCAATCCTCAATCCTCAATCCTCAATCCTCAATCCTCAGTCCTCAATCCTCAGTCCTCAATCCTCAAACCTCAATCCTCTACCGTCAGTCCTCGTCCTCAATCCTCAAACCTCAATCCTCAATCCTCAATATTCAATCATCAATCCTCAATCCTCAATCCTCAATCCTCAATCCTCAATCCTCAATCTTCAATCCTCAATCCTCAATCCTCAATCCTCAATCCCCAATCCTCAATCGTCAATCCTCAATCCTCAATCTTCAATCCTCAATACTCAATTTTCAATCCTCAATACTCAATCCTCAATCCTCAATTCTCAATCCTCAATCCTCAGTCCTCAGTCCTCAAACTTCAATCCTCAAACCTCAGACCTCATCCTCCATCCTCTATCCTTAATCATCAATACTCAATCATCAATACTCAATATTCAATCTTCAACCCTCAATCCTCAATCCTCAAGCCTCAATCCTCAGTGATCAATACTCAATCTTCAATACACAATCCTCAATCCTCAATCCTCAATCCTCAATCCTCAATCCTCAACCCTCAATCCTCATTTCTCAAACCTCAATCCTCAACCCTCAGTCCTCATCCTCAATTCTCAATTCTCAAACCTCAATCGTCAATCCTCAATCTTCAATCCTCAATAATCAATCTCCAATTCTAGATTCTCAATCCTCAATCCTCAATCCTCAATCTTCCATCCTCAATAATCAATCTCCAATCCTAGATCCTCAATCTTCAATGCTCAATCCTCATTCCTCAATCCTCATTCTTCAATCCTCAATACCCAATCCTCAATCTTCAATCCTCAATCATCAATCCTCAATTCTCAATCCTCAATCCTCAACCCTCAGTTGTCAAACCTCAATCCTCAATCCTCAATCCTCAATCCTCAATTTTCAATCCCTAATACTCAATCTTCAATCCTCAATCCTCAGTCCTCAAACCTCAATCCTGAATCTTCCAAACTCAACCTTCAAGCCTCAATCCTCAGTCCTCAATACTCAACCATCAATCCTCAATTCTCAATACTCAATACAATATTCTGAATTCTCAGGATTCAATACTCAAACCTCAATCTTCAACCCTCAGCCCTCATCCTCCATCCTCAATCCTCAATCCTCAATCCTCATTCCTCAATCTTCAATCGTAGATACTCAATCCTCAATCCTCAATATTCAATCCTCAATCCTCAATCCTCAATCCTCAATCCTCTACCCTCAATCGTCATTCCTCAAACCTCAATCCTCAACCCTCAGTCCTCATTCTCAATTCTCAATCCTCGATCCTCAATCCTCAATCCTCAATCTTCAATCCTCAATAATCAATCTCCAATCCTAGATCCTCAATCCACAATCTTCAATCCTTAGTTCTCAATCTTCAATCCTCAATCCCCAGTCTTCAATCTTCAATCCTCAATGCTCAATCCTCAATCCTCAATCCTCAGTCCTCAATCCTCAGTCCTCAATCCTCAAACCTCAATCCTCTACCGTCAGTCCTCGTCCTCAATCCTCAAACCTCAATCCTCTACCGTCAGTCCTCGTCCTCAATCCTCAAACCTCAATCCTCAATCCTCAATATTCAATCATCAATACTCAATCCTCAATCCTCAATCCTCAATCCTCAATCCTCAATCTTCAATCCTCAATCCCCAATCCTCAATCCTCAATCCCCAATCCTCAATCGTCAATCCTCAATCCTCAATCTTCAATCCTTAATACTCAATTTTCAATCCTCAATACTCAATCCTCAATCCTCAATTCTCAATCCTCAATCCTCAGTCCTCAGTCCTCAATCTTCAACCCTGAATACTAAATCTTCAATCCTCAATCCTCAATCCTCAATCCTCATCTCTCAAACCTCAATCCTCAACCCTCAGTCCTCATCCTCAATTCTCAATTCTCAATCCACAATCGTCAATCCTCAATCTTCAATCCTCAATAATCAATCTCCAATTCTAGATTCTCAATCCTCAATCCTCAATTCTCAATCTTCCATCCTCAATAATCAATCTCCAATCTTAGATCCTCAATCTTCAATGCTCAATCCTCAATCCTCAATCCTCATTCTTCAATCCTCAATACCCAATCCTCAATCTTCAATCCTCAATCATCAATGCTCAATCTTCAATCCTCAATACTCAAACTTCAATCCTCAATCCTCAATCCTCAATCCTCAATCCTCAATCTTCAATCCTCAATACTCAATCTTCAATCCTCAATCCTCAATCGTCAATCCTCAATCCTCAATCCTCAATCTTCAATCCTCAATTCTCAATTTTCAATCCTCAATCCTCCATCCTCAATCCTCAATTCTCAATCCTCAATCCTCAGTTCTCAGTCCTCAAACTACAATCCTCAACCCTCAGCCCTCATCCTCAATTCTCAATCCTCAATCCTCAATCCTCAACCCTCAATCTTCAATCCTCAATAATCGATCTCCAATCCTAGATCCTCAACCCTCAATCCTCAATCCCCAATCTTCAATCCACAATAATCAATCTCCAATTCTAGATCCTCAACCCTCAATCCTCAATCCTCAATTCTCAATCCTCAATCCTCAATCCTCAATCCTCAATCCTCAATCCTCAATCTTCAATCCTCAATACTCAGTTTTCAATCTTCAATCCTCAATCCTCAATCCTCAATCCTCATTCTACAATCCTCAATGCCCAATCCTCAATCTTCAATCTTCAATCCTCAATTCGCAATCCTCAATCCTCAATCCTCAGACCTCAAGTATCAATACTCAACCCTCAGTCCTCGTCCTCAGTCCACAACCCTCAATACTCAACCCTCAGTCCTCGTCCTCCATCCTCAATCCTCAATCCTCAATCCTCAATCCTCAATCTTCAATCCTAGATACTCAATCCTCAATCCTCAATATTCAATCCTCAATCCTCAATCCTCAATCCACAATCCTCAACTTTCAATCCTCAATACTCAATCTTCAATCCTCAATCCTCAATCCTCAATCCTCAGTCCTTAATCCTCAGTCATCAATCCTCAATCTTCGATACTCAATCGACAATCCTCAGTCCTCAATCCTCAATCCTCAATCCTCGTTCCTCAAACCTCAATCCTCAAACCTCAGTCCTTACCCTCAATTTTCAATTCTCAATTCTCAATCCTCAATCCTCAATCTTCAATCCTCATTAATCAATCTCCAATCCTACACCCTCAATCCCCAATCCTCAATCCTCAATCCTCATTCTTCAATCCTCAATACCCAATCCTCAATCGTCAATCCTGTATCAACAATCCTTAATTCTCAATCCTCAACACTCAGTCCTCAGCCGTCAAACCTCAATCCCCGACCCTCAGCCCTCATCCTCAATCCTCAGTCCTCAATCCTCAATTCTGAATCTTCAATACTGAACCTTCAATCCTCAATCCTCAGTCCTCAGTACTCAACCATCAATCCTCAATTCTCTATACACAATAGAATATCCTGAATTCCCAGGATTCAATACTCAAACCTCAATCCTCAACCCTCAGCCATCATCCTCCATCCTCAATCCTCAATCCTCAATCCTCAATCTTCAATCCTCAATACTCAATCTTCAATCCTCAATCCTCAATCCTCAATCCTCAATCCTCAATATTCAATCCTCAATACTCAATTTTCAATCCTCAATCCTCAATCATCAATCCTCAATCCTTAATCCTCAATCTTCAATCCTCAATACTCAATCTTCAATCCTCAATCCTCAATCGTCAATCCTCAATCCTCAATCTTCAATCCTCAATACTCAATTTTCAATCCTCAATCCTCCATCCTCAATCCTCAATTCTCAATTCTCAATCCTCAATCCTCAGTCCTCAGTCCTCAAACTACAATCCTCAACCCTCAGCCCTCATACTCAATTCTCAATCCTCAATCCTCAATCCTCAACCCTCAATCTTCAATCCTCAATCCTCAATCCTCAATCCTCAGACCTCAATCATCAATATTCAACCCTCAGTACTCGTCCTCAATCCACAACCCTCAATCCTCAATCGTTAATCTTCATTCATCAATATTCAACCTTCAATCCTCAATCCTCAATCCTCAATGTTCAGTCCTCAATACCCAATCCTCAATCTTCAATCCTCAATCCTCAATCCTCAATCCTCAATCTTCAATCCTCAATACTCAATCTTCAATCCTCAATCCTCATTCCTCACTCCCCGATCCTCAATTTTCAATCTTCAATCCTCAATCCTCAACCCTCAATATTCAACACACAACCCTCAGCCATGAATCCTCAATACTCAACTATCAATCCTCAATTCTCAATACTCAATAGAATATCCTGAATTCTCATGGTTCAATACTCAATCCACAATATTCAATAATCAAATCTCAATCCTCAATATTCAATCCTCAATACTCAATTTCAATTCTCAATCGTCAATTCTCAATCCTCAATACTCAATCCTCAACCGTCCATCATCAATCCCCAATCCTCAATTTTCAATCCTGAATCCTCAATCCTCAATCCTCAATCCTCAATCCTCAATCCTCAATCCTCAATCTTCAATCCTCAACCCTCAATCTTCAATCCTCAATAATCAATCTCCAATCCTAGATCCTCAATCCACAATCTTCAATCCTTAATCCTCAATCATCAATCCTCAATCCCCAGTCTTCAATCTTCAATCCTCAATGCTTAATCCTCAATCCTCAATCCTCAGTCCTCAATCCTCAATCCTCAATCCTCAAACCTCAATCCTCTACCGTCAGTCCTCGTCCTCAATCCTCAAACCTCAATCCTCAATCCTCAGTATTCAATCATCAATACTCAATCTTCAATCCTCAATCCTCAATCGTCAATCCTCAATCCTCAATCCTCAATATTCAATCCTCAATTCTCAATTTTCAATCCTCAATCCTCCATCCTCAATCCTCAATTCTCAATCCTCAATCCTCAGTTCTCAGTCCTCAAACTACAATCCTCAACCCTCAGCCCTCATCCTCAATATTCAATCCCCAATCCTCAATCCTCAATCCTCAATCTTCAATCCTCAATTCTCAATCCTCAATACTCAATCCTCAACCGTCAATCATCAATCCCCAGTCCTCAATCTTCAATCCTCAATCCTCAATACTCAATCCTCAATCCTCAATCTTCAATCTTCAATACACAATCTTCAATCATCAATCCTCAATCCTCAACCCTCAATCCTCAATCTTCAATCCTCAATCCTCAATCCTCAGTCCTCAATCCTCAGTCCTCAATCCTCAAACCTCAATCCTCTACCGTCAGTCCTCGTCCTCAATCCTCAAACCTCAATCCTCAATCCTCAATATTCAATCATCAATCCTCAATCCTCAATCCTCAATCCTCAATCCTCAATCCTCAATCTTCAATCCTCAATCCTCAATCCTCAATCCTCAATCCTCAATCCCCAATCCTCAATCGTCAATCCTCAATCCTCAATCTTCAATCGTCAATACTCAATTTTCAATCCTCAATACTCAATCCTCAATCCTCAATTCTCAATCCTCAATCCTCAGTCCTCAGTCCTCAAACTTCAATCCTCAAACCTCAGCCCTCATCCTCCATCCTCTATCCTTAATCATCAATCCTCAATCATCAATCCTCAATATTCAATCTTCAACCCTCAATCCTCAATCCTCAATCCTCAAGCCTCAATCCTCAGTGATCAATACTCAATCTTCAATACACAATCCTCAATCCTCAATCCTCAATCCTCAATCCTCAATCCTCAATCCTCATTTCTCAAACCTCAATCCTCAACCCTCAGTCCTCATCCTCAATTCTCAATTCTCAATCCTCAATCGTCAATCCTCAATCTTCAATCCTCAATAATCAATCTCCAATTCTAGATTCTCAATCCTCAATCCTCAATCCTCAATCTTCCATCCTCAATAATCAATCTCCAATCCTAGATCCTCAATCTTCAATGCTCAATCCTCAATCCTCAATCCTCATTCTTCAATCCTCAATACCCAATCCTCAATCTTCAATCCTCAATCATCAATCCTCAATTCTCAATCCTCAATCCTCAACCCTCAGTTGTCAAACCTCAATCCTCAATCCTCAATCCTCAATCCTCAATCTTCAATCCCTAATACTCAATCTTCAATCCTCAATCCTCAGTCCTCAAACCTCAACCCTGAATCTTCCATACTCAACCTTCAAGCCTCAATCCTCAGTCCTCAATACTCAACCATCAATCCTCAATTCTCAATACTCAATAGAATATCCTGAATTCTCAGGATTCAATACTCAAACCTCAATCCTCAACCCTCAGCCCTCATCCTCCATCCTCAATCCTCAATCCTCATTCCTCAATCCTCAATCTTCAATCCTAGATACTCAATCCTCAATCCTCAATATTCAATCCTCAATCCTCAATCCTCAATCCACAATCCTCAACTTTCAATCCTCAATACTCAATCTCCAACCCTCAATCCTCAATCCTCAATTCTCAGTCCTCAATCCTCAGTCATCAATCCTTAATCTTCGATACTCAATCGACAATCCTCAGTCCTCAATCCTCAATCCTCAATCCTCGTTCCTCAAACCTCAATCCTCAAACCTCAGTCCTTACCCTCAATTTTCAATTCTCAATTCTCAATCCTCAATCCTCAATCTTCAATCCTCATTAATCAATCTCCAATCCTACACCCTCAATCCCCAATCCTCAATCCTCAATCCTCATTCTTCAATCCTCAATACCCAATCCTCAATCGTCAATCCTGTATCAACAATCCTTAATTCTCAATCCTCAATACTCAGTCCTCAGCCGTCAAACCTCAATCCCCGACCCTCAGCCCTCATCCTCAATCCTCAGTCCTCTATCCTCAATTCTGAATCTTCAATACTGAACCTTCAATCCTCAATCCTCAGTCCTCAGTGCTCAACCATCAATCCTCAATTCTCTATACACAACAGAATATCCTGAATTCTCAGGATTCAATACTCAAACCTCAATCCTCAACCCTCAGCCATCATCCTCCATCCTCAATCCTCAATCCTCAATCCTCAATCTTCAATCCTCAATACTCAATCTTCAATCCACAATCCTCAATCCTCAATCCTCAATCCTCAATCTTCAATCTTCAATACTCAATCTTCAATCCTCAATCCTCAATCGTCAATCCTCAATCCTCAATCTTCAATCCTCAATACTCAATTTTCAATCCTCAATCCTCCATCCTCAATCCTCAATCCTCAATCCTCAACCCTCAATCTTCAATCCTCAATCCTCAATCCTCAATCCTCAATCCTCAGTCCTCAATCCTCAGTCCTCAATCCTCAAACCTCAATCCTCTACCGTCAGTCCTCGTCCTCAATCCTCAAACCTCAATCCTCAATCCTCAATATTCAATCATCAATCCTCAATCCTCAATCCTCAATCCTCAATCCTCAATCCTCAATCTTCAATCCTCAATCCTCAATCCTCAATCCTCAATCCCCAATCCTCAATCGTCAATCCTCAATCCTCAATCTTCAATCCTCAATACTCAATTTTCAATCCTCAATACTCAATCCTCAATCCTCAATTCTCAATCCTCAATCCTCAGTCCTCAGTCCTCAAACTTCAATCCTCAAACCTCAGCCCTCATCCTCCATCCTCTATCCTTAATCATCAATACTCAATCATCAATACTCAATATTCAATCTTCAACCCTCAATCCTCAATCCTCAAGCCTCAATCCTCAGTGATCAATACTCAATCTTCAATACACAATCCTCAATCCTCAATCCTCAATCCTCAATCCTCAATCCTCAATCCTCAATCCTCATTTCTCAAACCTCAATCCTCAGCCCTCAGTCCTCATCCTCAATTCTCAATTCTCAATCCTCAATCGTCAATCCTCAATCTTCAATCCTCAATAATCAATCTCCAATTCTAGATTCTCAATCCTCAATCCTCAATCCTCAATCTTCCATCCTCAATAATCAATCTCCAATCCTAGATCCTCAATCTTCAATGCTCAATCCTCATTCCTCAATCCTCATTCTTCAATCCTCAATACCCAATCCTCAATCTTCAATCCTCAATCATCAATCCTCAATTCTCAATCCTCAATCCTCAACCCTCAGTTGTCAAACCTCAATCCTCAATCCTCAATCCTCAATCCTCAATTTTCAATCCCTAATACTCAATCTTCAATCCTCAATCCTCAGTCCTCAAACCTCAACCCTGAATCTTCCATACTCAACCTTCAAGCCTCAATCCTCAGTCCTCAATACTCAACCATCAATCCTCAATTCTCAATACTCAATAGAATATCCTGAATTCTCAGGATTCAATACTCAAACCTCAATCCTCAACCCTCAGCCCTCATCCTCCATCCTCAATCCTCAATCCTCATTCCTCAATCCTCAATCTTCAATCCTAGATACTCAATCCTCAATCCTCAATATTCAATCCTCAATCCTCAATCCTCAATCCACAATCCTCAACTTTCAATCCTCAATACTCAATCTTCAACCCTCAATCCTCAATCCTCAATTCTCAGTCCTCAATCCTCAGTCATCAATCCTTAATCTTCGATACTCAATCGACAATCCTCAGTCCTCAATCCTCAATCCTCAATCCTCGTTCCTCAAACCTCAATCCTCAAACCTCAGTCCTTACCCTCAATTTTCAATTCTCAATTCTCAATCCTCAATCCTCAATCTTCAATCCTCATTAATCAATCTCCAATCCTACACCCTCAATCCCCAATCCTCAATCCTCAATCCTCATTCTTCAATCCTCAATACCCAATCCTCAATCGTCAATCCTGTATCAACAATCCTTAATTCTCAATCCTCAATACTCAGTCCTCAGCCGTCAAACCTCAATCCCCGACCCTCAGCCCTCATCCTCCATCCTCAGTCCTCTATCCTCAATTCTGAATCTTCAATACTGAACCTTCAATCCTCAATCCTCAGTCCTCAGTGCTCAACCATCAATCCTCAATTCTCTATACACAACAGAATATCCTGAATTCTCAGGATTCAATACTCAAACCTCAATCCTCAACCCTCAGCCATCATCCTCCATCCTCAATCCTCAATCCTCAATCCTCAATCTTCAATCCTCAATACTCAATCTTCAATCCACAATCCTCAATCCTCAATCCTCAATCCTCAATCTTCAATCTTCAATACTCAATCTTCAATCCTCAATCCTCAATCGTCAATCCTCAATCCTCAATCTTCAATCCTCAATACTCAATTTTCAATCCTCAATCCTCCATCCTCAATCCTCAATCCTCAATCCTCAACCCTCAATCTTCAATCCTCAATCCTCAATCCTCAATCCTCAATCCTCAGTCCTCAATCCTCAGTCCTCAATCCTCAAACCTCAATCCTCTACCGTCAGTCCTCGTCCTCAATCCTCAAAACTCAATCCTCAATCCTCAATATTCAATCATCAATCCTCAATCCTCAATCCTCAATCCTCAATCCTCAATCCTCAATCTTCAATCCTCAATCCTCAATCCTCAATCCTCAATCCCCAATCCTCAATCGTCAATCCTCAATCCTCAATCTTCAATCCTCAATACTCAATTTTCAATCCTCAATACTCAATCCTCAATCCTCAATCCTCATTCTACAATCCTCAATGCCCAATCCTCAATCTTCAATCTTCAATCCTCAATTCGCAATCCTCAATCCTCAATCCTCAGACCTCAAGTATCAATACTCAACCCTCAGTCCTCGTCCTCAATCCACAACCCTCAATACTCAACCCTCAGTCCTCGTCCTCCATCCTCAATCCTCAATCCTCAATCCTCAATCCTCAATCTTCAATCCTAGATACTCAATCCTCAATCCTCAATATTCAATCCTCAATCCTCAATCCTCAATCCACAATCCTCAACTTTCAATCCTCAATACTCAATCTTCAATCCTCAATCCTCAATCCTCAATCCTCAGTCCTTAATCCTCAGTCATCAATCCTCAATCTTCGATACTCAATCGACAATCCTCAGTCCTCAATCCTCAATCCTCAATCCTCGTTCCTCAAACCTCAATCCTCAAACCTCAGTCCTTACCCTCAATTTTCAATTCTCAATTCTCAATCCTCAATCCTCAATCTTCAATCCTCATTAATCAATCTCCAATCCTACACCCTCAATCCCCAATCCTCAATCCTCAATCCTCATTCTTCAATCCTCAATACCCAATCCTCAATCGTCAACCCTCAGCCATCATCCTCCATCCTCAATCCTCAATCCTCAATCCTCAATCTTCAATCCTCAATACTCAATCTTCAATCCTCAATCCTCAATCCTCAATCCTCAATCCTCAATCTTCAATCCTCAATACTCAATTTTCAATCCTCAATCCTCAATCCTCAATCCTCAATCCTTAATCCTCAATCTTCAATCCTCAATACTCAATCTTCAATCCTCAATCCTCAATCGTCAATCCTCAATCCTCAATCTTCAATCCTCAATACTCAATTTTCAATCCTCAATCCTCCATCCTAAATCCTCAATTCTCAATTCTCAATCCTCAATCCTCAGTCCTCAATCCTCAAACTACAATCCTCAACCCTCAGCCCTCATACTCAATCCTCAATCCTCAATCCTCAATCCTCAACCCTCAATCTTCAATCCTCAATCCTCAATCCTCAATCCTCAGACCTCAATCATCAATATTCAACCCTCAGTACTCGTCCTCAATCCACAACCCTCAATCCTCAATCGTTAATCTTCATTCATCAATATTCAACCTTCAATCCTCAATCCTCAATCCTCAATGTTCAGTCCTCAATACCCAATCCTCAATCTTCAATCCTCAATCCTCAATCCTCAATCCTCAATCTTCAATCCTCAATACTCAATCTTCAATCCTCAATCCTCATTCCTCACTCCCCGATCCTCAATTTTCAATCTTCAATCCTCAATCCTCAACCCTCAATATTCAACACACAACCCTCAGCCATGAATCCTCAATACTCAACTATCAATCCACAATTCTCAATACTCAATAGAATATCCTGAATTCTCATGGTTCAATACTCAATCCACAATATTCAATAATCAAATCTCAATCCTCAATATTCAATCCTCAATACTCAATTTCAATTCTCAATCGTCAATTCTCAATCCTCAATACTCAATCCTCAACCGTCAATCATCAATCCCCAATCCTCAATTTTCAATCCTGAATCCTCAATCCTCAATCCTCAATCCTCAATCCTCAATCCTCAATCCTCAATCTTCAATCTTCAATACACAATCTTCAATCATCAATCCTCAATCTTCAATCCTCAATACTCAATCTTCTATCCTCAATCCTCAATCTTCAATCATCAATCCTCAATCCTCAATTCTCAATACTCAATCTTCAATCCTCCATACTCAATCCTCAATCCCCATTTCTCAAACCTCAATCCTCAACCCTCAGTCCTCATCCTCAACTCTGAATTCTCAATCCTCAATCATCAATCCTCAATCTTCAATCCTCAATAATCAATCTCCAATCCTAGATGATCAATCCTCAACCCTCAATCCTCAATCCTCAATCCTCAATCCTCATTTCTCAAACCTCAATTCTCAACCCTCTGTCCTCATCCTCAATTCTCAATCCTCAATCCTCAATCCTCAATCTTCAACCCTCAATATCCAATCTTCAATCCTCAATCCTCAATCCTCAATCCTCAATCCTCAATCCTCAATCCTCAGACCTCAATCATCAATATTCAACCCTCAGTCCTCGTCCTCAATCCACAACCCTCAATCCTCAATCCTCAATCTTCAATCATCAATATTCAATCTTCAATCCTCAATGCTCAATCCTCAATCCTCAATCCTCGATCCTCAATCTTCAATCCTCAATCGTCAATCCTCAATCCTCAATCCTCAATCTTCAATCCTCAATACTCAATCTTCAATCCTCAATCCTCAATCGTCAATCCTCAATCCTCAATCTTCAATCCTCAATACTCAATTTTCAATCCTCAATCCTCCATCCTCAATCCTCAATTCTCAATCCTCAATCCTCAGTCCTCAGTCCTCAAACTACAATCCTCAACCCTAAGCCCTCATCCTCAATTCTCAATCCTCAATCCTCAATCCTCAACCCTCAATCTTCAATCCTCAATAATCAATCTCCAATCCTAGATCCTCAACCCTCAATCCTCAATCCCCAACCTTCAATCCACAATAATCAATCTCCAATTCTAGATCCTCAACCCTCAATCCTCAATCCTCAATCCTCAATCCTCAATCCTCAATCCTCAATCCTCAATCCTCAATCCTCAATCTTCAATCCTCAGTACTCAGTTTTCAATCTTCAATCCTCAATCCTCAATCCTCAATCCTCAATCCTCAATCTTCAATCATCAATATTCAATCTTCAATCCTCAATGCTCAATCCTCAATCCTCAATCCTCAATCCTCAGACCTCAATCATCAATATTCAACCCTCAGTCCTCGTCCTCAATCCACAACCCTCAATCCTCAATCCTCAATCTTCAATCATCAATATTCAATCTTCAATCCTCAATGCTCAATCCTCAATCCTCAATCCTCGATCCTCAATCTTCAATCCTCAATCCTCAATCCTCAATCCTCAATCCTCAATCTTCAATCCTCAATACTCAATCTTCAATCCTCAATCCTCAATCGTCAATCCTCAATCCTCAATCTTCAATCCTCAATACTCAATCCTCAACCCTCAATCTTCAATCCTCAATAATCAATCTCCAATCCTAGATCCTCAATCCACAATCTTCAATCCTTAATCCTCAATCTTCAATCCTCAATCCTCAATACTCAATCCTCAATCCTCAATCTTCAATCTTCAATACACAATCTTCAATCATCAATCCTCAATCCTCAACCCTCAATCCTCAATCTTCAATCCTCAATCCTCAATCCTCAGTCCTCAATCCTCAGTCCTCAATCCTCAAACCTCAATCCTCTACCGTCAGTCCTCGTCCTCAATCCTCAAACCTCAATCCTCAATCCTCAATATTCAATCATCAATCCTCAATCCTCAATCCTCAATCCTCAATCCTCAATCCTCAATCTTCAATCCTCAATCCTCAATCCTCAATCCTCAATCCTCAATCCCCAATCCTCAATCGTCAATCCTCAATCCTCAATCTTCAATCCTCAATACTCAATTTTCAATCCTCAATACTCAATCCTCAATCCTCAATTCTCAATCCTCAATCCTCAGTCCTCAGTCCTCAAACTTCAATCCTCAAACCTCAGCCCTCATCCTCCATCCTCTATCCTTAATCATCAATCCTCAATCATCAATCCTCAATATTCAATCTTCAACCCTCAATCCTCAATCCTCAATCCTCAAGCCTCAATCCTCAGTGATCAATACTCAATCTTCAATACACAATCCTCAATCCTCAATCCTCAATCCTCAATCCTCAATCCTCAATCCTCATTTCTCAAACCTCAATCCTCAACCCTCAGTCCTCATCCTCAATTCTCAATTCTCAATCCTCAATCGTCAATCCTCAATCTTCAATCCTCAATAATCAATCTCCAATTCTAGATTCTCAATCCTCAATCCTCAATCCTCAATCTTCCATCCTCAATAATCAATCTCCAATCCTAGATCCTCAATCTTCAATGCTCAATCCTCAATCCTCAATCCTCATTCTTCAATCCTCAATACCCAATCCTCAATCTTCAATCCTCAATCATCAATCCTCAATTCTCAATCCTCAATCCTCAACCCTCAGTTGTCAAACCTCAATCCTCAATCCTCAATCCTCAATCCTCAATCTTCAATCCCTAATACTCAATCTTCAATCCTCAATCCTCAGTCCTCAAACCTCAACCCTGAATCTTCCATACTCAACCTTCAAGCCTCAATCCTCAGTCCTCAATACTCAACCATCAATCCTCAATTCTCAATACTCAATAGAATATCCTGAATTCTCAGGATTCAATACTCAAACCTCAATCCTCAACCCTCAGCCCTCATCCTCCATCCTCAATCCTCAATCCTCATTCCTCAATCCTCAATCTTCAATCCTAGATACTCAATCCTCAATCCTCAATATTCAATCCTCAATCCTCAATCCTCAATCCACAATCCTCAACTTTCAATCCTCAATACTCAATCTTCAACCCTCAATCCTCAATCCTCAATTCTCAGTCCTCAATCCTCAGTCTTCAATCCTTAATCTTCGATACTCAATCGACAATCCTCAGTCCTCAATCCTCAATCCTCAATCCTCGTTCCTCAAACCTCAATCCTCAAACCTCAGTCCTTACCCTCAATTTTCAATTCTCAATTCTCAATCCTCAATCCTCAATCTTCAATCCTCATTAATCAATCTCCAATCCTACACCCTCAATCCCCAATCCTCAATCCTCAATCCTCATTCTTCAATCCTCAATACCCAATCCTCAATCGTCAATCCTGTATCAACAATCCTTAATTCTCAATCCTCAATACTCAGTCCTCAGCCGTCAAACCTCAATCCCCGACCCTCAGCCCTCATCCTCAATCCTCAGTCCTCTATCCTCAATTCTGAATCTTCAATACTGAACCTTCAATCCTCAATCCTCAGTCCTCAGTACTCAACCATCAATCCTCAATTCTCTATACACAACAGAATATCCTGAATTCTCAGGATTCAATACTCAAACCTCAATCCTCAACCCTCAGCCATCATCCTCCATCCTCAATCCTCAATCCTCAATCCTCAATCTTCAATCCTCAATACTCAATCTTCAATCCTCAATCCTCAATCCTCAATCCTCAATCCTCAATCTTCAATCCTCAATACTCAATCTTCAATCCTCAATCCTCAATCGTCAATCCTCAATCCTCAACCTTCAATCCTCAATACTCAATTTTCAATCCTCAATCCTCCATCCTCAATCCTCAATCCTCAATCCTCAACCCTCAATCTTCAATCCTCAATCCTCAATCCTCAATCCTCAATCCTCAGTCCTCAATCCTCAGTCCTCAATCCTCAAACCTCAATCCTCTACCGTCAGTCCTCGTCCTCAATCCTCAAACCTCAATCCTCAATCCTCAATATTCAATCATCAATCCTCAATCCTCAATCCTCAATCCTCAATCCTCAATCCTCAATCTTCAATCCTCAATCCTCAATCCTCAATCCTCAATCCCCAATCCTCAATCGTCAATCCTCAATCCTCAATCTTCAATCCTCAATACTCAATTTTCAATCCTCAATACTCAATCCTCAATCCTCAATTCTCAATCCTCAATCCTCAGTCCTCAGTCCTCAAACTTCAATCCTCAAACCTCAGCCCTCATCCTCCATCCTCTATCCTTAATCATCAATACTCAATCATCAATACTCAATATTCAACCTTCAACCCTCAATCCTCAATCCTCAAGCCTCAATCCTCAGTGATCAATACTCAATCTTCAATACACAATCCTCAATCCTCAATCCTCAATCCTCAATCCTCAATCCTCAATCCTCAATCCTCATTTCTCAAACCTCAATCCTCAACCCTCAGTCCTCATCCTCAATTCTCAATTCTCAATCCTCAATCGTCAATCCTCAATCTTCAATCCTCTATAATCTATCTCCAATTCTAGATTCTCAATCCTCAATCCTCAATCCTCAATCTTCCATCCTCAATAATCAATCTCCAATCCTAGATCCTCAATCTTCAATGCTCAATCCTCATTCCTCAATCCTCATTCTTCAATCCTCAATACCCAATCCTCAATCTTCAATCCTCAATCATCAATCCTCAATTCTCAATCCTCAATCCTCAACCCTCAGTTGTCAAACCTCAATCCTCAATCCTCAATCCTCAATCCTCAATTTTCAATCCCTAATACTCAATCTTCAATCCTCAATCCTCAGTCCTCAAACCTCAATCCTGAATCTTCCATACTCAACCTTCAAGCCTCAATCCTCAGTCCTCAATACTCAACCATCAATCCTCAATTCTCAATACTCAATACAATATTCTGAATTCTCAGGATTCAATACTCAAACCTCAATCCTCAACCCTCAGCCCTCATCCTCCATCCTCAATCCTCAATCCTCAATCCTCATTCCTCAATCTTCAATCGTAGATACTCAATCCTCAATCCTCAATATTCAATCCTCAATCCCCAATCCTCAATCCTCAATCCCCAATCCTCAATCGTCAATCCTCAATCCTCAATATTCAATCCTTAATACTCAATTTTCAATCCTCAATACTCAATCCTCAATCCTCAATTCTCAATCCTCAATCCTCAGTCCTCAGTCCTCAATCTTCAACCCTGAATACTAAATCTTCAATCCTCAATCCTCAATCCTCAATCCTCATTTCTCAAACCTCAATCCTCAACCCTCAGTCCTCATCCTCAATTCTCAATTCTCAATCCTCAATCGTCAATCCTCAATCTTCAATCCTCAATAATCAATCTCCAATTCTAGATTCTCAATCCTCAATCCTCAATCCTCAATCTTCCATCCTCAATAATCAATCTCCAATCTTAGATCCTCAATCTTCAATGCTCAATCCTCAATCCTCAATCCTCATTCTTCAATCCTCAATACCCAATCCTCAATCTTCAATCCTCAATCATCAATCCTCAATCTTCAATCCTCAATACTCAAACTTCAATCCTCAATCCTCAATCCTCAATCCTCAATCCTCAATCTTCAATCCTCAATACTCAATCTTCAATCCTCAATCCTCAATCGTCAATCCTCAATCCTCAATCTTCAATCCTCAATTCTCAATTTTCAATCCTCAATCCTCCATCCTCAATCCTCAATTCTCAATCCTCAATCCTCAGTTCTCAGTCCTCAAACTACAATCCTCAACCCTCAGCCCTCATCCTCAATTCTCAATCCTCAATCCTCAATCCTCAACCCTCAATCTTCAATCCTCAATAATCGATCTCCAATCCTAGATCCTCAACCCTCAATCCTCAATCCCCAATCTTCAATCCACAATAATCAACCTCCAATTCTAGATCCTCAACCCTCAATCCTCAATCCTCAATTCTCAATCCTCAATCCTCAATCCTCAATCCTCAATCCTCAATCCTCAATCTTCAAACCTCAATACTCAGTTTTCAATCTTCAATCCTCAATCCTCAATCCTCAATCCTCATTCTACAATCCTCAATGCCCAATCCTCAATCTTCAATCTTCAATCCTCAATTCGCAATCCTCAATCCTCAATCCTCAGACCTCAAGTATCAATACTCAACCCTCAGTCCTCGTCCTCAATCCACAACCCTCAATACTCAACCCTCAGTCCTCGTCCTCCATCCTCAATCCTCAATCCTCAATCCTCAATCCTCAATCTTCAATCCTAGATACTCAATCCTCAATCCTCAATATTCAATCCTCAATCCTCAATCCTCAATCCACAATCCTCAACTTTCAATCCTCAATACTCAATCTTCAATCCTCAATCCTCAATCCTCAATCCTCAGTCCTTAATCCTCAGTCATCAATCCTCAATCTTCGATACTCAATCGACAATCCTCAGTCCTCAATCCTCAATCCTCAATCCTCGTTCCTCAAACCTCAATCCTCAAACCTCAGTCCTTACCCTCAATTTTCAATTCTCAATTCTCAATCCTCAATCCTCAATCTTCAATCCTCATTAATCAATCTTCAATCCTCAATCCTCAATCCTCAATCCTCAATCCTCAATCTTCAATCCTCAATACTCAATTTTCAATCCTCAATCCTCAATCCTCAATCCTCAATCCTTAATCCTCAATCTTCAATCCTCAATACTCAATCTTCAATCCTCAATCCTCAATCGTCAATCCTCAATCCTCAATCTTCAATCCTCAATACTCAATCTTCAATCCTCAATCCTCCATCCTCAATCCTCAATTCTCAATTCTCAATCCTCAATCCTCAGTCCTCAGTCCTCAAACTACAATCCTCAACCCTCAGCCCTCATACTCAATTCTCAATCCTCAATCCTCAATCCTCAACCCTCAATCTTCAATCCTCAATCCTCAATCCTCAATCCTCAGACCTCAATCATCAATATTCAACCCTCAGTACTCGTCCTCAATCCACAACCCTCAATCCTCAATCGTTAATCTTCATTCATCAATATTCAACCTTCAATCCTCAATCCTCAATCCTCAATGTTCAGTCCTCAATACCCAATCCTCAATCTTCAATCCTCAATCCTCAATCCTCAATCCTCAATCTTCAATCCTCAATACTCAATCTTCAATCCTCAATCCTCATTCCTCACTCCCCGATCCTCAATTTTCAATCTTCAATCCTCAATCCTCAACCCTCAATATTCAACACACAACCCTCAGCCATGAATCCTCAATACTCAACTATCAATCCTCAATTCTCAATACTCAATAGAATATCCTGAATTCTCATGGTTCAATACTCAATCCACAATATTCATAATCAAATCTCAATCCTCAATATTCAATCCTCAATACTCAATTTCAACTCTCAATCGTCAATTCTCAATTCTCAATACTCAATCCTCAACCGTCATTCATCAATCCCCAATCCTCAATTTTCAATCCTGAATCCTCAATCCTCAATCCTCAATCCTCAATCCTCAATCCTCAATCCTCAATCTTCAATCTTCAATACACAATCTTCAATCATCAATCCTCAATCCTCAATCCTCAATCCTCAATCTTCAATCCTCAATACTCAATCTTCAATCCACAATCCTCATTCCTCAATCCCCGATCCTCAATTTTCAATCCTCAATCCTCAATCCTCAATCCTCGATCCTCATCCTTCAGTCCTCAATCCTCAATCTTCAATCCTCAATCCTCAATCCTCAATCCTCAATCCTCAATCCTCAATCGTCAATCTTCAATCCTCAATACTCAATCTTCAATCCTCAATCCTCAATCTTCAATCATCAATCCTCAATCCTCAATTCTCAATACTCAATCTTCAATCCTCCATACTCAATCCTCAATCCTCATTTCTCAAACCTCAATCCTCAACCCTCAGTCCTCATCCTCAACTCTCAATTCTCAATCCTCAATCATCAATCCTCAATCTTCAATCCTCAATAATCAATCTCCAATCCTAGATCATCAATCCTCAACCCTCAATCCTCAATCCCCAATCCTCAATCCTCATTTCTCAAACCTCAATTCTCAACCCTCTGTCCTCATCCTCAATTCTCAATCCTCAATCCTCAATCCTCAATCTTCAACCCTCAATATCCAATCTTCAATCCTCAATCCTCAATCCTCAATCCTCAATCCTCAATCCTCAATCCTCAGACCTCAATCATCAATATTCAACCCTCAGTCCTCGTCCTCAATCCACAACCCTCAATCCTCAATCCTCAATCTTCAATCATCAATATTCAATCTTCAATCCTCAATGCTCAATCCTCAATCCTCAATCCTCGATCCTCAATCTTCAATCCTCAATCCTCAATCCTCAATCCTCAATCCTCAATCTTCAATCCTCAATACTCAATCTTCAATCCTCAATCCTCAATCGTCAATCCTCAATCCTCAATCTTCAATCCTCAATACTCAATCCTCAACCCTCAATCTTCAATCCTCAATAATCAATCTCCAATCCTAGATCCTCAATCCACAATCTTCAATCCTTAATCCTCAATCTTCAATCCTCAATCCTCAATACTCAATCCTCAATCCTCAATCTTCAATCTTCAATACACAATCTTCAATCATCAATCCTCAATCCTCAACCCTCAATCCTCAATCTTCAATCCTCAATCCTCAATCCTCAGTCCTCAATCCTCAGTCCTCAATCCTCAAACCTCAATCGTCTACCGTCAGTCCTCGTCCTCAATCCTCAAACCTCAATCCTCAATCCTCAATATTCAATCATCAATCCTCAATCCTCAATCCTCAATCCTCAATCCTCAATCCTCAATCTTCAATCCTCAATCCTCAATCCTCAATCCTCAATCCTCAATCCCCAATCCTCAATCGTCAATCCTCAATCCTCAATCTTCAATCCTCAATACTCAATTTTCAATCCTCAATACTCAATCCTCAATCCTCAATTCTCAATCCTCAATCCTCAGTCCTCAGTCCTCAAACTTCAATCCTCAAACCTCAGCCCTCATCCTCCATCCTCTATCCTTAATCATCAATCCTCAATCATCAATCCTCAATATTCAATCTTCAACCCTCAATCCTCAATCCTCAATCCTCAAGCCTCAATCCTCAGTGATCAATACTCAATCTTCAATACACAATCCTCAATCCTCAATCCTCAATCCTCAATCCTCAATCCTCAATCCTCATTTCTCAAACCTCAATCCTCAACCCTCAGTCCTCATCCTCAATTCTCAATTCTCAATCCTCAATCGTCAATCCTCAATCTTCAATCCTCAATAATCAATCTCCAATTCTAGATTCTCAATCCTCAATCCTCAATCCTCAATCTTCCATCCTCAATAATCAATCTCCAATCCTAGATCCTCAATCTTCAATGCTCAATCCTCAATCCTCAATCCTCATTCTTCAATCCTCAATACCCAATCCTAAATCTTCAATCCTCAATCATCAATCCTCAATTCTCAATCCTCAATCCTCAACCCTCAGTTGTCAAACCTCAATCCTCAATCCTCAATCCTCAATCCTCAATCTTCAATCCCTAATACTCAATCTTCAATCCTCAATCCTCAGTCCTCAAACCTCAACCCTGAATCTTCCATACTCAACCTTCAAGCCTCAATCCTCAGTCCTCAATACTCAACCATCAATCCTCAATTCTCAATACTCAATAGAATATCCTGAATTCTCAGGATTCAATACTCAAACCTCAATCCTCAACCCTCAGCCCTCATCCTCCATCCTCAATCCTCAATCCTCATTCCTCAATCCTCAATCTTCAATCCTAGATACTCAATCCTCAATCCTCAATATTCAATCCTCAATCCTCAATCCTCAATCCACAATCCTCAACTTTCAATCCTCAATACTCAATCTTCAACCCTCAATCCTCAATCCTCAATTCTCAGTCCTCAATCCTCAGTCATCAATCCTTAATCTTCGATACTCAATCGACAATCCTCAGTCCTCAATCCTCAATCCCCAATCCTCGTTCCTCAAACCTCAATCCTCAAACCTCAGTCCTTACCCTCAATTTTCAATTCTCAATTCTCAATCCTCAATCCTCAATCTTCAATCCTCATTAATCAATCTCCAATCCTACACCCTCAATCCCCAATCCTCAATCCTCAATCCTCATTCTTCAATCCTCAATACCCAATCCTCAATCGTCAATCCTGTATCAACAATCCTTAATTCTCAATCCTCAATACTCAGTCCTCAGCCGTCAAACCTCAATCCCCGACCCTCAGCCCTCATCCTCAATCCTCAGTCCTCTATCCTCAATTCTGAATCTTCAATACTGAACCTTCAATCCTCAATCCTCAGTCCTCAGTACTCAACCATCAATCCTCAATTCTCTATACACAACAGAATATCCTGAATTCTCAGGATTCAATACTCAAACCTCAATCCTCAACCCTCAGCCATCATCCTCCATCCTCAATCCTCAATCCTCAATCCTCAATCTTCAATCCTCAATACTCAATCTTCAATCCTCAATCCTCAATCCTCAATCCTCAATCCTCAATCTTCAATCCTCAATACTCAATCTTCAATCCTCAATCCTCAATCGTCAATCCTCAATCCTCAATCTTCAATCCTCAATACTAAATTTTCAATCCTCAATCCTCCATCCTCAATCCTCAATCCTCAATCCTCAACCCTCAATCTTCAATCCTCAATCCTCAATCCTCAATCCTCAATCCTCAGTCCTCAATCCTCAGTCCTCAATCCTCAAACCTCAATCCTCAATCGTCAATCTTCAATCCTCAATACTCAATCTTCAATCCTCAATCCTCAATCTTCAATCATCAATCCTCAATCCTCAATTCTCAATACTCAACCTTCAATCCTCCATACTCAATCCTCAATCCTCATTTCTCAAACCTCAATCCTCAACCCTCAGTCCTCATCCTCAACTCTCAATTCTCAATCCTCAATCATCAATCCTCAATCTTCAATCCTCAATAATCAATCTCCAATCCTAGATCATCAATCCTCAACCCTCAATCCTCAATCCCCAATCCTCAATCCTCATTTCTCAAACCTCAATTCTCAACCCTCTGTCCTCATCCTCAATTCTCAATCCTCAATCCTCAATCCTCAATCTTCAACCCTCAATATCCAATCTTCAATCCTCAATCCTCAATCCTCAATCCTCAATCCTCAATCCTCAATCCTCAATCCTCAGACCTCAATCATCAATATTCAACCCTCAGTCCTCGTCCTCAATCCACAACCCTCAATCCTCAATCCTCAATCTTCAATCATCAATATTCAATCTTCAATCCTCAATGCTCAATCCTCAATCCTCAATCCTCGATCCTCAATCTTCAATCCTCAATCCTCAATCCTCAATCCTCAATCCTCAATCTTCAATCCTCAATACTCAATCTTCAATCCTCAATCCTCAATCGTCAATCCTCAATCCTCAATCTTCAATCCTCAATACTCAATCCTCAACCCTCAATCTTCAATCCTCAATAATCAATCTCCAATCCTAGATCCTCAATCCACAATCTTCAATCCTTAATCCTCAATCTTCAATCCTCAATCCTCAATACTCAATCCTCAATCCTCAATCTTCAATCTTCAATACACAATCTTCAATCATCAATCCTCAATCCTCAACCCTCAATCCTCAATCTTCAATCCTCAATCCTCAATCCTCAGTCCTCAATCCTCAGTCCTCAATCCTCAAACCTCAATCCTCTACCGTCAGTCCTCGTCCTCAATCCTCAAACCTCAATCCTCAATCCTCAATATTCAATCATCAATCCTCAATCCTCAATCCTCAATCCTCAATCCTCAATCCTCAATCTTCAATCCTCAATCCTCAATCCTCAATCCTCAATCCTCAATCCCCAATCCTCAATCGTCAATCCTCAATCCTCAATCTTCAATCCTCAATACTCAATTTTCAATCCTCAATACTCAATCCTCAATCCTCAATTCTCAATCCTCAATCCTCAGTCCTCAGTCCTCAAACTTCAATCCTCAAACCTCAGCCCTCATCCTCCATCCTCTATCCTTAATCATCAATCCTCAATCATCAATCCTCAATATTCAATCTTCAACCCTCAATCCTCAATCCTCAATCCTCAAGCCTCAATCCTCAGTGATCAATACTCAATCTTCAATACACAATCCTCAATCCTCAATCCTCAATCCTCAATCCTCAATCCTCAATCCTCATTTCTCAAACCTCAATCCTCAACCCTCAGTCCTCATCCTCAATTCTCAATTCTCAATCCTCAATCGTCAATCCTCAATCTTCAATCCTCAATAATCAATCTCCAATTCTAGATTCTCAATCCTCAATCCTCAATCCTCAATCTTCCATCCTCAATAATCAATCTCCAATCCTAGATCCTCAATCTTCAATGCTCAATCCTCAATCCTCAATCCTCATTCTTCAATCCTCAATACCCAATCCTAAATCTTCAATCCTCAATCATCAATCCTCAATTCTCAATCCTCAATCCTCAACCCTCAGTTGTCAAACCTCAATCCTCAATCCTCAATCCTCAATCCTCAATCTTCAATCCCTAATACTCAATCTTCAATCCTCAATCCTCAGTCCTCAAACCTCAACCCTGAATCTTCCATACTCAACCTTCAAGCCTCAATCCTCAGTCCTCAATACTCAACCATCAATCCTCAATTCTCAATACTCAATAGAATATCCTGAATTCTCAGGATTCAATACTCAAACCTCAATCCTCAACCCTCAGCCCTCATCCTCCATCCTCAATCCTCAATCCTCATTCCTCAATCCTCAATCTTCAATCCTAGATACTCAATCGATAATCCTCAATATTCAATCCTCAATCCTCAATCCTCAATCCACAATCCTCAACTTTCAATCCTCAATACTCAATCTTCAACCCTCAATCCTCAATCCTCAATTCTCAGTCCTCAATCCTCAGTCATCAATCCTTAATCTTCGATACTCAATCGACAATCCTCAGTCCTCAATCCTCAATCCCCAATCCTCGTTCCTCAAACCTCAATCCTCAAACCTCAGTCCTTACCCTCAATTTTCAATTCTCAATTCTCAATCCTCAATCCTCAATCTTCAATCCTCATTAATCAATCTCCAATCCTACACCCTCAATCCCCAATCCTCAATCCTCAATCCTCATTCTTCAATCCTCAATACCCAATCCTCAATCGTCAATCCTGTATCAACAATCCTTAATTCTCAATCCTCAATACTCAGTCCTCAGCCGTCAAACCTCAATCCCCGACCCTCAGCCCTCATCCTCAATCCTCAGTCCTCTATCCTCAATTCTGAATCTTCAATACTGAACCTTCAATCCTCAATCCTCAGTCCTCAGTACTCAACCATCAATCCTCAATTCTCTATACACAACAGAATATCCTGAATTCTCAGGATTCAATACTCAAACCTCAATCCTCAACCCTCAGCCATCATCCTCCATCCTCAATCCTCAATCCTCAATCCTCAATCTTCAATCCTCAATACTCAATCTTCAATCCTCAATCCTCAATCCTCAATCCTCAATCCTCAATCTTCAATCCTCAATACTCAATCTTCAATCCTCAATCCTCAATCGTCAATCCTCAATCCTCAATCTTCAATCCTCAATACTCAATTTTCAATCCTCAATCCTCCATCCTCAATCCTCAATCCTCAATCCTCAACCCTCAATCTTCAATCCTCAATCCTCAATCCTCAATCCTCAATCCTCAGTCCTCAATCCTCAGTCCTCAATCCTCAAACCTCAATCCTCAATCGTCAATCTTCAATCCTCAATACTCAATCTTCAATCCTCAATCCTCAATCTTCAATCATCAATCCTCAATCCTCAATTCTCAATACTCAACCTTCAATCCTCCATACTCAATCCTCAATCCTCATTTCTCAAACCTCAATCCTCAACCCTCAGTCCTCATCCTCAACTCTCAATTCTCAATCCTCAATCATCAATCCTCAATCTTCAATCCTCAATAATCAATCTCCAATCCTAGATCATCAATCCTCAACCCTCAATCCTCAATCCCCAATCCTCAATCCTCATTTCTCAAACCTCAATTCTCAACCCTCTGTCCTCATCCTCAATTCTCAATCCTCAATCCTCAATCCTCAATCTTCAACCCTCAATATCCAATCTTCAATCCTCAATCCTCAATCCTCAATCCTCAATCCTCAATCCTCAATCCTCAATCCTCAGACCTCAATCATCAATATTCAACCCTCAGTCCTCGTCCTCAATCCACAACCCTCAATCCTCAATCCTCAATCTTCAATCATCAATATTCAATCTTCAATCCTCAATGCTCAATCCTCAATCCTCAATCCTCGATCCTCAATCTTCAATCCTCAATCCTCAATCCTCAATCCTCAATCCTCAATCTTCAATCCTCAATACTCAATCTTCAATCCTCAATCCTCAATCGTCAATCCTCAATCCTCAATCTTCAATCCTCAATACTCAATCCTCAACCCTCAATCTTCAATCCTCAATAATCAATCTCCAATCCTAGATCCTCAATCCACAATCTTCAATCCTTAATCCTCAATCTTCAATCCTCAATCCTCAATACTCAATCCTCAATCCTCAATCTTCAATCTTCAATACACAATCTTCAATCATCAATCCTCAATCCTCAACCCTCAATCCTCAATCTTCAATCCTCAATCCTCAATCCTCAGTCCTCAATCCTCAGTCCTCAATCCTCAAACCTCAATCCTCTACCGTCAGTCCTCGTCCTCAATCCTCAAACCTCAATCCTCAATCCTCAATATTCAATCATCAATCCTCAATCCTCAATCCTCAATCCTCAATCCTCAATCCTCAATCTTCAATCCTCAATCCTCAATCCTCAATCCTCAATCCTCAATCCCCAATCCTCAATCGTCAATCCTCAATCCTCAATCTTCAATCCTCAATACTCAATTTTCAATCCTCAATACTCAATCCTCAATCCTCAATTCTCAATCCTCAATCCTCAGTCCTCAGTCCTCAAACTTCAATCCTCAAACCTCAGCCCTCATCCTCCATCCTCTATCCTTAATCATCAATCCTCAATCATCAATCCTCAATATTCAATCTTCAACCCTCAATCCTCAATCCTCAATCCTCAAGCCTCAATCCTCAGTGATCAATACTCAATCTTCAATACACAATCCTCAATCCTCAATCCTCAATCCTCAATCCTCAATCCTCAATCCTCATTTCTCAAACCTCAATCCTCAACCCTCAGTCCTCATCCTCAATTCTCAATTCTCAATCCTCAATCGTCAATCCTCAATCTTCAATCCTCAATAATCAATCTCCAATTCTAGATTCTCAATCCTCAATCCTCAATCCTCAATCTTCCATCCTCAATAATCAATCTCCAATCCTAGATCCTCAATCTTCAATGCTCAATCCTCAATCCTCAATCCTCATTCTTCAATCCTCAATACCCAATCCTAAATCTTCAATCCTCAATCATCAATCCTCAATTCTCAATCCTCAATCCTCAACCCTCAGTTGTCAAACCTCAATCCTCAATCCTCAATCCTCAATCCTCAATCTTCAATCCCTAATACTCAATCTTCAATCCTCAATCCTCAGTCCTCAAACCTCAACCCTGAATCTTCCATACTCAACCTTCAAGCCTCAATCCTCAGTCCTCAATACTCAACCATCAATCCTCAATTCTCAATACTCAATAGAATATCCTGAATTCTCAGGATTCAATACTCAAACCTCAATCCTCAACCCTCAGACCTCATCCTCCATCCTCAATCCTCAATCCTCATTCCTCAATCCTCAATCTTCAATCCTAGATACTCAATCCTCAATCCTCAATATTCAATCCTCAATCCTCAATCCTCAATCCACAATCCTCAACTTTCAATCCTCAATACTCAATCTTCAACCCTCAATCCTCAATCCTCAATTCTCAGTCCTCAATCCTCAGTCATCAATCCTTAATCTTCGATACTCAATCGACAATCCTCAGTCCTCAATCCTCAATCCTCAATCCTCGTTCCTCAAACCTCAATCCTCAAACCTCAGTCCTTACCCTCAATTTTCAATTCTCAATTCTCAATCCTCAATCCTCAATCTTCAATCCTCATTAATCAATCTCCAATCCTACACCCTCAATCCCCAATCCTCAATCCTCAATCCTCATTCTTCAATCCTCAATACCCAATCCTCAATCGTCAATCCTGTATCAACAATCCTTAATTCTCAATCCTCAATACTCAGTCCTCAGCCGTCAAACCTCAATCCCCGACCCTCAGCCCTCATCCTCAATCCTCAGTCCTCTATCCTCAATTCTGAATCTTCAATACTGAACCTTCAATCCTCAATCCTCAGTCCTCAGTACTCAACCATCAATCCTCAATTCTCTATACACAACAGAATATCCTGAATTCTCAGGATTCAATACTCAAACCTCAATCCTCAACCCTCAGCCATCATCCTCCATCCTCAATCCTCAATCCTCAATCCTCAATCTTCAATCCTCAATACTCAATCTTCAATCCTCAATCCTCAATCCTCAATCCTCAATCCTCAATCTTCAATCCTCAATACTCAATCTTCAATCCTCAATCCTCAATCGTCAATCCTCAATCCTCAATCTTCAATCCTCAATACTCAATTTTCAATCCTCAATCCTCCATCCTCAATCCTCAATCCTCAATCCTCAACCCTCAATCTTCAATCCTCAATCCTCAATCCTCAATCCTCAATCCTCAGTCCTCAATCCTCAGTCCTCAATCCTCAAACCTCAATCCTCTACCGTCAGTCCTCGTCCTCAATCCTCAAACCTCAATCCTCAATCCTCAATATTCAATCATCAATCCTCAATCCTCAATCCTCAATCCTCAATCCTCAATCCTCAATCTTCAATCCTCAATCCTCAATCCTCAATCCTCAATCCCCAATCCTCAATCGTCAATCCTCAATCCTCAATCTTCAATCCTCAATACTCAATTTTCAATCCTCAATACTCAATCCTCAATCCTCAATTCTCAATCCTCAGTCCTCAGTCCTCAAACTTCAATCCTCAAACCTCAGCCCTCATCCTCCATCCTCTATCCTTAATCATCAATACTCAATCATCAATACTCAATATTCAATCTTCAACCCTCAATCCTCAATCCTCAAGCCTCAATCCTCAGTGATCAATACTCAATCTTCAATACACAATCCTCAATCCTCAATCCTCAATCCTCAATCCTCAATCCTCAATCCTCAATCCTCATTTCTCAAACCTCAATCCTCAACCCTCAGTCCTCATCCTCAATTCTCAATTCTCAATCCTCAATCGTCAATCCTCAATCTTCAATCCTCAATAATCAATCTCCAATTCTAGATTCTCAATCCTCAATCCTCAATCCTCAATCTTCCATCCTCAATAATCAATCTCCAATCCTAGATCCTCAATCTTCAATGCTCAATCCTCATTCCTCAATCCTCATTCTTCAATCCTCAATACCCAATCCTCAATCTTCAATCCTCAATCATCAATCCTCAATTCTCAATCCTCAATCCTCAACCCTCAGTTGTCAAACCTCAATCCTCAATCCTCAATCCTCAATCCTCAATTTTCAATCCCTAATACTCAATCTTCAATCCTCAATCCTCAGTCCTCAAACCTCAATCCTGAATCTTCCATACTCAACCTTCAAGCCTCAATCCTCAGTCCTCAATACTCAACCATCAATCCTCAATTCTCAATACTCAATACAATATTCTGAATTCTCAGGATTCAATACTCAAACCTCAATCCTCAACCCTCAGCCCTCATCCTCCATCCTCAATCCTCAATCCTCAATCCTCATTCCTCAATCTTCAATCGTAGATACTCAATCCTCAATCCTCAATATTCAATCCACAATCCTCAATCCTCAATCCTCAATACTCTACCCTCAATCGTCATTCCTCAAACCTCAATCCTCAACCCTCAGTCCTCATTCTCAATTCTCAATCCTCGATCCTCAATCCTCAATCCTCAATCTTCAATCCTCAATAATCAATCTCCAATCCTAGATCCTCAATCCACAATCTTCAATCCTTAGTTCTCAATCTTCAATCCTCAATCCCCAGTCTTCAATCTTCAATCCTCAATGCTCAATCCTCAATCCTCAATCCTCAGTCCTCAATCCTCAGTCCTCAATCCTCAAACCTCAATCCTCTACCGTCAGTCCTCGTCCTCAATCCTCAAACCTCAATCCTCTACCGTCAGTCCTCGTCCTCAATCCTCAAACCTCAATCCTCAATCCTCAATATTCAATCATCAATACTCAATCCTCAATCCTCAATCCTCAATCCTCAATCCTCAATCTTCAATCCTCAATCCCCAATCCTCAATCCTCAATCCCCAATCCTCAATCGTCAATCCTCAATCCTCAATCTTCAATCCTTAATACTCAATTTTCAATCCTCAATACTCAATCCTCAATCCTCAATTCTCAATCCTCAATCCTCAGTCCTCAGTCCTCAATCTTCAACCCTGAATACTAAATCTTCAATCCTCAATCCTCAATCCTCAATCCTCATCTCTCAAACCTCAATCCTCAACCCTCAGTCTTCATCCTCAATTCTCAATTCTCAATCCTCAATCGTCAATCCTCAATCTTCAATCCTCAATAATCAATCTCCAATTCTAGATTCTCAATCCTCAATCCTCAATCCTCAAGCTTCCATCCTCAATAATCAATCTCCAATCTTAGATCCTCAATCTTCAATGCTCAATCCTCAATCCTCAATCCTCAATCCTCAATCCTCAATCCTCAATCCTCAATCCTCAGACCTCAATCATCAATATTCAACCCTCAGTCCTCGTCCTCAATCCACAACCCTCAATCCTCAATCCTCAATCTTCAATCATCAATATTCAATCTTCAATCCTCAATGCTCAATCCTCAATCCTCAATCCTCGATCCTCAATCTTCAATCCTCAATCCTCAATCCTCAATCCTCAATCCTCAATCTTCAATCCTCAATACTCAATCTTCAATCCTCAATCCTCAATCGTCAATCCTCAATCCTCAATCTTCAATCCTCAATACTCAATCCTCAACCCTCAATCTTCAATCCTCAATAATCAATCTCCAATCCTAGATCCTCAATCCACAATCTTCAATCCTTAATCCTCAATCTTCAATCCTCAATCCTCAATACTCAATCCTCAATCCTCAATCTTCAATCTTCAATACACAATCTTCAATCATCAATCCTCAATCCTCAACCCTCAATCCTCAATCTTCAATCCTCAATCCTCAATCCTCAGTCCTCAATCCTCAGTCCTCAATCCTCAAACCTCAATCCTCTACCGTCAGTCCTCGTCCTCAATCCTCAAACCTCAATCCTCAATCCTCAATATTCAATCATCAATCCTCAATCCTCAATCCTCAATCCTCAATCCTCAATCCTCAATCTTCAATCCTCAATCCTCAATCCTCAATCCTCAATCCTCAATCCCCAATCCTCAATCGTCAATCCTCAATCCTCAATCTTCAATCCTCAATACTCAATTTTCAATCCTCAATACTCAATCCTCAATCCTCAATTCTCAATCCTCAATCCTCAGTCCTCAGTCCTCAAACTTCAATCCTCAAACCTCAGCCCTCATCCTCCATCCTCTATCCTTAATCATCAATCCTCAATCATCAATCCTCAATATTCAATCTTCAACCCTCAATCCTCAATCCTCAATCCTCAAGCCTCAATCCTCAGTGATCAATACTCAATCTTCAATACACAATCCTCAATCCTCAATCCTCAATCCTCAATCCTCAATCCCCAATCCTCATTTCTCAAACCTCAATCCTCAACCCTCAGTCCTCATCCTCAATTCTCAATTCTCAATCCTCAATCGTCAATCCTCAATCTTCAATCCTCAATAATCAATCTCCAATTCTAGATTCTCAATCCTCAATCCTCAATCCTCAATCTTCCATCCTCAATAATCAATCTCCAATCCTAGATCCTCAATCTTCAATGCTCAATCCTCAATCCTCAATCCTCATTCTTCAATCCTCAATACCCAATCCTAAATCTTCAATCCTCAATCATCAATCCTCAATTCTCAATCCTCAATCCTCAACCCTCAGTTGTCAAACCTCAATCCTCAATCCTCAATCCTCAATCCTCAATCTTCAATCCCTAATACTCAATCTTCAATCCTCAATCCTCAGTCCTCAAACCTCAACCCTGAATCTTCCATACTCAACCTTCAAGCCTCAATCCTCAGTCCTCAATACTCAACCATCAATCCTCAATTCTCAATACTCAATAGAATATCCTGAATTCTCAGGATTCAATACTCAAACCTCAATCCTCAACCCTCAGCCCTCATCCTCCATCCTCAATCCTCAATCCTCATTCCTCAATCCTCAATCTTCAATCCTAGATACTCAATCCTCAATCCTCAATATTCAATCCTCAATCCTCAATCCTCAATCCACAATCCTCAACTTTCAATCCTCAATACTCAATCTTCAACCCTCAATCCTCAATCCTCAATTCTCAGTCCTCAATCCTCAGTCATCAATCCTTAATCTTCGATACTCAATCGACAATCCTCAGTCCTCAATCCTCAATCCTCAATCCTCGTTCCTCAAACCTCAATCCTCAAACCTCAGTCCTTACCCTCAATTTTCAATTCTCAATTCTCAATCCTCAATCCTCAATCTTCAATCCTCATTAATCAATCTCCAATCCTACACCCTCAATCCCCAATCCTCAATCCTCAATCCTCATTCTTCAAGCCTCAATACCCAATCCTCAATCGTCAATCCTGTATCAACAATCCTTAATTCTCAATCCTCAATACTCAGTCCTCAGCCGTCAAACCTCAATCCCCGACCCTCAGCCCTCATCCTCAATCCTCAGTCCTCTATCCTCAATTCTGAATCTTCAATACTGAACCTTCAATCCTCAATCCTCAGTCCTCAGTACTCAACCATCAATCCTCAATTCTCTATACACAACAGAATATCCTGAATTCTCAGGATTCAATACTCAAACCTCAATCCTCAACCCTCAGCCATCATCCTCCATCCTCAATCCTCAATCCTCAATCCTCAATCTTCAATCCTCAATACTCAATCTTCAATCCTCAATCCTCAATCCTCAATCCTCAATCCTCAATCTTCAATCCTCAATACTCAATCTTCAATCCTCAATCCTCAATCGTCAATCCTCAATCCTCAATCTTCAATCCTCAATACTCAATTTTCAATCCTCAATCCTCCATCCTCAATCCTCAATCCTCAATCCTCAACCCTCAATCTTCAATCCTCAATCCTCAATCCTCAATCCTCAATCCTCAGTCCTCAATCCTCAGTCCTCAATCCTCAAACCTCAATCCTCTACCGTCAGTCCTCGTCCTCAATCCTCAAACCTCAATCCTCAATCCTCAATATTCAATCATCAATCCTCAATCCTCAATCCTCAATCCTCAATCCTCAATCCTCAATCTTCAATCCTCAATCCTCAATCCTCAATCCTCAATCCCCAATCCTCAATCGTCAATCCTCAATCCTCAATCTTCAATCCTCAATACTCAATTTTCAATCCTCAATACTCAATCCTCAATCCTCAATTCTCAATCCTCAGTCCTCAGTCCTCAAACTTCAATCCTCAAACCTCAGCCCTCATCCTCCATCCTCTATCCTTAATCATCAATACTCAATCATCAATACTCAATATTCAATCTTCAACCCTCAATCCTCAATCCTCAAGCCTCAATCCTCAGTGATCAATACTCAATCTTCAATACACAATCCTCAATCCTCAATCCTCAATCCTCAATCCTCAATCCTCAATCCTCAATCCTCATTTCTCAAACCTCAATCCTCAACCCTCAGTCCTCATCCTCAATTCTCAATTCTCAATCCTCAATCGTCAATCCTCAATCTTCAATCCTCAATAATCAATCTCCAATTCTAGATTCTCAATCCTCAATCCTCAATCCTCAATCTTCCATCCTCAATAATCAATCTCCAATCCTAGATCCTCAATCTTCAATGCTCAATCCTCATTCCTCAATCCTCATTCTTCAATCCTCAATACCCAATCCTCAATCCTCAATTCTCAATCCTCAATCCTCAGTTCTCAGTCCTCAAACTACAATCCTCAACCCTCAGCCCTCATCCTCAATTCTCAATCCTCAATCCTCAATCCTCAACCCTCAATCTTCAATCCTCAATAATCGATCTCCAATCCTAGATCCTCAACCCTCAATCCTCAATCCCCAATCTTCAATCCACAATAATCAATCTCCAATTCTAGATCCTCAACCCTCAATCCTCAATCCTCAATTCTCAATCCCCAATCCTCAATCCTCAATCCTCAATCCTCAATCCTCAATCTTCAATCCTCAATACTCAGTTTTCAATCTTCAATCCTCAATCCTCAATCCTCAATCCTCATTCTACGATCCTCAATGCCCAATCCTCAATCTTCAATCTTCAATCCTCAATTCGCAATCCTCAATCCTCAATCCTCAGACCTCAAGTATCAATACTCAACCCTCAGTCCTCGTCCTCAATCCACAACCCTCAATACTCAACCCTCAGTCCTCGTCCTCCATCCTCAATCCTCAATCCTCAATCCTCAATCCTCAATCTTCAATCCTAGATACTCAATCCTCAATCCTCAATATTCAATCCTCAATCCTCAATCCTCAATCCACAATCCTCAACTTTCAATCCTCAATACTCAATCTTCAATCCTCAATCCTCAATCCTCAATCCTCAGTCCTTAATCCTCAGTCATCAATCCTCAATCTTCGATACTCAATCGACAATCCTCAGTCCTCAATCCTCAATCCTCAATCCTCGTTCCTCAAACCTCAATCCTCAAACCTCAGTCCTTACCCTCAATTTTCAATTCTCAATTCTCAATCCTCAATCCTCAATCTTCAATCCTCATTAATCAATCTCCAATCCTACACCCTCAATCCCCAATCCTCAATCCTCAATCCTCATTCTTCAATCCTCAATACCCAATCCTCAATCGTCAATCCTGTATCAACAATCCTTAATTCTCAATCCTCAACACTCAGTCCTCAGCCGTCGAACCTCAATCCCCGACCCTCAGCCCTCATCCTCAATCCTCAGTCCTCAATCCTCAATTCTGAATCTTCAATACTGAACCTTCAATCCTCAATCCTCAGTCCTCAGTACTCAACCATCAATCCTCAATTCTCTATACACAATAGAATATCCTGAATTCCCAGGATTCAATACTCAAACCTCAATCCTCAACCCTCAGCCATCATCCTCCATCCTCAATCCTCAATCCTCAATCCTCAATCTTCAATCCTCAATACTCAATCTTCAATCCTCAATCCTCAATCCTCAATCCTCAATCCTCAATCTTCAATCCTCAATACTCAATTTTCAATCCTCAATCCTCAATCCTCAATCCTCAATCCTTAATCCTCAATCTTCAATCCTCAATACTCAATCTTCAATCCTCAATCCTCAATCGTCAATCCTCAATCCTCAATCTTCAATCCTCAATACTCAATTTTCAATCCTCAATCCTCCATCCTCAATCCTCAATTCTCAATTCTCAATCCTCAATCCTCAGTCCTCAGTCCTCAAACTACAATCCTCAACCCTCAGCCCTCATACTCAATTCTCAATCCTCAATCCTCAATCCTCAACCCTCAATCTTCAATCCTCAATCCTCAATCCTCAATCCTCAGACCTCAATCATCAATATTCAACCCTCAGTACTCGTCCTCAATCCACAACCCTCAATCCTCAATCGTTAATCTTCATTCATCAATATTCAACCTTCAATCCTCAATCCTCAATCCTCAATGTTCAGTCCTCAATACCCAATCCTCAATCTTCAATCCTCAATCCTCAATCCTCAATCCTCAATCTTCAATCCTCAATACTCAATCTTCAATCCTCAATCCTCATTCCTCACTCCCCGATCCTCAATTTTCAATCTTCAATCCTCAATCCTCAACCCTCAATATTCAACACACAACCCTCAGCCATGAATCCTCAATACTCAACTATCAATCCTCAATTCTCAATACTCAATAGAATATCCTGAATTCTCATGGTTCAATACTCAATCCACAATATTCAATAATCAAATCTCAATCCTCAATATTCAATCCTCAATACTCAATTTCAATTCTCAATCGTCAATTCTCAATCCTCAATACTCAATCCTCAACCGTCAATCATCAATCCCCAATCCTCAATTTTCAATCCTGAATCCTCAATCCTCAATCCTCAATCCTCAATCCTCAATCCTCAATCCTCAATCTTCAATCTTCAATACACAATCTTCAATCATCAATCCTCAATCCTCAATCCTCAATCCTCAATCTTCAATCCTCAATACTCAATCTTCAATCCACAATCCTCATTCCTCAATCCTCAATTCTCAATCCTCAATCCTCAATCCTCAACCCTCAATCTTCAATCCTCAATAATCAATCTCCAAACCTAGATCCTCAACCCTCAATCCTCAATCCCCAATCTTCAATCCACAATAATCAATCTCCAATTCCAGATCCTCAACCCTCAATCCTCAATCCTCAATCCTCAATCCTCAATCCTCAATCCTCAATCCTCAATCCTCAATCCTCAATCTTGAATCCTCAATACTCAGTTTTCAATCTTCAATCCTCAATCCTCAATCCTCAATCCTCATTCTACAATCCTCAATACCCAATCCTCAATCTTCAATCTTCAATCCTCAATTCGCAATCCTCAATCCTCAATCCTCAGACCTCAAGTATCAATACTCAACCCTCAGTCCTCGTCCTCAATCCACAACCCTCAATACTCAACCCTCAGTCCTCGTCCTCAATCCACAACCCTCAATCCTTAATCGTTAATCTTCATTCATCAATCCTCAGTCATCAATCCTCAATCTTCGATACTCAATCGTCAATCCTCAGTCCTCAATCCTCAATCCTCAATCCTCGTTCCTCAAACCTCAATCCTCAAACCTCAGGCCTTATCCTCAATATTCAATTCTCAATTCTCAATCCTCAATCCGCAATCTTGAATCCTCATTAATCAATCTCCAATCCTACACCCTCAATCCCCAATCCTCAATCCTCAATCCTCATTCTTCAATCCTCAATACCCAATCCTCAATCGTCAATCCTGTATCAACAATCCTTAATTCTCAATCCTCAATACTCAGTCCTCAGCCGTCAAACCTCAATCCCCGACCCTCAGCCCTCATCCTCAATTCTCAGTCCTCAATCCTCAGTCCTCAGTCCTCAAACCTCAATCCTCAACCCTCAGACATCATCCTCAATCCTCAATCCTCAATCCTCAATCCTCAATCTTCAATCCTCAATACTCAATCTTCAATCCTCAATCCTCAGCCCACAAACCTCAATTCTGAATCCTCAATACTCAACCTTCAATCCTCAATCCTCAGTCCTCAGTACTCAACCATCAATCCCCAATTCTCAATACTCAATAGAATATCCTGAATTCTCAGGATTCAATACTCAAACCTCAAACCTCAACCCTCAGCCCTCATCCTCCATCCTCAACCCTCAATCCTCAATCCTCAATCTTCAATCCTCAGTACTCAATATTCAATCCCCAATCCTCAATCCTCAATCCTCAATCCTCAATCCTCAATCCTCAATCCTCAATCCTCAACCCTCAACCGTCATTCCTCAAACCTCAATCCTCAACCCTCAGTCCTCATTCTCAATTCTCAATCCTCAATCCTCAATCCTCAATCCTCAATCTTCAATCCTCAATAATCAATCTCCAATCCTAGATCCTCAATCCACAATCTTCAATCCTTAGTTCTCAATCTTCAATCCTCAATCCCCAGTCTTCAATCTTCAATCCTCAATGCTCAATCCTCAATCCTCAATCCTCAGTCCTCAATCCTCAGTCCTCAATCCTCAAACCTCAATCCTCTACCGTCAGTCCTCGTCCTCAATCCTCAAACCTCAATCCTCAATCCTCAATATTCAATCATCAATCCTCAATCCTCAATCCTCAATCCTCATTTCTCAAACCTCAATCCTCAACCCTCAGTCCTCATCCTCAATTCTCAATTCTCAATCCTCAATCCTCAATCCTCAATCCTCAATCCTCAATCTTCAATCCTCAATACTCAATCTTCAATCCTCAATCCTCAATCGTCAATCCTCAATCCTCAATCTTCAATCCTCAATTCTCAATTTTCAATCCTCAATCCTCCATCCTCAATCCTCAATTCTCAATCCTCAATCCTCAATCCTCAACCCTCAATCTTCAATCCTCAATAATCAATCTCCAATCCTAGATCCTCAATCCACAATCTTCAATCCTTAATCCTCAATCATCAATCCTCAATCCCCAGTCTTCAATCTTCAATCCTCAATGCTTAATCCTCAATCCTCAATCCTCAGTCCTTAATCCTCAATCCTCAATCCTCAAACCTCAATCCTCTACCGTCAGTCCTCGTCCTCAATCCTCAAACCTCAATCCTCAATCCTCAGTATTCAATCATCAATACTCAATCTTCAATCCTCAATCCTCAATCGTCAATCCTCAATCCTCAATCCTCAATATTCAATCCTCAATTCTCAATTTTCAATCCTCAATCCTCCATCCTCAATCCTCAATTCTCAATCCTCAATCCTCAGTTCTCAGTCCTCAAACTACAATCCTCAACCCTCAGCCCTCATCCTCAATCTTCAATCCCCAATCCTCAATCCTCAATCCTCAATATTCAATCCTCAATTCTCAATCCTCAATACTCAATCCTCAACCGTCAATCATCAATCCCCAGTCCTCAATCTTCAATCCTCAATCCTCAATACTCAATCCTCAATCCTCAATCTTCAATCTTCAATACACAATCTTCAATCATCAATCCTCAATCCTCAACCCTCAATCCTCAATCTTCAATCCTCAATCCTCAATCCTCAGTCCTCAATCCTCAGTCCTCAATCCTCAAACCTCAATCCTCTACCGTCAGTCCTCGTCCTCAATCCTCAAACCTCAATCCTCAATCCTCAATATTCAATCATCAATCCTCAATCCTCAATCCTCAATCCTCAATCCTCAATCCTCAATCTTCAATCCTCAATCCTCAATCCTCAATCCTCAATCCTCAATCCCCAATCCTCAATCGTCAATCCTCAATCCTCAATCTTCAATCCTCAATACTCAATTTTCAATCCTCAATACTCAATCCTCAATCCTCAATTCTCAATCCTCAATCCTCAGTCCTCAGTCCTCAAACTTCAATCCTCAAACCTCAGCCCTCATCCTCCATCCTCTATCCTTAATCATCAATCCTCAATCATCAATCCTCAATATTCAATCTTCAACCCTCAATCCTCAATCCTCAATCCTCAAGCCTCAATCCTCAGTGATCAATACTCAATCTTCAATACACAATCCTCAATCCTCAATCCTCAATCCTCAATCCTCAATCCTCAATCCTCATTTCTCAAACCTCAATCCTCAACCCTCAGTCCTCATCCTCAATTCTCAATTCTCAATCCTCAATCGTCAATCCTCAATCTTCAATCCTCAATAATCAATCTCCAATTCTAGATTCTCAATCCTCAATCCTCAATCCTCAATCTTCCATCCTCAATAATCAATCTCCAATCCTAGATCCTCAATCTTCAATGCTCAATCCTCAATCCTCAATCCTCATTCTTCAATCCTCAATACCCAATCCTCAATCTTCAATCCTCAATCATCAATCCTCAATTCTCAATCCTCAATCCTCAACCCTCAGTTGTCAAACCTCAATCCTCAATCCTCAATCCTCAATCCTCAATCTTCAATCCCTAATACTCAATCTTCAATCCTCAATCCTCAGTCCTCAAACCTCAACCCTGAATCTTCCATACTCAACCTTCAAGCCTCAATCCTCAGTCCTCAATACTCAACCATCAATCCTCAATTCTCAATACTCAATAGAATATCCTGAATTCTCAGGATTCAATACTCAAACCTCAATCCTCAACCCTCAGCCCTCATCCTCCATCCTCAATCCTCAATCCTCATTCCTCAATCCTCAATCTTCAATCCTAGATACTCAATCCTCAATCCTCAATATTCAATCCTCAATCCTCAATCCTCAATCCACAATCCTCAACTTTCAATCCTCAATACTCAATCTTCAATCCTCAATCCTCAATCCTCAATTCTCAGTCCTCAATCCTCAGTCATCAATCCTTAATCTTCGATACTCAATCGACAATCCTCAGTCCTCAATCCTCAATCCTCAATCCTCGTTCCTCAAACCTCAATCCTCAAACCTCAGTCCTTACCCTCAATTTTCAATTCTCAATTCTCAATCCTCAATCCTCAATCTTCAATCCTCATTAATCAATCTCCAATCCTACACCCTCAATCCCCAATCCTCAATCCTCAATCCTCATTCTTCAATCCTCAATACCCAATCCTTAATCGTCAATCCTGTATCAACAATCCTTAATTCTCAATCCTCAATACTCAGTCCTCAGCCGTCAAACCTCAATCCCCGACCCTCAGCCCTCATCCTCAATCCTCAGTCCTCTATCCTCAATTCTGAATCTTCAATACTGAACCTTCAATCCTCAATCCTCAGTCCTCAGTACTCAACCATCAATCCTCAATTCTCTATACACAACAGAATATCCTGAATTCTCAGGATTCAATACTCAAACCTCAATCCTCAACCCTCAGCCATCATCCTCCATCCTCAATCCTCAATCCTCAATCCTCAATCTTCAATCCTCAATACTCAATCTTCAATCCTCAATCCTCAATCCTCAATCCTCAATCCTCAATCTTCAATCCTCAATACTCAATCTTCAATCCTCAATCCTCAATCGTCAATCCTCAATCCTCAATCTTCAATCCTCAATACTCAATTTTCAATCCTCAATCCTCCATCCTCAATCCTCAATCCTCAATCCTCAACCCTCAATCTTCAATCCTCAATCCTCAATCCTCAATCCTCAATCCTCAGTCCTCAATCCTCAGTCCTCAATCCTCAAACCTCAATCCTCTACCGTCAGTCCTCGTCCTCAATCCTCAAACCTCAATCCTCAATCCTCAATATTCAATCATCAATCCTCAATCCTCAATCCTCAATCCTCAATCCTCAATCTTCAATCCTCAATCCTCAATCCTCAATCCTCAATCCCCAATCCTCAATCGTCAATCCTCAATCCTCAATCTTCAATCCTCAATACTCAATTTTCAATCCTCAATACTCAATCCTCAATCCTCAATTCTCAATCCTCAATCCTCAGTCCTCAGTCCTCAAACTTCAATCCTCAAACCTCAGCCCTCATCCTCCATCCTCTATCCTTAATCATCAATACTCAATCATCAATACTCAATATTCAATCTTCAACCCTCAATCCTCAATCCTCAAGCCTCAATCCTCAGTGATCAATACTCAATCTTCAATACACAATCCTCAATCCTCAATCCTCAATCCTCAATCCTCAATCCTCAATCCTCAATCCTCATTTCTCAAACCTCAATCCTCAACCCTCAGTCCTCATCCTCAATTCTCAATTCTCAATCCTCAATCGTCAATCCTCAATCTTCAATCCTCAATAATCAATCTCCAATTCTAGATTCTCAATCCTCAATCCTCAATCCTCAATCTTCCATCCTCAATAATCAATCTCCAATCCTAGATCCTCAATCTTCAATGCTCAATCCTCATTCCTCAATCCTCATTCTTCAATCCTCATTACCCAATCCTCAATCTTCAATCCTCAATCATCAATCCTCAATTCTCAATCCTCAATCCTCAACCCTCAGTTGTCAAACCTCAATCCTCAATCCTCAATCCTCAATCCTCAATTTTCAATCCCTAATACTCAATCTTCAATCCTCAATCCTCAGTCCTCAAACCTCAATCCTGAATCTTCCATACTCAACCTTCAAGCCTCAATCCTCAGTCCTCAATACTCAACCATCAATCCTCAATTCTCAATACTCAATACAATATTCTGAATTCTCAGGATTCAATACTCAAACCTCAATCCTCAACCCTCAGCCCTCATCCTCCATCCTCAATCCTCAATCCTCAATCCTCATTCCTCAATCTTCAATCGTAGATACTCAATCCTCAATCCTCAATATTCAATCCTCAATCCTCAATCCTCAATCCTCAATCCTCTACCCTCAATCGTCATTCCTCAAACCTCAATCCTCAACCCTCAGTCCTCATTCTCAATTCTCAATCCTCGATCCTCAATCCTCAATCCTCAATCTTCAATCCTCAATAATCAATCTCCAATCCTAGATCCTCAATCCACAATCTTCAATCCTTAGTTCTCAATCTTCAATCCTCAATCCCCAGTCTTCAATCTTCAATCCTCAATGCTCAATCCTCAATCCTCAATCCTCAGTCCTCAATCCTCAGTCCTCAATCCTCAAACCTCAATCCTCTACCGTCAGTCCTCGTCCTCAATCCTCAAACCTCAATCCTCTACCGTCAGTCCTCGTCCTCAATCCTCAAACCTCAATCCTCAATCCTCAATATTCAATCATCAATACTCAATCCTCAATCCTCAATCCTCAATCCTCAATCCCCAATCTTCAATCCTCAATCCCCAATCCTCAATCCTCAATCCCCAATCCTCAATCGTCAATCCTCAATCCTCAATCTTCAATCCTTAATACTCAATTTTCAATCCTCAATACTCAATCCTCAATCCTCAATTCTCAATCCTCAATCCTCAGTCCTCAGTCCTCAATCTTCAACCCTGAATACTAAATCTTCAATCCTCAATCCTCAATCCTCAATCCTCATCTCTCAAACCTCAATCCTCAACCCTCAGTCCTCATCCTCAATTCTCAATTCTCAATCCTCAATCGTCAATCCTCAATCTTCAATCCTCAATAATCAATCTCCAATTCTAGATTCTCAATCCTCAATCCTCAATCCTCAATCTTCCATCCTCAATAATCAATCTCCAATCTTAGATCCTCAATCTTCAATGCTCAATCCTCAATCCTCAATCCTCATTCTTCAATCCTCAATACCCAATCCTCAATCTTCAATCCTCAAACATCAATGCTCAATCTTCAATCCTCAATACTCAAACTTCAATCCTCAATCCTCAATCCTCAATCCTCAATCCTCAATCTTCAATCCTCAATACTCAATCTTCAATCCTCAATCCTCAATCGTCAATCCTCAATCCTCAATCCTCAATCTTCAATCCTCAATTCTCAATTTTCAATCCTCAATCCTCGATCCTCAATCCTCAATTCTCAATCCTCAATCCTCAGTTCTCAGTCCTCAAACTACAATCCTCAACCCTCAGCCCTCATCCTCAATTCTCAATCCTCAATCCTCAATCCTCAACCCTCAATCTTCAATCCTCAATAATCGATCTCCAATCCTAGATCCTCATCCCTCAATCCTCAATCCCCAATCTTCAATCCACAATAATCAATCTCCAATTCTAGATCCTCAACCCTCAATCCTCAATCCTCAATTCTCAATCCTCAATCCTCAATCCTCAATCCTCAATCCTCAATCCTCAATCTTCAATCCTCAATACTCAGTTTTCAATCTTCAATCCTCAATCCTCAATCCTCAATCCTCATTCTACAATCCTCAATGCCCAATCCTCAATCTTCAATCTTCAATCCTCAATTCGCAATCCTCAATCCTCAATCCTCAGACCTCAAGTATCAATACTCAACCCTCAGTCCTCGTCCTCAATCCACAACCCTCAATACTCAACCCTCAGTCCTCGTCCTCCATCCTCAATCCTCAATCCTCAATCCTCAATCCTCAATCTTCAATCCTAGATACTCAATCCTCAATCCTCAATATTCAATCCTCAATCCTCAATCCTCAATCCACAATCCTCAACTTTCAATCCTCAATACTCAATCTTCAATCCTCAATCCTCAATCCTCAATGCTCAGTCCTTAATCCTCAGTCATCAATCCTCAATCTTCGATACTCAATCGACAATCCTCAGTCCTCAATCCTCAATCCTCAATCCTCGTTCCTCAAACCTCAATCCTCAAACCTCAGTCCTTACCCTCAATTTTCAATTCTCAATTCTCAATCCTCAATCCTCAATCTTCAATCCTCATTAATCAATCTCCAATCCTACACCCTCAATCCCCAATCCTCAATCCTCAATCCTCATTCTTCAATCCTCAATACCCAATCCTCAATCGTCAATCCTGTATCAACAATCCTTAATTCTCAATCCTCAACACTCAGTCCTCAGCCGTCAAACCTCAATCCCCGACCCTCAGCCCTCATCCTCAATCCTCAGTCCTCAATCCTCAATTCTGAATCTTCAATACTGAACCTTCAATCCTCAATCCTCAGTCCTCAGTACTCAACCATCAATCCTCAATTCTCTATACACAATAGAATATCCTGAATTCCCAGGATTCAATACTCAAACCTCAATCCTCAACCCTCAGCCATCATCCTCCATCCTCAATCCTCAATCCTCAATCCTCAATCTTCAATCCTCAATACTCAATCTTCAATCCTCAATCCTCAATCCTCAATCCTCAATCCTCAATCTTCAATCCTCAATACTCAATTTTCAATCCTCAATCCTCAATCCTCAATCCTCAATCCTTAATCCTCAATCTTCAATCCTCAATACTCAATCTTCAATCCTCAATCCTCAATCGTCAATCCTCAATCCTCAATCCTCAATCTTCAATCCTCAATACTCAATTTTCAATCCTCAATCCTCCATCCTCAATCCTCAATTCTCAATTCTCAATCCTCAATCCTCAGTCCTCAGTCCTCAAACTACAATCCTCAACCCTCAGCCCTCATACTCAATTCTCAATCCTCAATCCTCAATCCTCAACCCTCAATCTTCAATCCTCAATCCTCAATCCTCAATCCTCAGACCTCAATCATCAATATTCAACCCTCAGTACTCGTCCTCAATCCACAACCCTCAATCCTCAATCGTTAATCTTCATTCATCAATATTCAACCTTCAATCCTCAATCCTCAATCCTCAATGTTCAGTCCTCAATACCCAATCCTCAATCTTCAATCCTCAATCCTCAATCCTCAATCCTCAATCTTCAATCCTCAATACTCAATCTTCAATCCTCAATCCTCATTCCTCACTCCCCGATCCTCAATTTTCAATCTTCAATCCTCAATCCTCAACCCTCAATATTCAACACACAACCCTCAGCCATGAATCCTCAATACTCAACAATCAATCCTCAATTCTCAATACTCAATAGAATATCCTGAATTCTCATGGTTCAATACTCAATCCACAATATTCAATAATCAAATCTCAATCCTCAATATTCAATCCTCAATACTCAATTTCAATTCACAATCGTCAATTCTCAATCCTCAATACTCAATCCTCAACCGTCAATCATCAATCCCCAATCCTCAATTTTCAATCCTGAATCCTCAATCCTCAATCCTCAATCCTCAATCCTCAATCCTCAATCCTCAATCTTCAATATTCAATACACAATCTTCAATCATCAATCCTCAATCCTCAATCCTCAATCCTCAATCTTCAATCCTCAATACTCAATCTTCAATCCACAATCCTCATTCCTCAATCCCCGATCCTCAATTTTCAATCCTCAATCCTCAATCCTCAATCCTCGATCCTCATCCTTCAGTCCTCAATCCTCAATCTTCAATCCTCAATCCTCAATCCTCAATCCTCAATCCTCAATCCTCAATCGTCAATCTTCAATCCTCAATACTCAATCTTCAATCCTCAATCCTCAATCTTCAATCATCAATCCTCAATCCTCAATTCTCAATACTCAATCTTCAATCCTCCATACTCAATCCTCAATCCCCATTTCTCAAACCTCAATCCTCAACCCTCAGTCCTCATCCTCAACTCTCAATTCTCAATCCTCAATCATCAATCCTCTATCTTCAATCCTCAATAATCAATCTCCAATCCTAGATCATCAATCCTCAACCCTCAATCCTCAATCCTCAATCCTCAATCCTCATTTCTCAAACCTCAATTCTCAACCCTCTGTCCTCATCCTCAATTCTCAATCCTCAATCCTCAATCCTCAATCTTCAACCCTCAATATCCAATCTTCAATCCTCAATCCTCAATCCTCAATCCTCAATCCTCAATCCTCAATCGTCAATCTTCAATCCTCAATACTCAATCTTCAATCCTCAATCCTCAATCTTCAATCATCAATCCTCAATCCTCAATTCTCAATACTCAATCTTCAATCCTCCATTCTCAATCCTCAATCCTCATTTCTCAAACCTCAATCCTCAACCCTCAGTCCTCATCCTCAACTCTCAATTCTCAATCCTCAATCATCAATCCTCAATCTTCAATCCTCAATAATCAATCTCCAATCCTAGATCATCAATCCTCAACCCTCAATCCTCAATCCCCAATCCTCAATCCTCATTTCTCAAACCTCAATTCTCAACCCTCTGTCCTCATCCTCAATTCTCAATCCTCAATCCTCAATCCTCAATCTTCAACCCTCAATATCCAATCTTCAATCCTCAATCCTTAATCCTCAATCCTCAATCCTCAATCCTCAATCCTGAGACCTCAATCATCAATATTCAACCCTCAGTCCTCGTCCTCAATCCACAACCCTCAATCCTCAATCCTCAATCTTCAATCATCAATATTCAATCTTCAATCCTCAATGCTCAATCCTCAATCCTCAATCCTCGATCCTCAATCTTCAATCCTCAATCCTCAATCCTCAATCCTCAATCCTCAATCTTCAATCCTCAATACTCAATCTTCAATCCTCAATCCTCTATCGTCAATCCTCAATCCTCAATCTTCAATCCTCAATACTCAATCCTCAACCCTCAATCTTCAATCCTCAATAATCAATCTCCAATCCTAGATCCTCAATCCACAATCTTCAATCCTTAATCCTCAATCTTCAATCCTCAATCGTCAATACTCAATCCTCAATCCTCAATCTTCAATCTTCAATACACAATCTTCAATCATCATTCCTCAATCCTCAACCCTCAATCCTCAATCTTCAATCCTCAATCCTCAATCCTCAGTCCTCAATCCTCAGTCCTCAATCCTCAAACCTCAATCCTCTACCGTCAGTCCTCGTCCTCAATCCTCAAACCTCAATCCTCAATCCTCAATATTCAATCATCAATCCTCAATCCTCAATCCTCAATCCTCAATCCTCAATCCTCAATCTTCAATCCTCAATCCTCAATCCTCAATCCTCAATCCTCAATCCCCAATCCTCAATCGTCAATCCTCAATCCTCAATCTTCAATCCTCAATACTCAATTTTCAATCCTCAATACTCAATCCTCAATCCTCAATCCTCAATCCTCAATCCTCAATCCTCATTTCTCAAACCTCAATCCTCAACCCTCAGTCCTCATCCTCAATTCTCAATTCTCAATCCTCAATCGTCAATCCTCAATCTTCAATCCTCAATAATCTATCTCCAATTCTAGATTCTCAATCCTCAATCCTCAATCCTCAATCTTCCATCCTCAATAATCAATCTCCAATCCTAGATCCTCAATCTTCAATGCTCAATCCTCATTCCTCAATCCTCATTCTTCAATCCTCAATACCCAATCCTCAATCTTCAATCCTCAATCATCAATCCTCAATTCTCAATCCTCAATCCTCAACCCTCAGTTGTCAAACCTCAATCCTCAATCCTCAATCCTCAATCCTCAATTTTCAATCCCTAATACTCAATCTTCAATCCTCAATCCTCAGTCCTCAAACCTCAATCCTGAATCTTCCATACTCAACCTTCAAGCCTCAATCCTCAGTCCTCAATACTCAACCATCAATCCTCAATTCTCAATACTCAATACAATATTCTGAATTCTCAGGATTCAATACTCAAACCTCAATCCTCAACCCTCAGCCCTCATCCTCCATCCTCAATCCTCAATCCTCAATCCTCATTCCTCAATCTTCAATCCTCAATACTCAATCTTCAATCCTCAATCCTCAATCGTCAATCCTCAATCCTCAATCTTCAATCCTCAATTCTCAATTTTCAATCCTCAATCCTCCATCCTCAATCCTCAATTCTCAATCCTCAATCCTCAGTTCTCAGTCCTCAAACTACAATCCTCAACCCTCAGCCCTCATCCTCAATTCTCAATCCTCAATCCTCAATCCTCAACCCTCAATCTTCAATCCTCAATAATCGATCTCCAATCCTAGATCCTCAACCCTCAATCCTCAATCCCCAATCTTCAATCCACAATAATCAACCTCCAATTCTAGATCCTCAACCCTCAATCCTCAATCCTCAATTCTCAATCCTCAATCCTCAATCCTCAATCCTCAATCCTCAATCCTCAATCTTCAAACCTCAATACTCAGTTTTCAATCTTCAATCCTCAATCCTCAATCCTCAATCCTCATTCTACAATCCTCAATGCCCAATCCTCAATCTTCAATCTTCAATCCTCAATTCGCAATCCTCAATCCTCAATCCTCAGACCTCAAGTATCAATACTCAACCCTCAGTCCTCGTCCTCAATCCACAACCCTCAATACTCAACCCTCAGTCCTCGTCCTCCATCCTCAATCCTCAATCCTCAATCCTCAATCCTCAATCTTCAATCCTAGATACTCAATCCTCAATCCTCAATATTCAATCCTCAATCCTCAATCCTCAATCCACAATCCTCAACTTTCAATCCTCAATACTCAATCTTCAATCCTCAATCCTCAATCCTCAATCCTCAGTCCTTAATCCTCAGTCATCAATCCTCAATCTTCGATACTCAATCGACAATCCTCAGTCCTCAATCCTCAATCCTCAATCCTCGTTCCTCAAACCTCAATCCTCAAACCTCAGTCCTTACCCTCAATTTTCAATTCTCAATTCTCAATCCTCAATCCTCAATCTTCAATCCTCATTAATCAATCTTCAATCCTCAATCCTCAATCCTCAATCCTCAATCCTCAATCTTCAATCCTCAATACTCAATCTTCAATCCTCAATCCTCAATCGTCAATCCTCAATCCTCAATCTTCAATCCTCAATACTCAATCTTCAATCCTCAATCCTCCATCCTCAATCCTCAATTCTCAATTCTCAATCCTCAATCCTCAGTCCTCAGTCCTCAAACTACAATCCTCAACCCTCAGCCCTCATACTCAATTCTCAATCCTCAATCCTCAATCCTCAACCCTCAATCTTCAATCCTCAATCCTCAATCCTCAATCCTCAGACCTCAATCATCAATATTCAACCCTCAGTACTCGTCCTCAATCCACAACCCTCAATCCTCAATCGTTAATCTTCATTCATCAATATTCAACCTTCAATCCTCAATCCTCAATCCTCAATGTTCAGTCCTCAATACCCAATCCTCAATCTTCAATCCTCAATCCTCAATCCTCAATCCTCAATCTTCAATCCTCAATACTCAATCTTCAATCCTCAATCCTCATTCCTCACTCCCCGATCCTCAATTTTCAATCTTCAATCCTCAATCCTCAACCCTCAATATTCAACACACAACCCTCAGCCATGAATCCTCAATACTCAACTATCAATCCTCAATTCTCAATACTCAATAGAATATCCTGAATTCTCATGGTTCAATACTCAATCCACAATATTCATAATCAAATCTCAATCCTCAATATTCAATCCTCAATACTCAATTTCAATTCTCAATCGTCAATTCTCAATTCTCAATACTCAATCCTCAACCGTCATTCATCAATCCCCAATCCTCAATTTTCAATCCTGAATCCTCAATCCTCAATCCTCAATCCTCAATCCTCAATCCTCAATCCTCAATCTTCAATCTTCAATACACAATCTTCAATCATCAATCCTCAATCCTCAATCCTCAATCCTCAATCTTCAATCCTCAATACTCAATCTTCAATCCACAATCCTCATTCCTCAATCCCCGATCCTCAATTTTCAATCCTCAATCCTCAATCCTCAATCCTCGATCCTCATCCTTCAGTCCTCAATCCTCAATCTTCAATCCTCAATCCTCAATCCTCAATCCTCAATCCTCAATCCTCAATCGTCAATCTTCAATCCTCAATACTCAGTCTTCAATCCTCAATCCTCAATCTTCAATCATCAATCCTCAATCCTCAATTCTCAATACTCAATCTTCAATCCTCCATACTCAATCCTCAATCCTCATTTCTCAAACCTCAATCCTCAACCCTCAGTCCTCATCCTCAACTCTCAATTCTCAATCCTCAATCATCAATCCTCAATCTTCAATCCTCAATAATCAATCTCCAATCCTAGATCATCAATCCTCAACCCTCAATCCTCAATCCCCAATCCTCAATCCTCATTTCTCAAACCTCAATTCTCAACCCTCTGTCCTCATCCTCAATTCTCAATCCTCAATCCTCAATCCTCAATCTTCAACCCTCAATATCCAATCTTCAATCCTCAATCCTCAATCCTCAATCCTCAATCCTCAATCCTCAATCCTCAGACCTCAATCATCAATATTCAACCCTCAGTCCTCGTCCTCAATCCACAACCCTCAATCCTCAATCCTCAATCTTCAATCATCAATATTCAATCTTCAATCCTCAATGCTCAATCCTCAATCCTCAATCCTCGATCCTCAATCTTCAATCCTCAATCCTCAATCCTCAATCCTCAATCCTCAATCTTCAATCCTCAATACTCAATCTTCAATCCTCAATCCTCAATCGTCAATCCTCAATCCTCAATCTTCAATCCTCAATACTCAATCCTCAACCCTCAATCTTCAATCCTCAATAATCAATCTCCAATCCTAGATCCTCAATCCACAATCTTCAATCCTTAATCCTCAATCTTCAATCCTCAATCCTCAATACTCAATCCTCAATCCTCAATCTTCAATCTTCAATACACAATCTTCAATCTTCAATCATCAATCCTCAATCCTCAACCCTCAATCCTCAATCTTCAATCCTCAATCCTCAATCCTCAGTCCTCAATCCTCAGTCCTCAATCCTCAAACCTCAATCCTCTACCGTCAGTCCTCGTCCTCAATCCTCAAACCTCAATCCTCAATCCTCAATATTCAATCATCAATCCTCAATCCTCAATCCTCAATCCTCAATCCTCAATCCTCAATCTTCAATCCTCAATCCTCAATCCTCAATCCTCAATCCTCAATCCCCAATCCTCAATCGTCAATCCTCAATCCTCAATCTTCAATCCTCAATACTCAATTTTCAATCCTCAATACTCAATCCTCAATCCTCAATTCTCAATCCTCAATCCTCAGTCCTCAGTCCTCAAACTTCAATCCTCAAACCTCAGCCCTCATCCTCCATCCTCTATCCTTAATCATCAATCCTCAATCATCAATCCTCAATATTCAATCTTCAACCCTCAATCCTCAATCCTCAATCCTCAAGCCTCAATCCTCAGTGATCAATACTCAATCTTCAATACACAATCCTCAATCCTCAATCCTCAATCCTCAATCCTCAATCCTCAATCCTCATTTCTCAAACCTCAATCCTCAACCCTCAGTCCTCATCCTCAATTCTCAATTCTCAATCCTCAATCGTCAATCCTCAATCTTCAATCCTCAATAATCAATCTCCAATTCTAGATTCTCAATCCTCAATCCTCAATCCTCAATCTTCCATCCTCAATAATCAATCTCCAATCCTAGATCCTCAATCTTCAATGCTCAATCCTCAATCCTCAATCCTCATTCTTCAATCCTCAACACCCAATCCTAAATCTTCAATCCTCAATCATCAATCCTCAATTCTCAATCCTCAATCCTCAACCCTCAGTTGTCAAACCTCAATCCTCAATCCTCAATCCTCAATCCTCAATCTTCAATCCCTAATACTCAATCTTCAATCCTCAATCCTCAGTCCTCAAACCTCAACCCTGAATCTTCCATACTCAACCTTCAAGCCTCAATCCTCAGTCCTCAATACTCAACCATCAATCCTCAATTCTCAATACTCAATAGAATATCCTGAATTCTCAGGATTCAATACTCAAACCTCAATCCTCAACCCTCAGCCCTCATCCTCCATCCTCAATCCTCAATCCTCATTCCTCAATCCTCAATCTTCAATCCTAGATACTCAATCCTCAATCCTCAATATTCAATCCTCAATCCTCAATCCTCAATCCACAATCCTCAACTTTCAATCCTCAATACTCAATCTTCAACCCTCAATCCTCAATCCTCAATTCTCAGTCCTCAATCCTCAGTCATCAATCCTTAATCTTCGATACTCAATCGACAATCCTCAGTCCTCAATCCTCAATCCTCAATCCTCGTTCCTCAAACCTCAATCCTCAAACCTCAGTCCTTACCCTCAATTTTCAATTCTCAATTCTCAATCCTCAATCCTCAATCTTCAATCCTCATTAATCAATCTCCAATCCTACACCCTCAATCCCCAATCCTCAATCCTCAATCCTCATTCTTCAATCCTCAATACCCAATCCTCAATCGTCAATCCTGTATCAACAATCCTTAATTCTCAATCCTCAATACTCAGTCCTCAGCCGTCAAACCTCAATCCCCGACCCTCAGCCCTCATCCTCAATCCTCAGTCCTCTATCCTCAATTCTGAATCTTCAATACTGAACCTTCAATCCTCAATCCTCAGTCCTCAGTACTCAACCATCAATCCTCAATTCTCTATACACAACAGAATATCCTGAATTCTCAGGATTCAATACTCAAACCTCAACCCTCAACCCTCAGCCATCATCCTCCATCCTCAATCCTCAATCCTCAATCCTCAATCTTCAATCCTCAATACTCAATCTTCAATCCTCAATCCTCAATCCTCAATCCTCAATCCTCAATCTTCAATCCTCAATACTCAATCTTCAATCCTCAATCCTCAATCGTCAATCCTCAATCCTCAATCTTCAATCCTCAATACTCAATTTTCAATCCTCAATCCTCCATCCTCAATCCTCAATCCTCAATCCTCAACCCTCAATCTTCAATCCTCAATCCTCAATCCTCAATCCTCAATCCTCAGTCCTCAATCCTCAGTCCTCAATCCTCAAACCTCAATCCTCAATCGTCAATCTTCAATCCTCAATACTCAATCTTCAATCCTCAATCCTCAATCTTCAATCATCAATCCTCAATCCTCAATTCTCAATACTCAACCTTCAATCCTCCATACTCAATCCTCAATCCTCATTTCTCAAACCTCAATCCTCAACCCTCAGTCCTCATCCTCAACTCTCAATTCTCAATCCTCAATCATCAATCCTCAATCTTCAATCCTCAATAATCAATCTCCAATCCTAGATCATCAATCCTCAACCCTCAATCCTCAATCCCCAATCCTCAATCCTCATTTCTCAAACCTCAATTCTCAACCCTCTGTCCTCATCCTCAATTCTCAATCCTCAATCCTCAATCCTCAATCTTCAACCCTCAATATCCAATCTTCAATCCTCAATCCTCAATCCTCAATCCTCAATCCTCAATCCTCAATCCTCAGACCTCAATCATCAATATTCAACCCTCAGTCCTCGTCCTCAATCCACAACCCTCAATCCTCAATCCTCAATCTTCAATCATCAATATTCAATCTTCAATCCTCAATGCTCAATCCTCAATCCTCAATCCTCGATCCTCAATCTTCAATCCTCAATCCTCAATCCTCAATCCTCAATCCTCAATCTTCAATCCTCAATACTCAATCTTCAATCCTCAATCCTCAATCGTCAATCCTCAATCCTCAATCTTCAATCCTCAATACTCAATCCTCAACCCTCAATCTTCAATCCTCAATAATCAATCTCCAATCCTAGATCCTCAATCCACAATCTTCAATCCTTAATCCTCAATCTTCAATCCTCAATCCTCAATACTCAATCCTCAATCCTCAATCTTCAATCTTCAATACACAATCTTCAATCATCAATCCTCAATCCTCAACCCTCAATCCTCAATCTTCAATCCTCAATCCTCAATCCTCAGTCCTCAATCCTCAGTCCTCAATCCTCAAACCTCAATCCTCTACCGTCAGTCCTCGTCCTCAATCCTCAATCCTCAATCCTCAATCCCCAATCCTCAATCGTCAATCCTCAATTCTCAATCTTCAATCCTCAATACTCAATTTTCAATCCTCAATACTCAATCCTCAATCCTCAATTCTCAATCCTCAATCCTCAGTCCTCAGTCCTCAAACTTCAATCCTCAAACCTCAGCCCTCATCCTCCATTCTCTATCCTTAATCATCAATCCTCAATCATCAATCCTCAATATTCAATCTTCAACCCTCAATCCTCAATCCTCAATCCTCAAGCCTCAATCCTCAGTGATCAATACTCAATCTTCAATACACAATCCTCAATCCTCAATCCTCAATCCTCAATCCTCAATCCTCAATCCTCATTTCTCAAACCTCAATCCTCAACCCTCAGTCCTCATCCTCAATTCTCAATTCTCAATCCTCAATCGTCAATCCTCAATCTTCAATCCTCAATAATCAATCTCCAATTCTAGATTCTCAATCCTCAATCCTCAATCCTCAATCTTCCATCCTCAATAATCAATCTCCAATCCTAGATCCTCAATCTTCAATGCTCAATCCTCAATCCTCAATCCTCATTCTTCAATCCTCAATACCCAATCCTAAATCTTCAATCCTCAATCATCAATCCTCAATTCTCAATCCTCAATCCTCAACCCTCAGTTGTCAAACCTCAATCCTCAATCCTCAATCCTCAATCCTCAATCTTCAATCCCTAATACTCAATCTTCAATCCTCAATCCTCAGTCCTCAAACCTCAACCCTGAATCTTCCATACTCAACCTTCAAGCCTCAATCCTCAGTCCTCAATACTCAACCATCAATCCTCAATTCTCAATACTCAATAGAATATCCTGAATTCTCAGGATTCAATACTCAAACCTCAATCCTCAACCCTCAGCCCTCATCCTCCATCCTCAATCCTCAATCCTCATTCCTCAATCCTCAATCTTCAATCCTAGATACTCAATCCTCAATCCTCAATATTCAATCCTCAATCCTCAATCCTCAATCCACAATCCTCAACTTTCAATCCTCAATACTCAATCTTCAACCCTCAATCCTCAATCCTCAATTCTCAGTCCTCAATCCTCAGTCATCAATCCTTAATCTTCGATACTCAATCGACAATCCTCAGTCCTCAATCCTCAATCCTCAATCCTCGTTCCTCAAACCTCAATCCTCAAACCTCAGTCCTTACCCTCAATTTTCAATTCTCAATTCTCAATCCTCAATCCTCAATCTTCAATCCTCATTAATCAATCTCCAATCCTACACCCTCAATCCCCAATCCTCAATCCTCAATCCTCATTCTTCAATCCTCAATACCCAATCCTCAATCGTCAATCCTGTATCAACAATCCTTAATTCTCAATCCTCAATACTCAGTCCTCAGCCGTCAAACCTCAATCCCCGACCCTCAGCCCTCATCCTCAATCCTCAGTCCTCTATCCTCAATTCTGAATCTTCAATACTGAACCTTCAATCCTCAATCCTCAGTCCTCAGTACTCAACCATCAATCCTCAATTCTCTATACACAACAGAATATCCTGAATTCTCAGGATTCAATACTCAAACCTCAATCCTCAACCCTCAGCCATCATCCTCCATCCTCAATCCTCAATCCTCAATCCTCAATCTTCAATCCTCAATACTCAATCTTCAATCCTCAATCCTCAATCCTCAATCCTCAATCCTCAATCTTCAATCCTCAATACTCAATCTTCAATCCTCAATCCTCAATCGTCAATCCTCAATCCTCAATCTTCAATCCTCAATACTCAATTTTCAATCCTCAATCCTCCATCCTCAATCCTCAATCCTCAATCCTCAACCCTCAATCTTCAATCCTCAATCCTCAATCCTCAATCCTCAATCCTCAGTCCTCAATCCTCAGTCCTCAATCCTCAAACCTCAATCCTCTACCGTCAGTCCTCGTCCTCAATCCTCAAACCTCAATCCTCAATCCTCAATATTCAATCATCAATCCTCAATCCTCAATCCTCAATCCTCAATCCTCAATCCTCAATCTTCAATCCTCAATCCTCAATCCTCAATCCTCAATCTTCAATCCTCAATACTCAATCTTCAATCCTCAATCCTCAATCGTCAATCCTCAATCCTCAATCTTCAATCCTCAATACTCAATCCTCAACCCTCAATCTTCAATCCTCAATAATCAATCTCCAATCCTAGATCCTCAATCCACAATCTTCAATCCTTAATCCTCAATCTTCAATCCTCAATCCTCAATACTCAATCCTCAATCCTCAATCTTCAATCTTCAATACACAATCTTCAATCATCAATCCTCAATCCTCAACCCTCAATCCTCAATCTTCAATCCTCAATCCTCAATCCTCAGTCCTCAATCCTCAGTCCTCAATCCTCAAACCTCAATCCTCTACCGTCAGTCCTCGTCCTCAATCCTCAATCCTCAATCCTCAATCCCCAATCCTCAATCGTCAATCCTCAATTCTCAATCTTCAATCCTCAATACTCAATTTTCAATCCTCAATACTCAATCCTCAATCCTCAATTCTCAATCCTCAATCCTCAGTCCTCAGTCCTCAAACTTCAATCCTCAAACCTCAGCCCTCATCCTCCATTCTCTATCCTTAATCATCAATCCTCAATCATCAATCCTCAATATTCAATCTTCAACCCTCAATCCTCAATCCTCAATCCTCAAGCCTCAATCCTCAGTGATCAATACTCAATCTTCAATACACAATCCTCAATCCTCAATCCTCAATCCTCAATCCTCAATCCTCAATCCTCATTTCTCAAACCTCAATCCTCAACCCTCAGTCCTCATCCTCAATTCTCAATTCTCAATCCTCAATCGTCAATCCTCAATCTTCAATCCTCAATAATCAATCTCCAATTCTAGATTCTCAATCCTCAATCCTCAATCCTCAATCTTCCATCCTCAATAATCAATCTCCAATCCTAGATCCTCAATCTTCAATGCTCAATCCTCAATCCTCAATCCTCATTCTTCAATCCTCAATACCCAATCCTAAATCTTCAATCCTCAATCATCAATCCTCAATTCTCAATCCTCAATCCTCAACCCTCAGTTGTCAAACCTCAATCCTCAATCCTCAATCCTCAATCCTCAATCTTCAATCCCTAATACTCAATCTTCAATCCTCAATCCTCAGTCCTCAAACCTCAACCCTGAATCTTCCATACTCAACCTTCAAGCCTCAATCCTCAGTCCTCAATACTCAACCATCAATCCTCAATTCTCAATACTCAATAGAATATCCTGAATTCTCAGGATTCAATACTCAAACCTCAATCCTCAACCCTCAGCCCTCATCCTCCATCCTCAATCCTCAATCCTCATTCCTCAATCCTCAATCTTCAATCCTAGATACTCAATCCTCAATCCTCAATATTCAATCCTCAATCCTCAATCCTCAATCCACAATCCTCAACTTTCAATCCTCAATACTCAATCTTCAACCCTCAATCCTCAATCCTCAATTCTCAGTCCTCAATCCTCAGTCATCAATCCTTAATCTTCGATACTCAATCGACAATCCTCAGTCCTCAATCCTCAATCCTCAATCCTCGTTCCTCAAACCTCAATCCTCAAACCTCAGTCCTTACCCTCAATTTTCAATTCTCAATTCTCAATCCTCAATCCTCAATCTTCAATCCTCATTAATCAATCTCCAATCCTACACCCTCAATCCCCAATCCTCAATCCTCAATCCTCATTCTTCAATCCTCAATACCCAATCCTCAATCGTCAATCCTGTATCAACAATCCTTAATTCTCAATCCTCAATACTCAGTCCTCAGCCGTCAAACCTCAATCCCCGACCCTCAGCCCTCATCCTCAATCCTCAGTCCTCTATCCTCAATTCTGAATCTTCAATACTGAACCTTCAATCCTCAATCCTCAGTCCTCAGTACTCAACCATCAATCCTCAATTCTCTATACACAACAGAATATCCTGAATTCTCAGGATTCAATACTCAAACCTCAATCCTCAACCCTCAGCCATCATCCTCCATCCTCAATCCTCAATCCTCAATCCTCAATCTTCAATCCTCAATACTCAATCTTCAATCCTCAATCCTCAATCCTCAATCCTCAATCCTCAATCTTCAATCCTCAATACTCAATCTTCAATCCTCAATCCTCAATCGTCAATCCTCAATCCTCAATCTTCAATCCTCAATACTCAATTTTCAATCCTCAATCCTCCATCCTCAATCCTCAATCCTCAATCCTCAACCCTCAATCTTCAATCCTCAATCCTCAATCCTCAATCCTCAATCCTCAGTCCTCAATCCTCAGTCCTCAATCCTCAAACCTCAATCCTCTACCGTCAGTCCTCGTCCTCAATCCTCAAACCTCAATCCTCAATCCTCAATATTCAATCATCAATCCTCAATCCTCAATCCTCAATCCTCAATCCTCAATCCTCAATCTTCAATCCTCAATCCTCAATCCTCAATCCTCAATCCCCAATCCTCAATCGTCAATCCTCAATCCTCAATCTTCAATCCTCAATACTCAATTTTCAATCCTCAATACTCAATCCTCAATCCTCAATTCTCAATCCTCAGTCCTCAGTCCTCAAACTTCAATCCTCAAACCTCAGCCCTCATCCTCCATCCTCTATCCTTAATCATCAATACTCAATCATCAATACTCAATATTCAATCTTCAACCCTCAATCCTCAATCCTCAAGCCTCAATCCTCAGTGATCAATACTCAATCTTCAATACACAATCCTCAATCCTCAATCCTCAATCCTCAATCCTCAATCCTCAATCCTCAATCCTCATTTCTCAAACCTCAATCCTCAACCCTCAGTCCTCATCCTCAATTCTGAATTCTCAATCCTCAATCGTCAATCCTCAATCTTCAATCCTCAATAATCAATCTCCAATTCTAGATTCTCAATCCTCAATCCTCAATCCTCAATCTTCCATCCTCAATAATCAATCTCCAATCCTAGATCCTCAATCTTCAATGCTCAATCCTCATTCCTCAATCCTCATTCTTCAATCCTCAATACCCAATCCTCAATCTTCAATCCTCAATCATCAATCCTCAATTCTCAATCCTCAATCCTCAACCCTCAGTTGTCAAACCTCAATCCTCAATCCTCAATCCTCAATCCTCAATTTTCAATCCCTAATACTCAATCTTCAATCCTCAATCCTCAGTCCTCAAACCTCAATCCTGAATCTTCCATACTCAACCTTCAAGCCTCAATCCTCAGTCCTCAATACTCAACCATCAATCCTCAATTCTCAATACTCAATACAATATTCTGAATTCTCAGGATTCAATACTCAAACCTCAATCCTCAACCCTCAGCCCTCATCCTCCATCCTCAATCCTCAATCCTCAATCCTCATTCCTCAATCTTCAATCGTAGATACTCAATCCTCAATCCTCAATATTCAATCCTCAATCCTCAATCCTCAATCCTCAATCCTCAATCCTCAATCCTCAATCTTCAATCCTAGATACTCAATCCTCAATCCTCAATATTCAATCCTCAATCCTCAATCCTCAATCCACAATCCTCAACTTTCAATCCTCAATACTCAATCTTCAATCCTCAATCCTCAATCCTCAATCCTCAGTCCTTAATCCTCAGTCATCAATCCTCAATCTTCGATACTCAATCGACAATCCTCAGTCCTCAATCCTCAATCCTCAATCCTCGTTCCTCAAACCTCAATCCTCAAACCTCAGTCCTTACCCTCAATTTTCAACTCTCAATTCTCAATCCTCAATCCTCAATCTTCAATCCTCATTAATCAATCTCCAATCCTACACCCTCAATCCCCAATCCTCAATCCTCAATCCTCATTCTTCAATCCTCAATACCCAATCCTCAATCGTCAATCCTGTATCAACAATCCTTAATTCTCAATCCTCAACACTCAGTCCTCAGCCGTCGAACCTCAATCCCCGACCCTCAGCCCTCATCCTCAATCCTCAGTCCTCAATCCTCAATTCTGAATCTTCAATACTGAACCTTCAATCCTCAATCCTCAGTCCTCAGTACTCAACCATCAATCCTCAATTCTCTATACACAATAGAATATCCTGAATTCCCAGGATTCAATACTCAAACCTCAATCCTCAACCCTCAGCCATCATCCTCCATCCTCAATCCTCAATCCTCAATCCTCAATCTTCAATCCTCAATACTCAATCTTCAATCCTCAATCCTCAATCCTCAATCCTCAATCCTCAATCTTCAATCCTCAATACTCAATTTTCAATCCTCAATCCTCAATCCTCAATCCTCAATCCTTAATCCTCAATCTTCAATCCTCAATACTCAATCTTCAATCCTCAATCCTCAATCGTCAATCCTCAATCCTCAATCTTCAATCCTCAATACTCAATTTTCAATCCTCAATCCTCCATCCTCAATCCTCAATTCTCAATTCTCAATCCTCAATCCTCAGTCCTCAGTCCTCAAACTACAATCCTCAACCCTCAGCCCTCATACTCAATTCTCAATCCTCAATCCTCAATCCTCAACCCTCAATCTTGAATCCTCAATCCTCAATCCTCAATCCTCAGACCTCAATCATCAATATTCAACCCTCAGTACTCGTCCTCAATCCACAACCCTCAATCCTCAATCGTTAATCTTCATTCATCAATATTCAACCTTCAATCCTCAATCCTCAATCCTCAATGTTCAGTCCTCAATACCCAATCCTCAATCTTCAATCCTCAATCCTCAATCCTCAATCCTCAATCTTCAATCCTCAATACTCAATCTTCAATCCTCAATCCTCATTCCTCACTCCCCGATCCTCAATTTTCAATCTTCAATCCTCAATCCTCAACCCTCAATATTCAACACACAACCCTCAGCCATGAATCCTCAATACTCAACTATCAATCCTCAATTCTCAATACTCAATAGAATATCCTGAATTCTCATGGTTCAATACTCAATCCACAATATTCAATAATCAAATCTCAATCCTCAATATTCAATCCTCAATACTCAATTTCAATTCTCAATCGTCAATTCTCAATCCTCAATACTCAATCCTCAACCGTCAATCATCAATCCCCAATCCTCAATTTTCAATCCTGAATCCTCAATCCTCAATCCTCAATCCTCAATCCTCAATCCTCAATCCTCAATCTTCAATCTTCAATACACAATCTTCAATCATCAATCCTCAATCCTCAATCCTCAATCCTCAATCTTCAATCCTCAATACTCAATCTTCAATCCACAATCCTCATTCCTCAATCCTCAATTCTCAATCCTCAATCCTCAATCCTCAACCCTCAATCTTCAATCCTCAATAATCAATCTCCAAACCTAGATCCTCAACCCTCAATCCTCAATCCCCAATCTTCAATCCACAATAATCAATCTCCAATTCCAGATCCTCAACCCTCAATCCTCAATCCTCAATCCTCAATCCTCAATCCTCAATCCTCAATCCTCAATCCTCAATCCTCAATCTTGAATCCTCAATACTCAGTTTTCAATCTTCAATCCTCAATCCTCAATCCTCAATCCTCATTCTACAATCCTCAATACCCAATCCTCAATCTTCAATCTTCAATCCTCAATTCGCAATCCTCAATCCTCAATCCTCAGACCTCAAGTATCAATACTCAACCCTCAGTCCTCGTCCTCAATCCACAACCCTCAATACTCAACCCTCAGTCCTCGTCCTCAATCCACAACCCTCAATCCTTAATCGTTAATCTTCATTCATCAATCCTCAGTCATCAATCCTCAATCTTCGATACTCAATCGTCAATCCTCAGTCCTCAATCCTCAATCCTCAATCCTCGTTCCTCAAACCTCAATCCTCAAACCTCAGGCCTTATCCTCAATATTCAATTCTCAATTCTCAATCCTCAATCCGCAATCTTGAATCCTCATTAATCAATCTCCAATCCTACACCCTCAATCCCCAATCCTCAATCCTCAATCCTCATTCTTCAATCCTCAATACCCAATCCTCAATCGTCAATCCTGTATCAACAATCCTTAATTCTCAATCCTCAATACTCAGTCCTCAGCCGTCAAACCTCAATCCCCGACCCTCAGCCCTCATCCTCAATTCTCAGTCCTCAATCCTCAGTCCTCAGTCCTCAAACCTCAATCCTCAACCCTCAGACATCATCCTCAATCCTCAATCCTCAATCCTCAATCCTCAATCTTCAATCCTCAATACTCAATCTTCAATCCTCAATCCTCAGCCCACAAACCTCAATTCTGAATCCTCAATACTCAACCTTCAATCCTCAATCCTCAGTCCTCAGTACTCAACCATCAATCCCCAATTCTCAATACTCAATAGAATATCCTGAATTCTCAGGATTCAATACTCAAACCTCAAACCTCAACCCTCAGCCCTCATCCTCCATCCTCAACCCTCAATCCTCAATCCTCAATCTTCAATCCTCAGTACTCAATATTCAATCCCCAATCCTCAATCCTCAATCCTCAATCCTCAATCCTCAATCCTCAATCCTCAATCCTCAACCCTCAATCGTCATTCCTCAAACCTCAATCCTCAACCCTCAGTCCTCATTCTCAATTCTCAATCCTCAATCCTCAATCCTCAATCCTCAATCTTCAATCCTCAATAATCAATCTCCAATCCTAGATCCTCAATCCACAATCTTCAATCCTTAGTTCTCAATCTTCAATCCTCAATCCCCAGTCTTCAATCTTCAATCCTCAATGCTCAATCCTCAATCCTCAATCCTCAGTCCTCAATCCTCAGTCCTCAATCCTCAAACCTCAATCCTCTACCGTCAGTCCTCGTCCTCAATCCTCAAACCTCAATCCTCAATCCTCAATATTCAATCATCAATCCTCAATCCTCAATCCTCAATCCTCAATCCCCAATCCTCAGTCTTCAATCCTCAATCCTCAATCCTCAATCCTCAATCCCCAATCCTCAATCGTCAATCCTCAATCCTCAATCTTCAATCCTTAATACTCAATTTTCAATCCTCAATACTCAATCCTCAATCCTCAATTCTCAATCCTCAATCCTCAGTCCTCAGTCCTCAATCTTCAACCCTGAATACTAAATCTTCAATCCTCAATCCTCAATCCTCAATCCTCATTTCTCAAACCTCAATCCTCAACCCTCAGTCCTCATCCTCAATTCTCAATTCTCAATCCTCAATCCTCAATCCTCAATCCTCAATCCTCAATCTTCAATCCTCAATACTCAATCTTCAATCCTCAATCCTCAATCGTCAATCCTCAATCCTCAATCTTCAATCCTCAATTCTCAATTTTCAATCCTCAATCCTCCATCCTCAATCCTCAATTCTCAATCCTCAATCCTCAATCCTCAACCCTCAATCTTCAATCCTCAATAATCAATCTCCAATCCTAGATCCTCAATCCACAATCTTCAATCCTTAATCCTCAATCATCAATCCTCAATCCCCAGTCTTCAATCTTCAATCCTCAATGCTTAATCCTCAATCCTCAATCCTCAGTCCTTAATCCTCAATCCTCAATCCTCAAACCTCAATCCTCTACCGTCAGTCCTCGTCCTCAATCCTCAAACCTCAATCCTCAATCCTCAGTATTCAATCATCAATACTCAATCTTCAATCCTCAATCCTCAATCGTCAATCCTCAATCCTCAATCCTCAATATTCAATCCTCAATTCTCAATTTTCAATCCTCAATCCTCCATCCTCAATCCTCAATTCTCAATCCTCAATCCTCAGTTCTCAGTCCTCAAACTACAATCCTCAACCCTCAGCCCTCATCCTCAATCTTCAATCCCCAATCCTCAATCCTCAATCCTCAATATTCAATCCTCAATTCTCAATCCTCAATACTCAATCCTCAACCGTCAATCATCAATCCCCAGTCCTCAATCTTCAATCCTCAATCCTCAATACTCAATCCTCAATCCTCAATCTTCAATCTTCAATACACAATCTTCAATCATCAATCCTCAATCCTCAACCCTCAATCCTCAATCTTCAATCCTCAATCCTCAATCCTCAGTCCTCAATCCTCAGTCCTCAATCCTCAAACCTCAATCCTCTACCGTCAGTCCTCGTCCTCAATCCTCAAACCTCAATCCTCAATCCTCAATATTCAATCATCAATCCTCAATCCTCAATCCTCAATCCTCAATCCTCAATCCTCAATCTTCAATCCTCAATCCTCAATCCTCAATCCTCAATCCTCAATCCCCAATCCTCAATCGTCAATCCTCAATCCTCAATCTTCAATCCTCAATACTCAATTTTCAATCCTCAATACTCAATCCTCAATCCTCAATTCTCAATCCTCAATCCTCAGTCCTCAGTCCTCAAACTTCAATCCTCAAACCTCAGCCCTCATCCTCCATCCTCTATCCTTAATCATCAATCCTCAATCATCAATCCTCAATATTCAATCTTCAACCCTCAATCCTCAATCCTCAATCCTCAAGCCTCAATCCTCAGTGATCAATACTCAATCTTCAATACACAATCCTCAATCCTCAATCCTCAATCCTCAATCCTCAATCCTCAATCCTCATTTCTCAAACCTCAATCCTCAACCCTCAGTCCTCATCCTCAATTCTCAATTCTGAATCCTCAATCGTCAATCCTCAATCTTCAATCCTCAATAATCAATCTCCAATTCTAGATTCTCAATCCTCAATCCTCAATCCTCAATCTTCCATCCTCAATAATCAATCTCCAATCCTAGATCCTCAATCTTCAATGCTCAATCCTCAATCCTCAATCCTCATTCTTCAATCCTCAATACCCAATCCTCAATCTTCAATCCTCAATCATCAATCCTCAATTCTCAATCCTCAATCCTCAACCCTCAGTTGTCAAACCTCAATCCTCAATCCTCAATCCTCAATCCTCAATCTTCAATCCCTAATACTCAATCTTCAATCCTCAATCCTCTGTCCTCAAACCTCAACCCTGAATCTTCCATACTCAACCTTCAAGCCTCAATCCTCAGTCCTCAATACTCAACCATCAATCCTCAATTCTCAATACTCAATAGAATATCCTGAATTCTCAGGATTCAATACTCAAACCTCAATCCTCAACCCTCAGCCCTCATCCTCCATCCTCAATCCTCAATCCTCATTCCTCAATCCTCAATCTTCAATCCTAGATACTCAATCCTCAATCCTCAATATTCAATCCTCAATCCTCAATCCTCAATCCACAATCCTCAACTTTCAATCCTCAATACTCAATCTTCAATCCTCAATCCTCAATCCTCAATTCTCAGTCCTCAATCCTCAGTCATCAATCCTTAATCTTCGATACTCAATCGACAATCCTCAGTCCTCAATCCTCAATCCTCAATCCTCGTTCCTCAAACCTCAATCCTCAAACCTCAGTCCTTACCCTCAATTTTCAATTCTCAATTCTCAATCCTCAATCCTCAATCTTCAATCCTCATTAATCAATCTCCAATCCTACACCCTCAATCCCCAATCCTCAATCCTCAATCCTCATTCTTCAATCCTCAATACCCAATCCTCAATCGTCAATCCTGTATCAACAATCCTTAATTCTCAATCCTCAATACTCAGTCCTCAGCCGTCAAACCTCAATCCCCGACCCTCAGCCCTCATCCTCAATCCTCAGTCCTCTATCCTCAATTCTGAATCTTCAATACTGAACCTTCAATCCTCAATCCTCAGTCCTCAGTACTCAACCATCAATCCTCAATTCTCTATACACAACAGAATATCCTGAATTCTCAGGATTCAATACTCAAACCTCAATCCTCAACCCTCAGCCATCATCCTCCATCCTCAATCCTCAATCCTCAATCCTCAATCTTCAATCCTCAATCCTCAATCCTCAATCCTCAATCCTCAATCTTCAATCCTCAATACTCAATCTTCAATCCTCAATCCTCAATCGTCAATCCTCAATCCTCAATCTTCAATCCTCAATACTCAATTTTCAATCCTCAATCCTCCATCCTCAATCCTCAATCCTCAATCCTCAACCCTCAATCTTCAATCCTCAATCCTCAATCCTCAATCCTCAATCCTCAGTCCTCAATCCTCAGTCCTCAATCCTCAAACCTCAATCCTCTACCGTCAGTCCTCGTCCTCAATCCTCAAACCTCAATCCTCAATCCTCAATATTCAATCATCAATCCTCAATCCTCAATCCTCAATCCTCAATCCTCAATCTTCAATCCTCAATCCTCAATCCTCAATCCTCAATCCCCAATCCTCAATCGTCAATCCTCAATCCTCAATCTTCAATCCTCAATACTCAATTTTCAATCCTCAATACTCAATCCTCAATCCTCAATTCTCAATCCTCAATCCTCAGTCCTCAGTCCTCAAACTTCAATCCTCAAACCTCAGCCCTCATCCTCCATCCTCTATCCTTAATCATCAATACTCAATCATCAATACTCAATATTCAATCTTCAACCCTCAATCCTCAATCCTCAAGCCTCAATCCTCAGTGATCAATACTCAATCTTCAATACACAATCCTCAATCCTCAATCCTCAATCCTCAATCCTCAATCCTCAATCCTCAATCCTCATTTCTCAAACCTCAATCCTCAACCCTCAGTCCTCATCCTCAATTCTCAATTCTCAATCCTCAATCGTCAATCCTCAATCTTCAATCCTCAATAATCAATCTCCAATTCTAGATTCTCAATCCTCAATCCTCAATCCTCAATCTTCCATCCTCAATAATCAATCTCCAATCCTAGATCCTCAATCTTCAATGCTCAATCCTCATTCCTCAATCCTCATTCTTCAATCCTCAATACCCAATCCTCAATCTTCAATCCTCAATCATCAATCCTCAATTCTCAATCCTCAATCCTCAACCCTCAGTTGTCAAACCTCAATCCTCAATCCTCAATCCTCAATCCTCAATTTTCAATCCCTAATACTCAATCTTCAATCCTCAATCCTCAGTCCTCAAACCTCAATCCTGAATCTTCCATACTCAACCTTCAAGCCTCAATCCTCAGTCCTCAATACTCAACCATCAATCCTCAATTCTCAATACTCAATACAATATTCTGAATTCTCAGGATTCAATACTCAAACTTCAATCCTCAACCCTCAGCCCTCATCCTCCATCCTCAATCCTCAATCCTCAATCCTCATTCCTCAATCTTCAATCGTAGATACTCAATCCTCAATCCTCAATATTCAATCCTCAATCCTCAATCCTCAATCCTCAATCCTCTACCCTCAATCGTCATTCCTCAAACCTCAATCCTCAACCCTCAGTCCTCATTCTCAATTCTCAATCCTCGATCCTCAATCCTCAATCCTCAATCTTCAATCCTCAATAATCAATCTCCAATCCTAGATCCTCAATCCACAATCTTCAATCCTTAGTTCTCAATCTTCAATCCTCAATCCCCAGTCTTCAATCTTCAATCCTCAATGCTCAATCCTCAATCCTCAATCCTCAGTCCTCAATCCTCAGTCCTCAATCCTCAAACCTCAATCCTCTACCGTCACTCCTCGTCCTCAATCCTCAAACCTCAATCCTCTACCGTCAGTCCTCGTCCTCAATCCTCAAACCTCAATCCTCAATCCTCAATATTCAATCATCAATACTCAATCCTCAATCCTCAATCCTCAATCCTCAATCCTCAATCTTCAATCCTCAATCCCCAATCCTCAATCCTCAATCCCCAATCCTCAATCGTCAATCCTCAATCCTCAATCTTCAATCCTTAATACTCAATTTTCAATCCTCAATACTCAATCCTCAATCCTCAATTCTCAATCCTCAATCCTCAGTCCTCAGTCCTCAATCTTCAACCCTGAATACTAAATCTTCAATCCTCAATCCTCAATCCTCAATCCTCATCTCTCAAACCTCAATCCTCAACCCTCAGTCCTCATCCTCAATTCTCAATTCTCAATCCTCAATCGTCAATCCTCAATCTTCAATCCTCAATAATCAATCTCCAATTCTAGATTCTCAATCCTCAATCCTCAATCCTCAATCTTCCATCCTCAATAATCAATCTCCAATCTTAGATCCTCAATCTTCGATGCTCAATCCTCAATCCTCAATCCTCATTCTTCAATCCTCAATACCCAATCCTCAATCTTCAATCCTCAATCATCAATGCTCAATCTTCAATCCTCAATACTCAAACTTCAATCCTCAATCCTCAATCCTCAATCCTCAATCCTCAATCTTCAATCCTCAATACTCAATCTTCAATCCTCAATCCTCAATCGTCAATCCTCAATCCTCAATCCTCAATCTTCAATCCTCAATTCTCAATTTTCAATCCTCAATCCTCCATCCTCAATCCTCAATTCTCAATCCTCAATCCTCAGTTCTCAGTCCTCAAACTACAATCCTCGACCCTCAGCCCTCATCCTCAATTCTCAATCCTCAATCCTCAATCCTCAACCCTCAATCTTCAATCCTCAATAATCGATCTCCAATCCTAGATCCTCAACCCTCAATCCTCAATCCCCAATCTTCAATCCACAATAATCAATCTCCAATTCTAGATCCTCAACCCTCAATCCTCAATCCTCAATTCTCAATCCTCAATCCTCAATCCTCAATCCTCAATCCTCAATCCTCAATCTTCAATCCTCAATACTCAGTTTTCAATCTTCAATCCTCAATCCTCAATCCTCAATCCTCATTCTACAATCCTCAATGCCCAATCCTCAATCTTCAATCTTCAATCCTCAATTCGCAATCCTCAATCCTCAATCCTCAGACCTCAAGTATCAATACTCAACCCTCAGTCCTCGTCCTCAATCCACAACCCTCAATACTCAACCCTCAGTCCTCGTCCTCCATCCTCAATCCTCAATCCTCAATCCTCAATCCTCAATCTTCAATCCTAGATACTCAATCCTCAATCCTCAATATTCAATCCTCAATCCTCAATCCTCAATCCTCAATCCTCAATCCTCAATCCTCAATCGTCAATCTTCAATCCTCAATACTCAATCTTCAATCCTCAATCCTCAATCTTCAATCATCAATCCTCAATCCTCAATTCTCAATACTCAATCTTCAATCCTCCATACTCAATCCTCAATCCCCATTTCTCAAACCTCAATCCTCAACCCTCAGTCCTCATCCTCAACTCTCAATTCTCAATCCTCAATCATCAATCCTCTATCTTCAATCCTCAATAATCAATCTCCAATCCTAGATCATCAATCCTCAACCCTCAATCCTCAATCCTCAATCCTCAATCCTCATTTCTCAAACCTCAATTCTCAACCCTCTGTCCTCATCCTCAATTCTCAATCCTCAATCCTCAATCCTCAATCTTCAACCCTCAATATCCAATCTTCAATCCTCAATCCTCAATCCTCAATCCTCAATCCTCAATCCTCAATCGTCAATCTTCAATCCTCAATACTCAATCTTCAATCCTCAATCCTCAATCTTCAATCATCAATCCTCAATCCTCAATTCTCAATACTCAATCTTCAATCCTCCATTCTCAATCCTCAATCCTCATTTCTCAAACCTCAATCCTCAACCCTCAGTCCTCATCCTCAACTCTCAATTCTCAATCCTCAATCATCAATCCTCAATCTTCAATCCTCAATAATCAATCTCCAATCCTAGATCATCAATCCTCAACCCTCAATCCTCAATCCCCAATCCTCAATCCTCATTTCTCAAACCTCAATTCTCAACCCTCTGTCCTCATCCTCAATTCTCAATCCTCAATCCTCAATCCTCAATCTTCAACCCTCAATATCCAATCTTCAATCCTCAATCCTTAATCCTCAATCCTCAATCCTCAATCCTCAATCCTCAGACCTCAATCATCAATATTCAACCCTCAGTCCTCGTCCTCAATCCACAACCCTCAATCCTCAATCCTCAATCTTCAATCATCAATATTCAATCTTCAATCCTCAATGCTCAATCCTCAATCCTCAATCCTCGATCCTCAATCTTCAATCCTCAATCCTCAATCCTCAATCCTCAATCCTCAATCTTCAATCCTCAATACTCAATCTTCAATCCTCAATCCTCAATCGTCAATCCTCAATCCTCAATCTTCAATCCTCAATACTCAATCCTCAACCCTCAATCTTCAATCCTCAATAATCAATCTCCAATCCTAGATCCTCAATCCACAATCTTCAATCCTTAATCCTCAATCTTCAATCCTCAATCCTCAATACTCAATCCTCAATCCTCAATCTTCAATCTTCAATACACAATCTTCAATCATCATTCCTCAATCCTCAACCCTCAATCCTCAATCTTCAATCCTCAATCCTCAATCCTCAGTCCTCAATCCTCAGTCCTCAATCCTCAAACGTCAATCCTCTACCGTCAGTCCTCGTCCTCAATCCTCAAACCTCAATCCTCAATCCTCAATATTCAATCATCAATCCTCAATCCTCAATCCTCAATCCTCAATCCTCAATCCTCAATCTTCAATCCTCAATCCTCAATCCTCAATCCTCAATCCTCAATCCCCAATCCTCAATCGTCAATCCTCAATCCTCAATCTTCAATCCTCAATACTCAATTTTCAATCCTCAATACTCAATCCTCAATCCTCAATTCTCAATCCTCAATCCTCAGTCCTCAGTCCTCAAACTTCAATCCTCAAACCTCAGCCCTCATCCTCCATCCTCTATCCTTAATCATCAATCCTCAATCATCAATCCTCAATATTCAATCTTCAACCCTCAATCCTCAATCCTCAATCCTCAAGCCTCAATCCTCAGTGATCAATACTCAATCTTCAATACACAATCCTCAATCCTCAATCCTCAATCCTCAATCCTCAATCCTCAATCCTCATTTCTCAAACCTCAATCCTCAACCCTCAGTCCTCATCCTCAATTCTCAATTCTCAATCCTCAATCGTCAATCCTCAATCTTCAATCCTCAATAATCAATCTCCAATTCTAGATTCTCAATCCTCAATCCTCAATCCTCAATCTTCCATCCTCAATAATCAATCTCCAATCCTAGATCCTCAATCTTCAATGCTCAATCCTCAATCCTCAATCCTCATTCTTCAATCCTCAATACCCAATCCTCAATCTTCAATCCTCAATCATCAATCCTCAATTCTCAATCCTCAATCCTCAACCCTCAGTTGTCAAACCTCAATCCTCAATCCTCAATCCTCAATCCTCAATCTTCAATCCCTAATACTCAATCTTCAATCCTCAATCCTCAGTCCTCAAACCTCATCCCTGAATCTTCCATACTCAACCTTCAAGCCTCAATCCTCAGTCCTCAATACTCAACCATCAATCCTCAATTCTCAATACTCAATAGAATATCCTGAATTCTCAGGATTCAATACTCAAACCTCAATCCTCAACCCTCAGCCCTCATCCTCCATCCTCAATGCTCAATCCTCATTCCTCAATCCTCAATCTTCAATCCTAGATACTCAATCCTCAATCCTCAATATTCAATCCTCAATCCTCAATCCTCAATCCACAATCCTCAACTTTCAATCCTCAATACTCAATCTTCAACCCTCAATCCTCAATCCTCAATTCTCAGTCCTCAATCCTCAGTCTTCAATCCTTAATCTTCGATACTCAATCGACAATCCTCAGTCCTCAATCCTCAATCCTCAATCCTCGTTCCTCAAACCACAATCCTCAAACCTCAGTCCTTACCCTCAATTTTCAATTCTCAATTCTCAATCCTCAATCCTCAATCTTCAATCCTCATTAATCAATCTCCAATCCTACACCCTCAATCCCCAATCCTCAATCCTCAATCCTCATTCTTCAATCCTCAATACCCAATCCTCAATCGTCAATCCTGTATCAACAATCCTTAATTCTCAATCCTCAATACTCAGTCCTCAGCCGTCAAACCTCAATCCCCGACCCTCAGCCCTCATCCTCAATCCTCAGTCCTCTATCCTCAATTCTGAATCTTCAATACTGAACCTTCAATCCTCAATCCTCAGTCCTCAGTACTCAACCATCAATCCTCAATTCTCTATACACAACAGAATATCCTGAATTCTCAGGATTCAATACTCAAACCTCAATCCTCAACCCTCAGCCATCATCCTCCATCCTCAATCCTCAATCCTCAATCCTCAATCTTCAATCCTCAATACTCAATCTTCAATCCTCAATCCTCAATCCTCAATCCTCAATCCTCAATCTTCAATCCTCAATACTCAATCTTCAATCCTCAATCCTCAATCGTCAATCCTCAATCCTCAATCTTCAATCCTCAATACTCAATTTTCAATCCTCAATCCTCCATCCTCAATCCTCAATCCTCAATCCTCAACCCTCAATCTTCAATCCTCAATCCTCAATCCTCAATCCTCAATCCTCAGTCCTCAATCCTCAGTCCTCAATCCTCAAACCTCAATCCTCTACCGTCAGTCCTCGTCCTCAATCCTCAAACCTCAATCCTCAATCCTCAATATTCAATCATCAATCCTCAATCCTCAATCCTCAATCCTCAATCCTCAATCCTCAATCTTCAATCCTCAATCCTCAATCCTCAATCCTCAATCCCCAATCCTCAATCGTCAATCCTCAATCCTCAATCTTCAATCCTCAATACTCAATTTTCAATCCTCAATACTTAATCCTCAATCCTCAATTCTCAATCCTCAATCCTCAGTCCTCAGTCCTCAAACTTCAATCCTCAAACCTCAGCCCTCATCCTCCATCCTCTATCCTTAATCATAAATACTCAATCATCAATACTCAATATTCAATCTTCAACCCTCAATCCTCAATCCTCAAGCCTCAATCCTCAGTGATCAATACTCAATCTTCAATACACAATCCTCAATCCTCAATCCTCAATCCTCAATCCTCAATCCTCAATCCTCAATCCTCATTTCTCAAACCTCAATCCTCAACCCTCAGTCCTCATCCTCAACTCTCAATTCTCAATCCTCAATCGTCAATCCTCAATCTTCAATCCTCAATAATCTATCTCCAATTCTAGATTCTCAATCCTCAATCCTCAATCCTCAATCTTCCATCCTCAATAATCAATCTCCAATCCTAGATCCTCAATCTTCAATGCTCAATCCTCATTCCTCAATCCTCATTCTTCAATCCTCAATACCCAATCCTCAATCTTCAATCCTCAATCATCAATCCTCAATTCTCAATCCTCAATCCTCAACCCTCAGTTGTCAAACCTCAATCCTCAATCCTCAATCCTCAATCCTCAATTTTCAATCCCTAATACTCAATCTTCAATCCTCAATCCTCAGTCCTCAAACCTCAATCCTGAATCTTCCATACTCAACCTTCAAGCCTCAATCCTCAGTCCTCAATACTCAACCATCAATCCTCAATTCTCAATACTCAATACAATATTCTGAATTCTCAGGATTCAATACTCAAACCTCAATCCTCAACCCTCAGCCCTCATCCTCCATCCTCAATCCTCAATCCTCAATCCTCATTCCTCAATCTTCAATCGTAGATACTCAATCCTCAATCCTCAATATTCAATCCTCAATCCTCAATCCTCAATCCACAACCCTCAACTTTCAATCCTCAATACTCAATCTTCAATCCTCAATCCTCAATCCTCAATCCTCAGTCCTCAATCCTCAGTCATCAATCCTCAATCTTCGATACTCAATCGTCAATCCTCAGTCCTCAAACCTCAATCCTCAACCCTCAGACATCATCCTCAATCCTCAATCCTCAATCCTGAATCCTCAATCTTCAATCCTCAATACTCAATCTTCAATCCTCAATCCTCAGCCCACAAACCTCAATTCTGAATGCTCAATACTCAACCTTCAATCCTCAATCCTCAGTCCTCAGTACTCAACCATCAATCCCCAATTCTCAATACTCAATAGAATATCCTGAATTCTCAGGATTCAATACTCAAACCTCAAACTTCAACCCTCAACCCTCATCCTCCATCCTCAACCCTGAACCCTCAATCCTCAATCTTCAATCCTCAGTACTCAATATTCAATCCCCAATCCTCAATCCTCAATCCTCAATCCTCAATCCTCAATCCTCAATCCTCTACCCTCAATCGTCATTCCTCAAACCTCAATCCTCAACCCTCAGTCCTCATTCTCAATTCTCAATCCTCGATCCTCAATCCTCAATCCTCAATCTTCAATCCTCAATAATCAATCTCCAATCCTAGATCCTCAATCCACAATCTTCAATCCTTAGTTCTCAATCTTCAATCCTCAATCCCCAGTCTTCAATCTTCAATCCTCAATGCTCAATCCTCAATCCTCAATCCTCAGTCCTCAATCCTCAGTCCTCAATCCTCAAACCTCAATCCTCTACCGTCAGTCCTCGTCCTCAATCCTCAAACCTCAATCCTCAATCCTCAATATTCAATCATCAATACTCAATCCTCAATCCTCAATCCTCAATCCTCAATCCTCAATCTTCAATCCTCAATCCCCAATCCTCAATCCTCAATCCCCAATCCTCAATCGTCAATCCTCAATCCTCAATCTTCAATCCTTAATACTCAATTTTCAATCCTCAATACTCAATCCTCAATCCTCAATTCTCAATCCTCAATCCTCAGTCCTCAGTCCTCAATCTTCAACCCTGAATACTAAATCTTCAATCCTCAATCCTCAATCCTCAATCCTCATTTCTCAAACCTCAATCCTCAACCCTCAGTCCTCATCCTCAATTCTCAATTCTCAATCCTCAATCGTCAATCCTCAATCTTCAATCCTCAATAATCAATCTCCAATTCTAGATTCTCAATCCTCAATCCTCAATCCTCAATCTTCCATCCTCAATAATCAATCTCCAATCTTAGATCCTCAATCTTCAATGCTCAATCCTCAATCCTCAATCCTCATTCTTCAATCCTCAATACCCAATCCTCAATCTTCAATCCTCAATCATCAATCCTCAATCTTCAATCCTCAATACTCAAACTTCAATCCTCAATCCTCAATCCTCAATCCTCAATCCTCAATCCTCAATCTTCAATCCTCAATACTCAATCTTCAATCCTCAATCCTCAATCGTCAATCCTCAATCCTCAATCTTCAATCCTCAATTCTCAATTTTCAATCCTCAATCCTCCATCCTCAATCCTCAATTCTCAATCCTCAATCCTCAGTTCTCAGTCCTCAAACTACAATCCTCAACCCTCAGCCCTCATCCTCAATTCTCAATCCTCAATCCTCAATCCTCAACCCTCAATCTTCAATCCTCAATAATCGATCTCCAATCCTAGATCCTCAACCCTCAATCCTCAATCCCCAATCTTCAATCCACAATAATCAACCTCCAATTCTAGATCCTCAACCCTCAATCCTCAATCCTCAATTCTCAATCCTCAATCCTCAATCCTCAATCCTCAATCCTCAATCCTCAATCTTCAATCCTCAATACTCAGTTTTCAATCTTCAATCCTCAATCCTCAATCCTCAATCCTCATTCTACAATCCTCAATGCCCAATCCTCAATCTTCAATCTTCAATCCTCAATTCGCAATCCTCAATCCTCAATCCTCAGACCTCAAGTATCAATACTCAACCCTCAGTCCTCGTCCTCAATCCACAACCCTCAATACTCAACCCTCAGTCCTCGTCCTCCATCCTCAATCCTCAATCCTCAATCCTCAATCCTCAATCTTCAATCCTAGATACTCAATCCTCAATCCTCAATATTCAATCCTCAATCCTCAATCCTCAATCCACAATCCTCAACTTTCAATCCTCAATACTCAATCTTCAATCCTCAATCCTCAGTCCTCAAACCTCATCCCTGAATCTTCCATACTCAACCTTCAAGCCTCAATCCTCAGTCCTCAATACTCAACCATCAATCCTCAATTCTCAATACTCAATAGAATATCCTGAATTCTCAGGATTCAATACTCAAACCTCAATTCTCAACCCTCAGCCCTCATCCTCCATCCTCAATCCTCAATCCTCATTCCTCAATCCTCAATCTTCAATCCTAGATACTCAATCCTCAATCCTCAATATTCAATCCTCAATCCTCAATCCTCAATCCACAATCCTCAACTTTCAATCCTCAATACTCAATCTTCAACCCTCAATCCTCAATCCTCAATTCTCAGTCCTCAATCCTCAGTCTTCAATCCTTAATCTTCGATACTCAATCGACAATCCTCAGTCCTCAATCCTCAATCCTCAATCCTCGTTCCTCAAACCTCAATCCTCAAACCTCAGTCCTTACCCTCAATTTTCAATTCTCAATTCTCAATCCTCAATCCTCAATCTTCAATCCTCATTAATCAATCTCCAATCCTACACCCTCAATCCCCAATCCTCAATCCTCAATCCTCATTCTTCAATCCTCAATACCCAATCCTCAATCGTCAATCCTGTATCAACAATCCTTAATTCTCAATCCTCAATACTCAGTCCTCAGCCGTCAAACCTCAATCCCCGACCCTCAGCCCTCATCCTCAATCCTCAGTCCTCTATCCTCAATTCTGAATCTTCAATACTGAACCTTCAATCCTCAATCCTCAGTCCTCAGTACTCAACCATCAATCCTCAATTCTCTATACACAACAGAATATCCTGAATTCTCAGGATTCAATACTCAAACCTCAATCCTCAACCCTCAGCCATCATCCTCCATCCTCAATCCTCAATCCTCAATCCTCAATCTTCAATCCTCAATACTCAATCTTCAATCCTCAATCCTCAATCCTCAATCCTCAATCCTCAATCTTCAATCCTCAATACTCAATCTTCAATCCTCAATCCTCAATCGTCAATCCTCAATCCTCAATCTTCAATCCTCAATACTCAATTTTCAATCCTCAATCCTCCATCCTCAATCCTCAATCCTCAATCCTCAACCCTCAATCTTCAATCCTCAATCCTCAATCCTCAATCCTCAATCCTCAGTCCTCAATCCTCAGTCCTCAATCCTCAAACCTCAATCCTCTACCGTCAGTCCTCGTCCTCAATCCTCAAACCTCAACCCTCAATCCTCAATATTCAATCATCAATCCTCAATCCTCAATCCTCAATCCTCAATCCTCAATCCTCAATCTTCAATCCTCAATCCTCAATCCTCAATCCCCAATCCTCAATCGTCAATCCTCAATCCTCAATCTTCAATCCTCAATACTCAATTTTCAATCCTCAATACTCAATCCTCAATCCTCAATTCTCAATCCTCAATCCTCAGTCCTCAGTCCTCAAACTTCAATCCTCAAACCTCAGCCCTCATCCTCCATCCTCTATCCTTAATCATCAATACTCAATCATCAATACTCAATATTCAATCTTCAACCCTCAATCCTCAATCCTCAAGCCTCAATCCTCAGTGATCAATACTCAATCTTCAATACACAATCCTCAATCCTCAATCCTCAATCCTCAATCCTCAATCCTCAATCCTCAATCCTCATTTCTCAAACCTCAATCCTCAACCCTCAGTCCTCATCCTCAACTCTCAATTCTCAATCCTCAATCGTCAATCCTCAATCTTCAATCCTCAATAATCTATCTCCAATTCTAGATTCTCAATCCTCAATCCTCAATCCTCAATCTTCCATCCTCAATAATCAATCTCCAATCCTAGATCCTCAATCTTCAATGCTCAATCCTCATTCCTCAATCCTCATTCTTCAATCCTCAATACCCAATCCTCAATCTTCAATCCTCAATCATCAATCCTCAATTCTCAATCCTCAATCCTCAACCCTCAGTTGTCAAACCTCAATCCTCAATCCTCAATCCTCAATCCTCAATTTTCAATCCCTAATACTCAATCTTCAATCCTCAATCCTCAGTCCTCAAACCTCAATCCTGAATCTTCCATACTCAACCTTCAAGCCTCAATCCTCAGTCCTCAATACTCAACCATCAATCCTCAATTCTCAATACTCAATACAATATTCTGAATTCTCAGGATTCAATACTCAAACCTCAATCCTCAACCCTCAGCCCTCATCCTCCATCCTCAATCCTCAATCCTCAATCCTCATTCCTCAATCTTCAATCGTAGATACTCAATCCTCAATCCTCAATATTCAATCCTCAATCCTCAATCCTCAATCCACAATCCTCAACTTTCAATCCTCAATACTCAATCTTCAATCCTCAATCCTCAATCCTCAATCCTCAGTCCTCAATCCTCAGTCATCAATCCTCAATCTTCGATACTCAATCGTCAATCCTCAGTCCTCAAACCTCAATCCTCAACCCTCAGACATCATCCTCAATCCTCAATCCTCAATCCTGAATCCTCAATCTTCAATCCTCAATACTCAATCTTCAATCCTCAATCCTCAGCCCACAAACCTCAATTCTGAATGCTCAATACTCAACCTTCAATCCTCAATCCTCAGTCCTCAGTACTCAACCATCAATCCCCAATTCTCAATACTCAATAGATTATCCTGAATTCTCAGGATTCAATACTCAAACCTCAAACTTCAACCCTCAACCCTCATCCTCCATCCTCAACCCTGAACCCTCAATCCTCAATCTTCAATCCTCAGTACTCAATATTCAATCCCCAATCCTCAATCCTCAATCCTCAATCCTCAATCCTCAATCCTCAATCCTCTACCCTCAATCGTCATTCCTCAAACCTCAATCCTCAACCCTCAGTCCTCATTCTCAATTCTCAATCCTCGATCCTCAATCCTCAATCCTCAATCTTCAATCCTCAATAATCAATCTCCAATCCTAGATCCTCAATCCACAATCTTCAATCCTTAGTTCTCAATCTTCAATCCTCAATCCCCAGTCTTCAATCTTCAATCCTCAATGCTCAATCCTCAATCCTCAATCCTCAGTCCTCAATCCTCAGTCCTCAATCCTCAAACCTCAATCCTCTACCGTCAGTCCTCGTCCTCAATCCTCAAACCTCAATCCTCAATCCTCAATATTCAATCATCAATACTCAATCCTCAATCCTCAATCCTCAATCCTCAATCCTCAATCTTCAATCCTCAATCCCCAATCCTCAATCCTCAATCCCCAATCCTCAATCGTCAATCCTCAATCCTCAATCTTCAATCCTTAATACTCAATTTTCAATCCTCAATACTCAATCCTCAATCCTCAATTCTCAATCCTCAATCCTCAGTCCTCAGTCCTCAATCTTCAACCCTGAATACTAAATCTTCAATCCTCAATCCTCAATCCTCAATCCTCATTTCTCAAACCTCAATCCTCAACCCTCAGTCCTCATCCTCAATTCTCAATTCTCAATCCTCAATCGTCAATCCTCAATCTTCAATCCTCAATAATCAATCTCCAATTCTAGATTCTCAATCCTCAATCCTCAATCCTCAATCTTCCATCCTCAATAATCAATCTCCAATCTTAGATCCTCAATCTTCAATGCTCAATCCTCAATCCTCAATCCTCATTCTTCAATCTTCAATACCCAATCCTCAATCTTCAATCCTCAATCATCAATCCTCAATCTTCAATCCTCAATACTCAAACTTCAATCCTCAATCCTCAATCCTCAATCCTCAATCCTCAATCCTCAATCTTCAATCCTCAATACTCAATCTTCAATCCTCAATCCTCAATCGTCAATCCTCAATCCTCAATCTTCAATCCTCAATTCTCAATTTTCAATCCTCAATCCTCCATCCTCAATCCTCAATTCTCAATCCTCAATCCTCAGTTCTCAGTCCTCAAACTACAATCCTCAACCCTCAGCCCTCATCCTCAATTCTCAATCCTCAATCCTCAATCCTCAACCCTCAATCTTCAATCCTCAATAATCGATCTCCAATCCTAGATCCTCAACCCTCAATCCTCAATCCCCAATCTTCAATCCACAATAATCAACCTCCAATTCTAGATCCTCAACCCTCAATCCTCAATCCTCAATTCTCAATCCTCAATCCTCAATCCTCAATCCTCAATCCTCAATCCTCAATCTTCAATCCTCAATACTCAGTTTTCAATCTTCAATCCTCAATCCTCAATCCTCAATCCTCATTCTACAATCCTCAATGCCCAATCCTCAATCTTCAATCTTCAATCCTCAATTCGCAATCCTCAATCCTCAATCCTCAGACCTCAAGTATCAATACTCAACCCTCAGTCCTCGTCCTCAATCCACAACCCTCAATACTCAACCCTCAGTCCTCGTCCTCCATCCTCAATCCTCAATCCTCAATCCTCAATCCTCAATCTTCAATCCTAGATACTCAATCCTCAATCCTCAATATTCAATCCTCAATCCTCAATCCTCAATCCACAATCCTCAACTTTCAATCCTCAATACTCAATCTTCAATCCTCAATCCTCAATCCTCAATCCTCAGTCCTTAATCCTCAGTCATCAATCCTCAATCTTCGATACTCAATCGACAATCCTCAGTCCTCAATCCTCAATCCTCAATCCTCGTTCCTCAAACCTCAATCCTCAAACCTCAGTCCTTACCCTCAATTTTCAATTCTCAATTCTCAATCCTCAATCCTCAATCTTCAATCCTCATTAATCAATCTTCAATCCTCAATCCTCAATCCTCAATCCTCAATCCTCAATCTTCAATCCTCAATACTCAATTTTCAATCCTCAATCCTCAATCCTCAATCCTCAATCCTTAATCCTCAATCTTCAATCCTCAATACTCAATCTTCAATCCTCAATCCTCAATCGTCAATCCTCAATCCTCAATCTTCAATCCTCAATACTCAATCTTCAATCCTCAATCCTCCATCCTCAATCCTCAATTCTCAATTCTCAATCCTCAATCCTCAGTCCTCAGTCCTCAAACTACAATCCTCAACCCTCAGCCCTCATACTCAATTCTCAATCCTCAATCCTCAATCCTCAACCCTCAATCTTCAATCCTCAATCCTCAATCCTCAATCCTCAGACCTCAATCATCAATATTCAACCCTCAGTACTCGTCCTCAATCCACAACCCTCAATCCTCAATCGTTAATCTTCATTCATCAATATTCAACCTTCAATCCTCAATCCTCAATCCTCAATGTTCAGTCCTCAATACCCAATCCTCAATCTTCAATCCTCAATCCTCAATCCTCAATCCTCAATCTTCAATACACAATCTTCAATCATCAATCCTCAATCCTCAATCCTCAATCCTCAATCTTCAATCCTCAATACTCAATCTTCAATCCACAATCCTCATTCCTCAATCCCCGATCCTCAATTTTCAATCCTCAATCCTCAATCCTCAATCCTCGATCCTCATCCTTCAGTCCTCAATCCTCAATCTTCAATCCTCAATCCTCAATCCTCAATCCTCAATCCTCAATCCTCAATCTTCAATCCTCAATCATCAATCCTCAATCTTCAATCCTCAATACTCAAACTTCAATCCTCAATCCTCAATCCTCAATCCTCAATCCTCAATCCTCAATCTTCAATCCTCAATACTCAATCTTCAATCCTCAATCCTCAATCGTCAATCCTCAATCCTCAATCTTCAATCCTCAATTCTCAATTTTCAATCCTCAATCCTCCATCCTCAATCCTCAATTCTCAATCCTCAATCCTCAGTTCTCAGTCCTCAAACTACAATCCTCAACCCTCAGCCCTCATCCTCAATTCTCAATCCTCAATCCTCAATCCTCAACCCTCAATCTTCAATCCTCAATAATCGATCTCCAATCCTAGATCCTCAACCCTCAATCCTCAATCCCCAATCTTCAATCCACAATAATCAACCTCCAATTCTAGATCCTCAACCCTCAATCCTCAATCCTCAATTCTCAATCCTCAATCCTCAATCCTCAATCCTCAATCCTCAATCCTCAATCTTCAATCCTCAATACTCAGTTTTCAATCTTCAATCCTCAATCCTCAATCCTCAATCCTCATTCTACAATCCTCAATGCCCAATCCTCAATCTTCAATCTTCAATCCTCAATTCGCAATCCTCAATCCTCAATCCTCAGACCTCAAGTATCAATACTCAACCCTCAGTCCTCGTCCTCAATCCACAACCCTCAATACTCAACCCTCAGTCCTCGTCCTCCATCCTCAATCCTCAATCCTCAATCCTCAATCCTCAATCTTCAATCCTAGATACTCAATCCTCAATCCTCAATATTCAATCCTCAATCCTCAATCCTCAATCCACAATCCTCAACTTTCAATCCTCAATACTCAATCTTCAATCCTCAATCCTCAATCCTCAATCCTCAGTCCTTAATCCTCAGTCATCAATCCTCAATCTTCGATACTCAATCGACAATCCTCAGTCCTCAATCCTCAATCCTCAATCCTCGTTCCTCAAACCTCAATCCTCAAACCTCAGTCCTTACCCTCAATTTTCAATTCTCAATTCTCAATCCTCAATCCTCAATCTTCAATCCTCATTAATCAATCTTCAATCCTCAATCCTCAATCCTCAATCCTCAATCCTCAATCTTCAATCCTCAATACTCAATTTTCAATCCTCAATCCTCAATCCTCAATCCTCAATCCTTAATCCTCAATCTTCAATCCTCAATACTCAATCTTCAATCCTCAATCCTCAATCGTCAATCCTCAATCCTCAATCTTCAATCCTCAATACTCAATCTTCAATCCTCAATCCTCCATCCTCAATCCTCAATTCTCAATTCTCAATCCTCAATCCTCAGTCCTCAGTCCTCAAACTACAATCCTCAACCCTCAGCCCTCATACTCAATTCTCAATCCTCAATCCTCAATCCTCAACCCTCAATCTTCAATCCTCAATCCTCAATCCTCAATCCTCAGACCTCAATCATCAATATTCAACCCTCAGTACTCGTCCTCAATCCACAACCCTCAATCCTCAATCGTTAATCTTCATTCATCAATATTCAACCTTCAATCCTCAATCCTCAATCCTCAATGTTCAGTCCTCAATACCCAATCCTCAATCTTCAATCCTCAATCCTCAATCCTCAATCCTCAATCTTCAATACACAATCTTCAATCATCAATCCTCAATCCTCAATCCTCAATCCTCAATCTTCAATCCTCAATACTCAATCTTCAATCCACAATCCTCATTCCTCAATCCCCGATCCTCAATTTTCAATCCTCAATCCTCAATCCTCAATCCTCGATCCTCATCCTTCAGTCCTCAATCCTCAATCTTCAATCCTCAATCCTCAATCCTCAATCCTCAATCCTCAATCCTCAATCGTCAATCTTCAATCCTCAATACTCAATCTTCAATCCTCAATCCTCAATCTTCAATCATCAATCCTCAATCCTCAATTCTCAATACTCAATCTTCAATCCTCCATACTCAATCCTCAATCCCCATTTCTCAAACCTCAATCCTCAACCCTCAGTCCTCATCCTCAACTCTCAATTCTCAATCCTCAATCATCAATCCTCTATCTTCAATCCTCAATAATCAATCTCCAATCCTAGATCATCAATCCTCAACCCTCAATCCTCAATCCTCAATCCTCAATCCTCATTTCTCAAACCTCAATTCTCAACCCTCTGTCCTCATCCTCAATTCTCAATCCTCAATCCTCAATCCTCAATCTTCAACCCTCAATATCCAATCTTCAATCCTCAATCCTCAATCCTCAATCCTCAATCCTCAATCCTCAATCGTCAATCTTCAATCCTCAATACTCAATCTTCAATCCTCAATCCTCAATCTTCAATCATCAATCCTCAATCCTCAATTCTCAATACTCAATCTTCAATCCTCCATACTCAATCCTCAATCCTCATTTCTCAAACCTCAATCCTCAACCCTCAGTCCTCATCCTCAACTCTCAATTCTCAATCCTCAATCATCAATCCTCAATCTTCAATCCTCAATAATCAATCTCCAATCCTGGATCATCAATCCTCAACCCTCAATCCTCAATCCCCAATCCTCAATCCTCATTTCTCAAACCTCAATTCTCAACCCTCTGTCCTCATCCTCAATTCTCAATCCTCAATCCTCAATCCTCAATCTTCAACCCTCAATATCCAATCTTCAATCCTCAATCCTCAATCCTCAATCCTCAATCCTCAATCCTCAATCCTCAGACCTCAATCATCAATATTCAACCCTCAGTCCTCGTCCTCAATCCACAACCCTCAATCCTCAATCCTCAATCTTCAATCATCAATATTCAATCTTCAATCCTCAATGCTCAATCCTCAATCCTCAATCCTCGATCCTCAATCTTCAATCCTCAATCCTCAATCCTCAATCCTCAATCCTCAATCTTCAATCCTCAATACTCAATCTTCAATCCTCAATCCTCAATCGTCAATCCTCAATCCTCAATCTTCAATCCTCAATACTCAATCCTCAACCCTCAATCTTCAATCCTCAATAATCAATCTCCAATCCTAGATCCTCAATCCACAATCTTCAATCCTTAATCCTCAATCTTCAATCCTCAATCCTCAATACTCAATCCTCAATCCTCAATCTTCAATCTTCAATACACAATCTTCAATCATCAATCCTCAATCCTCAACCCTCAATCCTCAATCTTCAATCCTCAATCCTCAATCCTCAGTCCTCAATCCTCAGTCCTCAATCCTCAAACCTCAATCCTCTACCGTCAGTCCTCGTCCTCAATCCTCAAACCTCAATCCTCAATCCTCAATATTCAATCATCAATCCTCAATCCTCAATCCTCAATCCTCAATCCTCAATCCTCAATCCTCAATCTTCAATCCTCAATCCTCAATCCTCAATTCTCAATCCTCAATCCCCAATCCTCAATCGTCAATCCTCAATCCTCAATCTTCAATCCTCAATACTCAATTTTCAATCCTCAATACTCAATCCTCAATCCTCAATTCTCAATCCTCAATCCTCAGTCCTCAGTCCTCAAACTTCAATCCTCAAACCTCAGCCCTCATCCTCCATCCTCTATCCTTAATCATCAATCCTCAATCATCAATCCTCAATATTCAATCTTCAACCCTCAATCCTCAATCCTCAATCCTCAAGCCTCAATCCTCAGTGATCAATACTCAATCTTCAATACACAATCCTCAATCCTCAATCCTCAATCCTCAATCCTCAATCCTCAATCCTCATTTCTCAAACCTCAATCCTCAACCCTCAGTCCTCATCCTCAATTCTCAATTCTCAATCCTCAATCGTCAATCCTCAATCTTCAATCCTCAATAATCAATCTCCAGTTCTAGATTCTCAATCCTCAATCCTCAATCCTCAATCTTCCATCCTCAATAATCAATCTCCAATCCTAGATCCTCAATCTTCAATGCTCAATCCTCAATCCTCAATCCTCATCCTTCAATCCTCAATACCCAATCCTAAATCTTCAATCCTCAATCATCAATCCTCAATTCTCAATCCTCAATCCTCAACCCTCAGTTGTCAAACCTCAATCCTCAATCCTCAATCCTCAATCCTCAATCTTCAATCCCTAATACTCAATCTTCAATCCTCAATCCTCAGTCCTCAAACCTCAACCCTGAATCTTCCATACTCAACCTTCAAGCCTCAATCCTCAGTCCTCAATACTCAACCATCAATCCTCAATTCTCAATACTCAATAGAATATCCTGAATTCTCAGGATTCAATACTCAAACCTCAATCCTCAACCCTCAGCCCTCATCCTCCATCCTCAATCCTCAATCCTCATTCCTCAATCCTCAATCTTCAATCCTAGATACTCAATCCTCAATCCTCAATATTCAATCCTCAATCCTCAATCCTCAATCCACAATCCTCAACTTTCAATCCTCAATACTCAATCTTCAACCCTCAATCCTCAATCCTCAATTCTCAGTCCTCAATCCTCAGTCATCAATCCTTAATCTTCGATACTCAATCGACAATCCTCAGTCCTCAATCCTCAATCCTCAATCCTCGTTCCTCAAACCTCAATCCTCAAACCTCAGTCCTTACCCTCAATTTTCAATTCTCAATTCTCAATCCTCAATCCTCAATCTTCAATCCTCATTAATCAATCTCCAATCCTACACCCTCAATCCCCAATCCTCAATCCTCAATCCTCATTCTTCAATCCTCAATACCCAATCCTCAATCGTCAATCCTGTATCAACAATCCTTAATTCTCAATCCTCAATACTCAGTCCTCAGCCGTCAAACCTCAATCCCCGACCCTCAGCCCTCATCCTCAATCCTCAGTCCTCTATCCTCAATTCTGAATCTTCAATACTGAACCTTCAATCCTCAATCCTCAGTCCTCAGTACTCAACCATCAATCCTCAATTCTCTATACACAACAGAATATCCTGAATTCTCAGGATTCAATACTCAAACCTCAATCCTCAACCCTCAGCCATCATCCTCCATCCTCAATCCTCAATCCTCAATCCTCAATCTTCAATCCTCAATACTCAATCTTCAATCCTCAATCCTCAATCCTCAATCCTCAATCCTCAATCTTCAATCCTCAATACTCAATCTTCAATCCTCAATCCTCAATCGTCAATCCTCAATCCTCAATCTTCAATCCTCAATACTCAATATTCAATCCTCAATCCTCCATCCTCAATCCTCAATCCTCAATCCTCAACCCTCAATCTTCAATCCTCAATCCTCAATCCTCAATCCTCAATCCTCAGTCCTCAATCCTCAGTCCTCAATCCTCAAACCTCAATCCTCTACCGTCAGTCCTCGTCCTCAATCCTCAAACCTCAATCCTCAATCCTCAATATTCAATCATCAATCCTCAATCCTCAATCCTCAATCCTCAATCCTCAATCCTCAATCTTCAATCCTCAATCCTCAATCCTCAATCCTCAATCCCCAATCCTCAATCGTCAATCCTCAATCCTCAATCTTCAATCCACAATACTCAATTTTCAATCCTCAATACTCAATCCTCAATCCTCAATTCTCAATCCTCAATCCTCAGTCCTCAGTCCTCAAACTTCAATCCTCAAACCTCAGCCCTCATCCTCCATCCTCTATCCTTAATCATCAATACTCAATCATCAATACTCAATATTCAATCTTCAACCCTCAATCCTCAATCCTCAAGCCTCAATCCTCAGTGATCAATACTCAATCTTCAATACACAATCCTCAATCCTCAATCCTCAATCCTCAATCCTCAATCCTCAATCCTCAATCCTCATTTCTCAAACCTCAATCCTCAACCCTCAGTCCTCATCCTCAATTCTCAATTCTCAATCCTCAATCGTCAATCCTCAATCTTCAATCCTCAATAATCAATCTCCAATTCTAGATTCTCAATCCTCAATCCTCAATCCTCAATCTTCCATCCTCAATAATCAATCTCCAATCCTAGATCCTCAATCTTCAATGCTCAATCCTCATTCCTCAATCCTCATTCTTCAATCCTCAATACCCAATCCTCAATCTTCAATCCTCAATCATCAATCCTCAATTCTCAATCCTCAATCCTCAACCCTCAGTTGTCAAACCTCAATCCTCAATCCTCAACCCTCAATCCTCAATTTTCAATCCCTAATACTCAATCTTCAATCCTCAATCCTCAGTCGTCAAACCTCAATCCTGAATCTTCCATACTCAACCTTCAAGCCTCAATCCTCAGTCCTCAATACTCAACCATCAATCCTCAATTCTCAATACTCAATACAATATTCTGAATTCTCAGGATTCAATACTCAAACCTCAATCCTCAACCCTCAGCCCTCATCCTCCATCCTCAATCCTCAATCCTCAATCCTCATTCCTCAATCTTCAATCGTAGATACTCAATCCTCAATCCTCAATATTCAGTCCTCAATCCTCAATCCTCAATCCTCAATCCTCTACCCTCAATCGTCATTCCTCAAACCTCAATCCTCAACCCTCAGTCCTCATTCTCAATTCTCAATCCTCGATCCTCAATCCTCAATCCTCAATCTTCAATCCTGAATAATCAATCTCCAATCCTAGATCCTCAATCCACAATCTTCAATCCTTAGTTCTCAATCTTCAATCCTCAATCCCCAGTCTTCAATCTTCAATCCTCAATGCTCAATCCTCAATCCTCAATCCTCAGTCCTCAATCCTCAGTCCTCAATCCTCAAACCTCAATCCTCTACCGTCAGTCCTCGTCCTCAATCCTCAAACCTCAATCCTCTACCGTCAGTCCTCGTCCTCAATCCTCAAACCTCAATCCTCAATCCTCAATATTCAATCATCAATACTCAATCCTCAATCCTCAATCCTCAATCCTCAATCCTCAATCTTCAATCCTCAATCCCCAATCCTCAATCCTCAATCCCCAATCCTCAATCGTCAATCCTCAATCCTCAATCTTCAATCCTTAATACTCAATTTTCAATCCTCAATACTCAATCCTCAATCCTCAATTCTCAATCCTCAATCCTCAGTCCTCAGTCCTCAATCTTCAACCCTGAATACTAAATCTTCAATCCTCAATCCTCAATCCTCAATCCTCATCTCTCAAACCTCAATCCTCAACCCTCAGTCTTCATCCTCAATTCTCAATTCTCAATCCTCAATCGTCAATCCTCAATCTTCAATCCTCAATAATCAATCTCCAATTCTAGATTCTCAATCCTCAATCCTCAATCCTCAATCTTCCATCCTCAATAATCAATCTCCAATCTTAGATCCTCAATCTTCAATGCTCAATCCTCAATCCTCAATCCTCATTCTTCAATCCTCAATACCCAATCCTCAACCTTCAATCCTCAATCATCAATGCTCAATCTTCAATCCTCAATACTCAAACTTCAATCCTCAATCCTCAATCCTCAATCCTCAATCCTCAATCTTCAATCCTCAATACTCAATCTTCAATCCTCAATCCTCAATCGTCAATCCTCAATCCTCAATCCTCAATCTTCAATCCTCAATTCTCAATTTTCAATCCTCAATCCTCCATCCTCAATCCTCAATTCTCAATCCTCAATCCTCAGTTCTCAGTCCTCAAACTACAATCCTCAACCCTCAGCCCTCATCCTCAATTCTCAATCCTCAATCCTCAATCCTCGACCCTCAATCTTCAATCCTCAATAATCGATCTCCAATCCTAGATCCTCAACCCTCAATCCTCAATCCCCAATCTTCAATCCACAATAATCAATCTCCAATTCTAGATCCTCAACCCTCAATCCTCAATCCTCAATTCTCAATCCTCAATCCTCAATCCTCAATCCTCAATCCTCAATCCTCAATCTTCAATCCTCAATACTCAGTTTTCAATCTTCAATCCTCAATCCTCAATCCTCAATCCTCATTCTACAATCCTCAATGCCCAATCCTCAATCTTCAATCTTCAATCCTCAATTCGCAATCCTCAATCCTCAATCCTCAGACCTCAAGTATCAATACTCAACCCTCAGTCCTCGTCCTCAATCCACAACACTCAATACACAACCCTCAGTCCTCGTCCTCCATCCTCAATCCTCAATCCTCAATCCTCAATCCTCAATCTTCAATCCTAGATACTCAATCCTCAATCCTCAATATTCAATCCTCAATCCTCAATCCTCAATCCACAATCCTCAACTTTCAATCCTCAATACTCAATCTTCAATCCTCAATCCTCAATCCTCAATCCTCAGTCCTTAATCCTCAGTCATCAATCCTCAATCTTCGATACTCAATCGACAATCCTCAGTCCTCAATCCTCAATCCTCAATCCTCGTTCCTGAAACCTCAATCCTCAAACCTCAGTCCTTACCCTCAATTTTCAATTCTCAATTCTCAATCCTCAATCCTCAATCTTCAATCCTCATTAATCAATCTCCAATCCTACACCCTCAATCCCCAATCCTCAATCCTCAATCCTCATTCTTCAATCCTCAATACCCAATCCTCAATCGTCAATCCTGTATCAACAATCCTTAATTCTCAATCCTCAACACTCAGTCCTCAGCCGTCAAACCTCAATCCCCGACCCTCAGCCCTCATCCTCAATCCTCAGTCCTCAATCCTCAATTCTGAATCTTCAATACTGAACCTTCAATCCTCAATCCTCAGTCCTCAGTACTCAACCATCAATCCTCAATTCTCTATACACAATAGAATATCCTGAATTCCCAGGATTCAATACTCAAACCTCAATCCTCAACCCTCAGCCATCATCCTCCATCCTCAATCCTCAATCCTCAATCCTCAATCTTCAATCCTCAATCCTCAATCCTCAATCCTCAGTCCTCAATCCTCAGTCATCAATCCTCAATCTTCGATACTCAATCGTCAATCCTCAGTCCTCAAACCTCAATCCTCAACCCTCAGACATCATCCTCAATCCTCAATCCTCAATCCTCAATCCTCAATCTTCAATCCTCAATACTCAATCTTCAATCCTCAATCCTCAGCCCACAAACCTCAATTCTGAATGCTCAATACTCAACCTTCAATCCTCAATCCTCAGTCCTCAGTACTCAACCATCAATCCCCAATTCTCAATACTCAATAGAATATCCTGAATTCTCAGGATTCAATACTCAAACCTCAAACTTCAACCCTCAACCCTCATCCTCCATCCTCAACCCTGAACCCTCAATCCTCAATCTTCAATCCTCAGTACTCAATATTCAATCCCCAATCCTCAATCCTCAATCCTCAATCCTCAATCCTCAATCCTCAATCCTCTACCCTCAATCGTCATTCCTCAAACCTCAATCCTCAACCCTCAGTCCTCATTCTCAATTCTCAATCCTCGATCCTCAATCCTCAATCCTCAATCTTCAATCCTCAATAATCAATCTGCAATCCTAGATCCTCAATCCACAATCTTCAATCCTTAGTTCTCAATCTTCAATCCTCAATCCCCAGTCTTCAATCTTCAATCCTCAATGCCCAATCCTCAATCCTCAATCCTCAGTCCTCAATCCTCAGTCCTCAATCCTCAGACCTCAATCCTCTACCGTCAGTCCTCGTCCTCAATCCTCAAACCTCAATCCTCAATCCTCAATATTCAATCATCAATACTCAATCCTCAATCCTCAATCCTCAATCCTCAATCCTCAATCTTCAATCCTCAATCCCCAATCCTCAATCCTCAATCCCCAATCCTCAATCGTCAATCCTCAATCCTCAATCTTCAATCCTTAATACTCAATTTTCAATCCTCAATACTCAATCCTCAATCCTCAATTCTCAATCCTCAATCCTCAGTCCTCAGTCCTCAATCTTCAACCCTGAATACTAAATCTTCAATCCTCAATCCTCAATCCTCAATCCTCATTTCTCAAACCTCAATCCTCAACCCTCAGTCCTCATCCTCAATTCTCAATTCTCAATCCTCAATCGTCAATCCTCAATCTTCAATCCTCAATAATCAATCTCCAATTCTAGATTCTCAATCCTCAATCCTCAGTCCTCAATCTTCCATCCTCAATAATCAATCTCCAATCTTAGATCCTCAATCTTCAATGCTCAATCCTCAATACTCAATCCTCATTCTTCAATCCTCAATACCCAATCCTCAATCTTCAATCCTCAATCATCAATCCTCAATCTTCAATCCTCAATACTCAAACTTCAATCCTCAATCCTCAATCCTCAATCCTCAATCCTCAATCTTCAATCCTCAATACTCAATCTTCAATCCTCAATCCTCAATCGTCAATCCTCAATCCTCAATCTTCAATCCTCAATTCTCAATTTTCAATCCTCAATCCTCCATCCTCAATCCTCAATTCTCAATCCTCAATCCTCAGTTCTCAGTCCTCAAACTACAATCCTCAACCCTCAGCCCTCATCCTCAATTCTCAATCCTCAATCCTCAATCCTCAACCCTCAATCTTCAATCCTCAATAATCGATCTCCAATCCTAGATCCTCAACCCTCAATCCTCAATCCCCAATCTTCAATCCACAATAATCAACCTCCAATTCTAGATCCTCAACCCTCAATCCTCAATCCTCAATTCTCAATCCTCAATCCTCAATCCTCAATCCTCAATCCTCAATCCTCAATCTTCAATCCTCAATACTCAGTTTTCAATCTTCAATCCTCAATCCTCAATCCTCAATCCTCATTCTACAATCCTCAATGCCCAATCCTCAATCTTCAATCTTCAATCCTCAATTCGCAATCCTCAATCCTCAATCCTCAGACCTCAAGTATCAATACTCAACCCTCAGTCCTCGTCCTCAATCCACAACCCTCAATACTCAACCCTCAGTCCTCGTCCTCCATCCTCAATCCTCAATCCTCAATCCTCAATCCTCAATCTTCAATCCTAGATACTCAATCCTCAATCCTCAATATTCAATCCTCAATCCTCAATCCTCAATCCACAATCCTCAACTTTCAATCCTCAATACTCAATCTTCAATCCTCAATCCTCAATCCTCAATCCTCAGTCCTTAATCCTCAGTCATCAATCCTCAATCTTCGATACTCAATCGACAATCCTCAGTCCTCAATCCTCAATCCTCAATCCTCGTTCCTCAAACCTCAATCCTCAAACCTCAGTCCTTACCCTCAATTTTCAATTCTCAATTCTCAATCCTCAATCCTCAATCTTCAATCCTCATTAATCAATCTTCAATCCTCAATCCTCAATCCTCAATCCTCAATCCTCAATCTTCAATCCTCAATACTCAATTTTCAATCCTCAATCCTCAATCCTCAATCCTCAATCCTTAATCCTCAATCTCCAATCCTCAATACTCAATCTTCAATCCTCAATCCTCAATCGTCAATCCTCAATCCTCAATCTTCAATCCTCAATACTCAATCTTCAATCCTCAATCCTCCATCCTCAATCCTCAATTCTCAATTCTCAATCCTCAATCCTCAGTCCTCAGTCCTCAAACTACAATCCTCAACCCTCAGCCCTCATACTCAATTCTCAATCCTCAATCCTCAATCCTCAACCCTCAATCTTCAATCCTCAATCCTCAATCCTCAATCCTCAGACCTCAATCATCAATATTCAACCCTCAGTACTCGTCCTCAATCCACAACCCTCAATCCTCAATCGTTAATCTTCATTCATCAATATTCAACCTTCAATCCTCAATCCTCAATCCTCAATGTTCAGTCCTCAATACCCAATCCTCAATCTTCAATCCTCAATCCTCAATCCTCAATCCTCAATCTTCAATCCTCAATACTCAATCTTCAATCCTCAATCCTCATTCCTCACTCCCCGATCCTCAATTTTCAATCTTCAATCCTCAATCCTCAACCCTCAATATTCAACACACAACCCTCAGCCATGAATCCTCAATACTCAACTATCAATCCTCAATTCTCAATACTCAATAGAATATCCTGAATTCTCATGGTCCAATACTCAATCCACAATATTCATAATCAAATCTCAATCCTCAATATTCAATCCTCAATACTCAATTTCAATTCTCAATCGTCAATTCTCAATTCTCAATACTCAATCCTCAACCGTCAATCATCAATCCCCAATCCTCAATTTTCAATCCTGAATCCTCAATCCTCAATCCTCAATCCTCAATCCTCAATCCTCAATCCTCAATCTTCAATCT